>NW_022103928.1:55723759-55746305 GCF_000313985.2 Echinops telfairi
AGTGGAGAGGAAATGTTTTGAGAATGATGAGGGCAATGAATGTACAAATGCGCTTTACACAATTGATGTGTGTATGGATTGTGATGAGTTAGTTGTATGAGCCCCTAATAAAATGATTTTTAAAAAAAGAGTGGAAAAAAAATTTATCCATTTTATAAAGCTGCTTTTGAGGAAATACTACATTTTATTCCCTTGCCTTTGTTAATTTCAGTAAACAAACATGGAACGTAAAGATAAAAGGTGCCAAGCCACCAGAGGGGACATGCTGTCATTCCTTCAGCTTTGCGTTATGTCCCAAATTCCCACAAGATATTATGAGTGAATTATGCCATACCCGAAAGTGTTAAAAGAGCTAAAAATATTGTCAGAATAATGCTGTAATTTCAGAAGAAGTGGGAAGAGGCTTTTCAGAGATGAATATAATATGATCAGAGAAGAGCAGCTGCCTGTTTCTAATATATCAAACGCACTGACGATTGTCTAACTGTCCTATCACTAAAGGAATGGGATTCCACTCCTACAGTGAAAAGATGGTTAAGGATAAACCACACAACCAATAACACTTGGACAAAAGCAAAGAATATTTCAAGTGAGGACCCCAATCGAGAAACAATATGGAAATGTCTTAACAGTTTGATTGTATTTGTCACATATTACTTAAAATGTTTTCATTAATATTTTAAAACTCTTATAACAATCTAGTTTGTACTTCTTTTATTGTTCTTATTTAAATATTAGCTGTATGAAGTCATAAAACTACCTTTCATAATACATTTTATTATACTTAAAATGGTCATCAGGGCAGTGAAGCAGCTGTTAAATTATTTGAATCCCCCCACTGAGTGAAGTCTTTAAAGTCACTCCATGAAATCACCTGGTAAAGCAGACTCAAGGCTATGTGCACACAAGCACATACACACTGTCTATCTAAGAACCTGTTGCTATTACTTGCTGATTCCAACTAAGCACCACCCTCAGCCTGCCAGAGTCGAACTGGGCTCCAGAATGGCTTTCAGCGGTGGACTCATGGGAAGTAGACTGTCATGCCTTTTTACACACACTCACATACACACGAGGGTAAATTAAAAAGCAGTGTTTTTTTTACAGAAATCTCTATTAAACAAAACTATTGAAATGTGTATTATTTCGGAACATATCCTAGATCAGGGTATATACACTTCTAAAGGCAGTCCTCTCTCACTTCCTTCCCTGAGGAATTCTGCACGCCTCGATTTATACCACCTCAAAACAGCACCTTTGGAAACCTTGAGGGACTCATCATGTGCCTTTTAAATGATCTCTGAGTTAGGGAAATAAAACGAAGTCTGAAGCAGAAAGAACAGGGCTGTATGCTAGGGTAAGGCTTCCCAACAAAAATGCATGCAAGAAACCCTTTGCTACTCCTGAAGAAGGAGCAGGAATATTATCACGATAAAGAAAAATTCCTTGGTACAATTTTCCTGGCCTTTTTTTCACTAATGCAATTTTCAGTTTTCTTAAAACTTTTCCCTACAAGTCCTTTGACCTCACGGACATGAATTGACCTGTCACAGCAAATTGCCTTGGATTGTTTTGGAAAAGACCCTACTAAGACGGAGACTAGTGTATTGCTGAGAGAACTTGTCTTCAGCCATCCAGTGATTGCAGTGATACTTTTAAAACTTGTATTTGAAATAAACCCATGTATGTGTGAACTAGAATCCTATTAGCAATACTTATTTACCTTCCTACATACATATATACAGATTTGTATCACTTAATTTCTAGGATATGCTTTGTGAAATAGGATGCTATGTGATTTGGACTTGTCCAAACACTGTATATAATGACTGAATGGAAGCACGCTTCTGGTACTGGAGCTGCTGGCAGAAGCCAGGGGAATGGGCGCTGGCAGTGGGGCAGTGAGGGGGGAGCAGCAGAGAGCTGAGCAACAGGATGCTAATGAGGGAGAAGAGCTCTTTAGGCCCCACTGTTGAAGCCTGCCCAGCAGAGAGGTCAAGCCCAAGAGTTCACACCCAGAACTATCTCACCAGGGGGATATAAGCAATCGTCTGGGTTTGGGCTTTTTTAAAACCCTAAGAGGAAATAATAAAAGCAGACAGTTTTCTCTGAAATAAAATCCACCAAAAAACCCTTATGTGGTAGGACATTGTTTAAACAGACATTAAGTGACATATCTATATGCACATGTGCATGTGTATATGTATTTACATATACATACTGTGTATGCAAATTGTAATCATGCTTATTTTATTTATTTTTTCCATAAAATGCCAGTATACTTTCACTAATGACCATTTTAAATTTGATTAATCTAAGAAATCATAACATTCCTTGAATAGAAATTCTCTAGTATGACAATGGCAGAGTTGACAATGACAACTGTAGTTATTTAAAACTCATTTACACAGTTAAGTCCAAAGAGAGGGAAAAACAAAGTGGTACCTGTTGAGAATGTTTATTTGAAAAAGAATTTAATGGCCTTTATGAACGTTAATTATCTAACAAAAAATTAGTTTGAAAATTAGACAAGCTAATGGAATTTCACCTTTCCCTTGTGAATTGAAGGAATGCTATGTAACTTAAGTGAGGATATTTAAGCTGAAATGAGGCAACAGAGATACCAAAATGGCCTCAGAAATTTGACAAGTTGATATATTTAAGATCCTTCCATTTATTAGCGGCAGAGAAGATACTCCATCCCAAATGTGCTACATCGAGCCCATGTGTTCGTTCTTTGTGTGGTTCTCCTGCAAGTCACCATGATCAGGAGTGGACTAGCTGGCAGCTGAGAGCAAACAGCCTTCCTATGCCCTGAGCAGGGGACAGCATAGTTCTTTTAAGCTATCATGACATTATATGAGTCAGCATCGACTCGATAGCAGTGAGAACATTGTACTAGCAAATGCTATATAATTAGGAAAAATTGTAAACAAAAAAATAAACTGTTATACAATTATCTCTTTTAGATTTAATTAAAATATTTTACCAGAAACCAGTTAGTTAAGAAACTTAAATTTATTTGATCATTGGATTGAATTCATCTACAAACCTTCCCATTTACATATGTACACTTGAAAGCCTATATAACTCAAAGAAAATGCCAAATTAGATTTTACTCTAAAATTGTTTTTTAACAATAAGAATTACTGGCAAAATTATTTCACTCTAAAAACATTTTTGAGGACATCAAAACTAATAGATCAACGTCTATAAAAGATGTTTAATATCTCTTTGATGGTAAGAAAATAACTTGTTTTTTTTCATAAATGTGAAGAAATAATGTAATAATTTATGACTATCTTAAAGAAAAGCACTTGCTTTCTAATAAGAGACAAATAGTACTACCTAAACAATGTAAACCTGTTATAGGAAGAAATCCTTTCAAGGGAAACATTTAACTAATGATATCGTCATTCCTTTCCCACACTTATTCAACTTTGGTTTGTGTCTATCTTCCATGATGTAAATAAGGCAAGATCTTCGTGATTTATTCTCTTAATAGAAAGATCAATTCCACGAAGCCTGAGGTACACGGAGTCGTGACGGACTGCTAAGATAACCTCAGTCCTAGAGACACCATCTATGGAAGTCTAGAGTGACTGCCGAGTTGCTGCTAAGGAGAATCAGGGTTTGGCTAAGAATTTCACTGCCATTTTGCTAAGCAGGAATGATGATAACAGCTCTTTGTAATACACACACACACACACACATATGAGATAAACAAATAACAAGACTATTGTTAACTAATACTGATTTGTCCAGTTTTATGTCAAAATCAATAAGCTCATTTCATAAAGAAAGTACCATACTATGGATCCTGGTATTCTTAAGACAGAACCGCTTTGTTTTTATAATGTCACATATCATTATACTTTTTTGTATTTACTTTTTAATTGTCCATCTTTCTTGTCAGACAGGGGATCATATCAGTCTGTTCAAAACAATGTTCCTAGTGTTTAGTTAGTGCAATTTTCACTGCATGAAAGACTGGAATTTACTCTTGTATATTGTTTATTTGGTAAAGAGTCCATGGTAAGTCACAGCTTAGTATTGTTAAGTAATATTCATTTCCTATGCAATTATATATATATATTAATACAATGATTGTTATTATTACTATATTAATTTTAAAGGCATACCAAAAATTCCTTCAAATAACTCCTAGTGACTTAAGCAGCAAGAAGTCTTTCATCATAAACAGCCAAAGACTCTTAAGTTTGCATTGATTTTGGTAGGTGCCCCACTTTACTTTCCACATTAAAAGTTTCCCTGTATTAAATTGTTTTCTTTCCCACAACCACAAACAATAGCTTCTCATTCAAATGTCTGATTCTATACCATTGTTAATCCCAACTCATTTCGTCTGACAGTGCACAACATTTAAAATAGTAATCATATTACATTCCAACATACCATATATATTACAGTATAAGCCGACCCAAATATCAGCTGAGGCACCTAATTTTACCACAAAAACTGCATTAAAAATGTGCTGAAAAACTCGGCTTATACACGAGTATATATGGTACATTTGTATGTGCATACAGTGTATTATTTGCTACACTAAAAAGTAATGTAGTTCAAACTTGATGACTGTTAGCAGACCTTTACTTACTTAGAAACAAAAGTAATTTTTAATTCACTTCAGGAAACAAAGTGCTATATAGTGCCTTCCACCTGGGATACTTACATATAGACCTGTTCTTAGTACCTTTGAATGAAACAAAATGAAACCTAAATGCTGAATGCCTAATGCTCCACTTGGTACCATGAGTGAAAGCAAAGGACCAAAGGGAGCTGGTCAAGGAAAACGGAATGTCAGGAGCGATTATGCAGCAAGGAGCATCTCTTCAAAGGCCTCCCTGATAGAAGGTCTGGTGTGGGAAAGACACCTTTCTCCAGCTTTCACAGAACTACCAAGTTGAACTGCTCTGAGCTGAGGTCTTAGGATCAGGCTGTCTGAACGTCAGCTTGGGGACCTGGAGTTCTTGGATGGCACAAATGGCTAAAGGTTCCACCGTTAGCTTAAAGGCTGCCAGCTTGAACCCTCCCCAAAAGTGCCTTGAGAGACATTCCTGGAAATTGGCCTCCAAAAGATCCTATCCTTGGAAGCGCTGCAGAGCAGTGGTCTGCATACCCGAGCGGCCAGTCAGAATGGACTCAACATGAATTAACAATAGTCAAAGTGAGTTTGGAAGTCACCGCAGAGACAAGCTAACATAATAATTATGAGGGAAAAGTTAGCAATTGACTTCATTTGGACTTTATCATTTGAAGATTTCCACTTAGCTAATATTTTAAGGAGTTACATACTTCAGTAGGAAACTAGGGTAAAACTACACTATAAAAGTCAGCTTTTCTGTATACTTTCATACTAGATTATATGTTCTAACTCAATTCTCATGAATACTATCAACTGAATGAAGAAAAGCTAGTTTTTAGTGAGTTTTTGAAGATGTTGACAAATCTTACATATGAAAATGACAAACCTCCTATTTCATACATCTCTACTGTCTTTTCCTTAGCCAGATCTTCTGTGTACAGCAGAAAAAAACGCAAACATTTAGGCATCTGAAAGCTTTATTTTTCAAAATTGAATAAATTTTAGAATAAATTTATAAAACTGCTCTAGGAGATTTGATTCAAAATGACACCTAAAATAAAGAAACCTAATTTTTACAATCGTTTTCCCCCAAAAGGGATGAAAGTTGATGATGAAAGTTAAAATACCATAGAAAAATGTCTGCATGTGGCACCTTCTAATTGTATGAAGTGAGGGATAAGTAAACCCTTGCATTAATGGGCTTGGTATAAGAGTGGAATGATTAGTGTGGAGAGGACAATGGTTTTTGTTATTGTTGTTGTTTCTGGTAGTCTTTCATTAAATTCCATTAAGGAAATCAGAGTCCTTACATTCACTGTGTTCATTAATGAAGAGGAAAAGAACTCCTCTTTGGGGAGTAAAATTTCCCATATAATGCTACTGCTTTGAACATCCTTTACTTTAAATTCTTAAGAAATCTAACAAAATTGCCTAGCAACATGAAAAAAATGTATTTTCTCCATGCCTAGGTTTTCTACATGCTTTGCTAAAAGATAGTAATTTAAAAGAATTACAAACTTGAAATTGTTGCAACACAAGCTATCCATTCACTTTGAAAAATAAACTTACAGAAAGTATTGAGTTCTGTGCTTTACTTATACACAAACCATACTGCTTTTGTTAGCACAGCAATTTATATGTTTACAAAGGTATTGGTTACAGTTGCAATTTAAAATCTGTCATTTATTTCAACCATGTCTGTCTCCCCACTTACACAGAAGTCCTAGAGAAGCTAGGGTGTGGTATCCTCAGCACCTAGAGCTCAATGGATGGCACTACATACACTCTAAAATTTGAATTACTGGATAGATGGACTGGAGGATAGATGCTCCTTATCAACACTTGAATGCTTACATGGGGGCAGATGCTGTGCTGTGTGGATGGACGTCACTCACGTGTGCTATTGTCAATATGTTTGTTTTGATGAGCTAGCAAACAACTAAGGATGCAGTCAGGTTCAATTAATATTATGTCGATATCTCTTAATTAGGACATGAGAAAACGTTAATTATACTAGTGTCAAAAATTATATGTCTGACCACAGAATCATCAATTGAATCACAATTTATTATTAATACGCAGATCTCCATTAGCCATTATCCAGTTATCATAAAGCTACCATCTAGGGAGATACTAGAAAAAAATCGGTAATAAACATCAATTTTATCCTTTATAAGCTACTATCTTCACTCCTGACCAAGCTAACATAACCAATTTCAGACATGATAGGGCACAGATGTCAAATACGGAGATATTTTAAGGATCAAATACAGTTAGGATCAAGAGATAAGATTAAGGCTGCCTGAAGCATATAGGATATATAGCCAAATGTTCTGACTTTGGGGATTATATTCTCAGGGCAAATATGTGTAAGGCATAGGAGAGCTGTCTGAGTATATCACTAAAATTTGTTATGTGCAAATTATGCACATTTTTCAGCTTTGAGTGTTCACATTCATATCTTGATAGTTTAATATTTGCTACAGAGGTATAGTGGCAATGGTACATTTTTAAAAGCTCCAAAGTAAAGTGAAGAGATTTCTATTATATGATATTATACCTTCTTTCTGTCCTTCTCCCTATCATTTTACGGTGGAATTAAAAAAATAAAATGGTGTTCAACAGACCACTTTGTTGCAAAATCTGTGACATTTACTTCTTAAGTAGGAAGCACCTATGAGATTCAATTGGTGCATTCAGTTTGGCATAAATGTTATTTTAAAGTTAAACTTTACTCAGCAATATTTATAATACTGCTATTTCAAAAGAAAATTAGCCACAGAAGAATTACAAAAATAATTCTGTTAAACTAGATCTGGACTATGTAACTAATTTTTCACATTTTTAGTACTATTTTCTTATTGAAATCAAATATATACATTATCTATAAAACTACTTTACATTTATTAAAAATATAACAGTAACAATCATATATATTCAAACTTTTAGTATTATGTTCTAGATTTTTAAAGCTCTAAATTTTTAATTCAAGTGTAATAAACTGGTATGCTTTATACAAACACACACATTATAGTTTAAATGAAAATTCTTACCATTTATTCCTCTTGATTGTCACTCCATTAGTCTTTCTCGATATGGCCTTCCTACATCAAGCAGAAAGTAGCCAAACCACAAAATGGCATCTGGTTCATCTTCTGATAGGAGTTTTCGGCTAATTGCCAGGTGAAATTTTAAACTGAAAACTAAATGACCCACACTTTATTAAGTTATTCCTATGCCCATCAACTGATAATGAACACTGATTGTAACTGAGAATAACATGAATATCAATTGAGAATAGTGATTGACTACTGATTTATCATCTGTCAAGCAGTCATAACACTAAGTTTGAAAACAAATGCTACGTCCAGAAAAAAAAAATCTAAAATTCTAATACTTTCAGAAGGTTTGAAAGTAAATTTCAACCCCCTTCCCTAAAAGTTCCACTCAATTATGTTGTAATCTAAATCAGCTCTTGATAAAGACAGCATTTATTGAATGATGTATCTAGATATTACAAAGTCACAAATTTAAATTCTGGTAAATGTTGACTCCCCCTAAAAACTAATGGTCATACTTGGAACGAATTTACAAATCATAAAGTATTATTAAATCATCAGTTACTTTAGTATATACACATACATAAGGAAATTAAAGGTTATGATGAAGAAATATACCACTGCATGTAAATACCATTCTTTGTATAAAGAAGTAAAAATTTGTTTTTGTATGGAGAAAACAAAATTTATGAAGATAAAACATATTCTAATTACAGTATCAGAAATGATTCAACCTCTTCTGTAAGAATTCATGCTTTTTTCCTTTTAATTGTGGTTAATTTACAGAGCCTCACAATTATGTAAAAATTCAGACCATTAGACTTTGATTGCTGAGTTGTTCCTCAGGTATTAGGCATATTAAATTGTTCCCACATGTTAAGATGTACCTCCGAATCCTAATGTCACTTCTGCCCAGTTCTAAGTTTGCTTATTTCAATAGTTATTTTTTATATAGACAATTTTAGTCTTTACCATATATACATTCAATAAAGTGAAAGGAAAAAGAGATGAAAGGAAAACATGTATATCTTTCCAAGGCATTATGCTTACTATTGATTAAAAAATGTTTCTACTATAGCAACTATAGCAAATTCAAAATTAAATTCAAAGCTACCCATGTGAGACTCAGATGATTCAGACTCCCAGATATAACCTATACCTCAGGTTCTGACGCTCACTCCTGTTCCTCTGTCCCCCATCTCTCTTACACACAAACACACACATGCAGATAAGCACATGTCTATCTATCTTAACATAAACATCCTCCTATTAGTAATTCTGATATTCTAGAATCAGGCTTATTTCAATCTACCTAACAATTTGAATACAAAATTCTCAATAGTAATAATATATATAAACAAAGTCTGTCTTTGGTGTTATGAGATATAAAGGGAAGTTTAATCTTCTGTCCCCCCAAATTTATAATCTAACACTTCACACACACACACACACACACACACACACACACACACAGCAGATAGAGACATAAATGGCTAGATACTAGAGAGGCACTACTGGACACTGGAATATCAGATTAGGCTGCCACATGGCACTCATCTGAGACTTTATTTGAAGAATCATTTTTAAAAGTTAGAAAATGTAACCACTTTATTTTAATCTAGCCTGATATAACCCACAAAGCAAAAAGTGATTAAATATAGAGTATGGAGATGAAAGTATTCATGTCCTCACTCTGGAAGAACATCCCAGATGAATCCCTTAGTCAAATGAAATTACAGAACATATAGGTATTTTATATAAATTTTTCAATACAAGAAGCAATTCTAAATTGTCTTTATTACTCACCCTAAAGATCACTATCATCTTGGAAGTAATTTAATTTTTAATAAGGAAAGATAATCCTAAAAAGTCACTATCAGAGTAAAAAATTCGTAAACCAAAAGGCTCAGAACTATTCTTTTGGTGTGAATCATGGTACTAATAATAGACCTCTACAACAATGCTTGCTTCACATGCCAGCACGAGATAAACAGCAGGTGACTTGTTGATGTCTGTTTCCGTGGAATCTTAAATGTATTCTATAATTCTCCATAGAGTTGTATAAATGATGCTACCCCTCATCTGACAAATGAAGAAATGGGTCTAGCAATATGACACCATTTGCCTTCAGCCACAAAACTAGTCTGCAGGAAAATTAAGACCCACTGTAAGACTAGCATGTGCTTTGCTTATTGTAGTGAAGGAAAGGAATAGTCATGCTTCAGAAAGAGATAGAACTTTATAAGGAAAACTTCACCTTTTCAACCTCCAGCTAAATCTCAAATGTTCAGAGGATCGAGTCCAGAGAACGCAAAGAGCCAATTTATAACATTAGGGAAAGAAAGATGTATGTTCAAGTTAAGCCTAATACCAGCCATTCGTGTACCACCAAGCATTATGTCTTACAACCCAACTTTTACAGAGAACACAAGGTTGAGGAATACATAAAATGTTATCAAAATTATCTGTGAGAAAAATAGGAGTTCACTAGAATATGTCATGGCATCACATCACATTGATTTTTCTTTCACTTCCAGATTTGCCTAACAACTTCTGTATGCCACATGGAATGTGGCTCTTCTAACCAGTCTCCAACTCCCATCACACCACCTTTCCCTGAACGGGTCTGGTACAGTGGTGAGGGAAGGTGCTGTTGGATTCACCTGCGAGTCATTGTGAACAGGATTCCCTGGAATGCCATCCTGCTGGGTATAAAACGAGCCTTCTGAGAAGCAGGAGGAGGGATCTCATTGCAAGCAAGAGCCAGAAGTGGAGTGAACCTGTGCAGTGAACCTCCTGGACCCAGAAGCCAGCTATAACATCAAAGGAACAGCAGCAGAACCAGGAGCCAGAGCATGGAACAAAATGATAGACATCCCACCTGACAAAGCAAATAATACTGAGTGCTTTTAGCCAGGAGGCTGGTTTGGGGAGTGGGGCACCTCTGGGCACTTAATTGGGGAAGTTGGTCTTGTAGGCCATGAAAGTGGATCTAAGTGTCTTCTGGCTGAGGTTGACTGGATTGGTGTGCTACTGGGCACTTGATTCAGGAAGTTGGGCATGCTGACCCATGGAGCTTGAGTTGAATGCCTTCAGGTTGAGTCTTACAGCTAAGTGGTATGGCCTTGTGAGCTTCTTATTAGCAGACCTGAAAGAAGTTTGTCATATATCCTGATAAACCACCGAACCCTGAACATTTCTCCCTGGCATTACAATTTCCTTATTAAATCCCTTTATCAAGAATTTTGTCTGTGAGTTCTGTGTTGCCACTGTAATGGACATTAGGACCCAGAGCGTTAAAATAGAGAGCATTAGTTAAAATAGCACAGACAGCATGAGAAATAATGTATTATATTAACTCACGCAGGCCATATAATTCATCCCAATTACATAAATGGGCAGCAAAGGAAGTTCTGAAAATTAGAAATGGAAAATATAAAAAGAAACAGTCCAGATACTCTAGTCATGAAGGATAGTCATTAATTCTATTTAGATTCATTCCATTACCTATTCAAAATCACAAGTCACAATATGTTTCCAGTAAAACACAACATGCTTTGTTTACATCAATTGGTCTCAAAAGTTAGATCTCAAATAGTAAGACTTAAAATCATTCAAAATAATGGAACAGGCAATAAAGCTAAACAAATTAGTTCTAACCAATTAGCAACACCACCACCACCCCGCACTGAATCTCAAGTAAAAAGTCCAAGAACAAGAAGGGCTTCAAGACCTCTTATCATTTATATATAAAACAGAATACAATATTTTAGCATGAAAAGCCAAATTTTATCTCTGGCTGTTAAAGCAAATATATATGTTTAAGAAAATTTACCTATATTCTAACTGGCCACAAAAATAGCACCTAAAAAAGATAACAGATTGCTAGGTAGCAAAAACAATAACAAAAAGCCAAACTCATTGTTGTCAAGTTGATCCCAACTTATGGCAATGCCGTGTGTGTGTGTGTGTGTGTGTGTGTGTGTGTGTGTGTGTGTACAATAGCACTCCAAAGGGTTTTCAATGGCTGTGATCTGATGGAACCAAATCACCAGGCCTTCTTCAGTCGCACCACTGAGCAGATGAAAACCAGCAACCATATTTCCCCACAAATAACATGCATTTTATGTTTTCTGCCAACTGTGCAACCTGCACTGTTTTTGCAAGCACATCATGCTGTGGGTTTTAAGTGTGGGTGCATCATTTGTGGAAAAAATATGGTAACCAAATCCAAATCATCTATACTACCCAGAGACCTGGACAGATAGATATAATAAAGGGCAGTCTTCCCCAAATCACGGGAGTTTATTAGAATGTGCAGTATTTTAAAGTCTTCCTCCCTCACGGTGTGTGTGTGTGTGTGTGTGTGTGTGTGTGTGTAAAACTAAAATTGTAATAGACATCCTAAAACTAATAGAGGGTATCTACAGTTAGGTCTTAGTTGCTGAAGTATTCTATATGGAGTTAGCATATTGATATGCCAATTTATATACAAATAAACAGTATGCAAATGGGGAGCTGATATCAGGGGTTCAAGTGGGAAGAAAATGCTTTGAAAATGATGATGGCAGCATATGTGCAAATGTGCTTGACACACTGGATGAATGTATGGATTGTGATAAGAGATGTAAGAGCCCCCAATAAAAGTATTTAAAAAATAATAAATAAACCAAGATTAAAGGGAAATAATAAAATCTGCAAAAAAAGGGAAGAAACAGCATGCAATCACATTATTCATCACTGTAATCTTTAGAAAAGGATTTTTGTGTTTGTTTTGTTTGTTTGTTTTAAAATAAACCAAAGTACTATGCTGCACATCCTTTTTATGCCTCCATAAACATGTTTTATAAGAAAATTATTTTTAAAAAGGAAAGTTATTTAATTTACTACCCTTTAGTTTCTCTATCTGCAATATGAAGATAATAAAAGCATCTTATCACACAGGGTTAAAGTATCTTAATAGGTATAAATTACCCATAAGAATGTATTTTTACCACAATAACTTATTTTTAAAAGCACTACTATTATATATTGAACTAAATCAACTTATTATAAAATAACCTTAAAAAAAAAAGAAGAATGCACCAGGCACACAGTAGGTCCTGAAAAGTCCAGCTATCACAATCATTATCATTACCATCATCAGCACCACTACCGTCAACCTTCCTATGCCCTTGTGTGATTTCCACTAAAAAAGCAGATTCCTGAGCCGCCCAGGGATTCCAATTTAACAGCAGACCAGTTTGAACATGCTGATTGAAAGAGAAAGGGAATATCTAAGTGTGCAAGAAACTCTGCACCAATATGATCTTATGAATAGTGTGACATGAAATAAAATATTTCAAAACCATTGACTTCTTTGTCCAAAGCACACTCCATCCACCATGGCAATTGGTAGTTTCCAACAACCCAACTCTGAGAAGTTGACGCTCACACACTCCATTTCTTCTTGGGCAGGTAACAGCCGGAAATTCCAAGGGAACCTTTTCTGCACAGAGCAACTGGAAAGACCCGAGCACTCAGCATATGTAGCATACCTTGCTGAATGTACGGTGAATAGCAGCTTAAGACCGACCTTCTTCCAGGTAGAGCTGCCAACAATCAAAGGGTGATCCTATCACAGTTCAAAAATCTCATCAGAATTCAGAAGGTTGTTTTAGTGGTGCTGTGCATATAATGGGGTATGCTTTAAAAGTTTACCCTGGCTTTGAAAATGGACATAGACTAGAGCCTACTCTAAAGGGTTATTTCAATTAATCAGTTACTTTTGAAGAACAAAAGATGATTTAGCTTTCAAGCCTGTTTTCTTTTCTGGCAGCTTTCCATTCTACCCTGGGTACATTCAGGATGAAGGAGATGGTAAACAGGTGGGTGAGGAGGTAGAGGGTATTAAAAAGAAATTCACTGCGATGAGTCAATTCCAACTCATACGAGTCAGTTAACTCGCCGTCACCCTACGTGGTAGAGTAGAAGCTGCTTCAGGGCTTGTATGGCTGTAAATTCTAAGGACGGCTAGGAAACAGACTGCCACATCTTTCTCCTTTGGAGCATCTGGAGAGGTTTCAACCACGGACCTTTCAGTTAACAACTTTATGAATAGTGTGTTGGTAGAAAGTGAATAAGAGGCACCCCAGTGGTGTTGGTAGGAAGTGAATAAGAAGGCAAACCCATTGCTGCCAGTGGACAGTGAGCTAGCCTCATCCTTCTGGCACAGAGCAGCTCATAGGTTGGGTTTGAATTGGGGGGAAAGCTAAGGCTGAATAACAAAATGATGAGTAATTTGAGCAGTGTTGAAAGTGGGAAATTTAAAAAAATTTTATTCATAGAGCCATGTTTATTGATTTATTTATTGGAATTAATACATACCATATATACTCAAATATAAGCCGACCCAAATATCAGCCAAGCCACCCAATTTTACCACAAAAACCACATAAAAATGTGCTGAAAAACTCGGCTTATTCACAAGTATATATGGTATAGCAAATCATTCCATAGTTTAATCATGTCCAGCAGAATTGTACATGTGCTACCACAATCCGTTTCCAAACATTCTTTGTATATAGGGACCCCTTGATGTCATCACCCCTTCACCCTGCCACCACCTCTTTGTCCCCCTCCCCCTAAACCCTTTATTCCACTTTCTGACTTTATAGGTTCATCAGTCCTGGTTTTTATCCCCCCCCCCAAAAAAAAAAAAGATGTACTGCAACTTCAAGAGGGTGACCTCCAATGACTTAACACTCCTGAGATGTCCCAAACAAAACAACCCCCAAACACACAAGGTTTTGGAAACCAGATCAGGTCCCGCATGCATCCTAAAAAGGAAAAGGGGAATCTGCTGACAAGTTTTAACTGTCCAAGGAAGGCTTCTGCCTTTGACCTTCAATAGTCAACTCACCAATACACCTCTGTTTAGTGACCACCTTCCTCCTGTCCCTCAGTTGTGGACAGAGGAGTTCACCGGAAGTTTATTTCCTATATAGTTCCACCAAAGAATCTTGGCTCTCACTGTCATCCAGAGCATCCTGCAAACCAGATTTGCAGACTTTAGCCTGTAATACTAATCCCTCTCCTTCTACTTCAGATTATGGTGTGCTTCTTCCATGTGGACTTAGTTGACATCTCACTTAGACAGCTGCTTGTTCAGAAACACTGCCTTTAAGATCAGCCAAAAAGTGTCTGCGGTCTTAAAGACAGTGGGAAATTATCCTTCCTCTGGACAACTAGCTCTCTTTTTCTAGAGCTGTCAAAGAGCTGACAATTATCTTTTTGTGTGTGTGATATACCAAAGGCCTTAAAGTTGCTCATGAAGAGGAAGGAAAAGGCAAAACTTTTAATATACAGAATTTTTGTGACCTTTGAGTAGGAAATACAAATGTTTTTCTACAGTTTAGAATGTAAATTATGTTTTTTTTAAAAAACTTACAAACTCAGGATCAACAATAACATTTTGCTATAATCCAGCCACAGAAGCATATCATACTTGTATGTAAGTGTCAATAATAAGTAGTGTTGATTTCCTTGTTTTGGAAGTGAGAATTCTTGCATTGTTAAATTGGAAAAATTATGGATTTCATACCATATTCTTAAGCATAAGAAAAATGTCGGTCCCTGCTGCAGAGCCGCTGTCCCATAAGAGACTTAAAGGGCCCCAGCGCCACCGCCCCTTGGCCCACCATGCTGCTACCCGTACTGCTGTTGCTGGGCTTCCTCGCCCTGGCTGCTGCTGAACCCACCATGCACTTCAAGGAGCAGTTTCTGGGCGGATCGCTGGATTGAATCCAAACACACGTTGGATTTTGGCAAATTCGTCTTCAGTTCTGGCAAGTTCTATGGTGACCAGGACAAAGATAAAGGGCTGCAGACGAACCAGAACGCCTGCTTTTATGCCCTGTCATCAAGATTCGAGCCCTTCAGCAACAAGGACAAGACCCTGGTTGCCCAGTTTACTGTGAAGCACACGCAGAACACTGACTGTGGGGGTGGCTACGTGAAGCTGTTTCCTGATGGCTTGGACCAGACAGACATGCACGGGGACTCCGAGTACAACATCATGTTCCGTCCTGACATCTGCAGTCCTGGTACCGAGAAAGTTCATGTCATCTTCAATACAAAGGCCGGAATGTGCTCATGGACAAGGACATCTGTTGCAAGGATGATATGTTCACCCACCTGTACACACTGATCCTGAGGCCTGACACCACCTATGAGGTGAAGATTGACAACAGCCAGATGGAGTCTGGCTCCTTGGAAGACGACTGGGACTTCCTGCCACCCAAGAAGATCAAGGGTCCAGATGCTGCCAAGCCAGAAGACTGGGATGAGCGAGCCAAGGTCGATGACCCCACAGACTCCAAGGCTGAGGTCTGGGATACGCCAGAGCACATCCCTGACCCTGATGCCAAGAAGCCCGCTGATTGGGATGAGGAGATGGATGGCGAGTGGGAGCCACCACCACCCCCACCACCCCCACCACCGTGATTCAGACCCCTGACTACAAGGATGAGTGGAAGCCCCGGCAGATCGACAACCCAGATTACAAAGGCAAGTGAATCCACCCGGAGATCGACAGTCCTGAGTACTCCCCGATGACAGCATCTAGTCCTACGACAGCTTTGCTGTGCTGGGCCTGGATCTCCGGCAGGTCAAGTCTGGCACCATCTTTGACAATTTCCTCATCACCAATGACGAGGCCTCTGCCGAGGAGTTTGGCAATGAGACATGGGGAGTCACAAAGGCCGCAGAAAACGCTATGAAGGACAAGCAGGATGAAGAGCAGAGGAGGCGGCGGCGGCGGAGGATAAAGATGAGGAGGAGGAAGATGTGGGCCAGGCTAAGAACGAGCTGGAGACTGGGCCCCCTGCCTCCAGGGCTGGACTGAAGCCTGAGCGCTCCAGCCGCAGAGCCGGTGCACCAAATAATGTCTCTATGAGACTAGAGAACTTTGTTTTTTTTTCCGGGAGGGTTCAGATTTGGGTGGATTGTGGTTTTGTCTCTTCCCTCCTTTTTTTGTTTTTGTTTTCTTTTTTACTGGTGTTTTGTCTTTGATTATCACTCAGCCCCCACCCCTGGCTCTCACCTTTCTTGATTGACATCTTTATCTTCTTCTCCCTTCAAACCCTTAGCCTCCACTCCAGCCCATGGGCAGGGGTATAGAGAAGCCCAGGCCTGAGATTCCAATTGCTCTCCTATCTGGAGCCTAGATGTTGGGGGTCAGTCGGAGAAAGAAGGTGGTGTTCCCAGCCCTCCATCACTGAGGGAGAGTAGAGCTCTTAGGCCCTGACCTTTGACCCCTCCTCTCCTGCTTCCAGGACTTGGGCCACTTCTGGATGGCGCAGTGATTTCCAGAGAATGTAAGAACTACAAGCAAATTTCTATTAAGTTTTGTGTCAAAAAAAGAAAAATGTCAATCGCAAGCCTATCTATGATGCTCACTCACCACTGCCCCATATTTTTCAAATGTTTTAATAGGTCATTTGTTTAGAATTTCAGTACAATACATACAAGTATCTTCTCAAGCAAGTTGTGCCCAATACTGTGAATAGTGTTTTAAAGAAAGAAACCATCCTTTTTCACTTTTTTTGCCTCTCAAAGCTCAATGGTGCCAAATATCTAACAAACTTATACAAGTAAAACCCTATAATTTGATTTGTAAATAGGTTAAATAT
The DNA here is from genome assembly GCF_000313985.2 of Echinops telfairi. Taxonomy (NCBI): domain Eukaryota; kingdom Metazoa; phylum Chordata; class Mammalia; order Afrosoricida; family Tenrecidae; genus Echinops; species Echinops telfairi. The sequence continues at coordinate 55,741,096 of NW_022103928.1, forward strand.
AAGTTGCAGACGATTATAGAATTTTATAACAATAGAATGGTGATTTACCCCTGAGCATTGTTTCCGGTTATTGGCACAGTGGTGGTGTGCATCACTGTGTGACTCTTGGATATACCCAATGGTCTTGAGAACATTAGACATGTTTGGCTTTGTTTTTTTAGTTTTTAATATATACATGCTTTCTAGGTTAATCTATTCACCTCTGCATTTTAAAAACTTGCATTCACTACATGATTTTAAATAACTTGACCACAATAACTCTTTTGCAAATCTAGCTTTCACATTCAGAAATATTTTTCTTGCATCTGAGTTTAGGGTTTCTGTTTTCAAAAGTACTTTATGCATATGACAAGCCAAATGAATCAACTATATTTTAACACAAAAATTTTAGTTAACCAAAATAAAAAAACCACTGCCATCCTGTCAATTCCAACTCAGTGATCCTTTAGGGCGGAGCAGAATTGCTCCATATGGTTTCCAAAACCTTAAATTTGTATGGAACAGATAGCCTCTTTTTCTGCTGAGGAGTTTAATCTGGTGACTTTGAAACTAGCAGCCCAACCCTTCAATCTACTGCACCCCCAGGGCTCTAGTTGAATAATTAAAGAGATATAAGAGGTACCAGCCTAGAGATATTCATTCATAAATCACTTTAGTGTCATTTTAAATAACTAAATATCATCCCCATAGTAAATAGGTCACTGATTTTAAAGCTCAGAGAAAGAGGACTACCATTTCTTAAAATCCCTCCTATACAAGGTTGAGCAAAGGAACTCTAGCAGTGTCAGTGTGGTGGGCTAGGTGTTAATGCTGCTTGCTAGTCACAAGGTCCAGGGGTTTGGGTTCACTTTATATATAGCAACTTAAAATTTTTAATTTATAGAGGACCTTTAAGAGTTTTGAGGCATTCATTATATGCATATACATTTATATAATGGTTTTAAATGCCTGGTGTTACGATGGTTAACGCACCCAGTTGATGAAAAAAGGTTAGCAGTTTCAATTCATGAGTGCTACTCTGTATAAGAACAGGGCAGTGAGCTTCCATGAAGATGTACAACTTTGGCGGCCGATGAGCAGTTCTACTACGTCTGACAGGTCACATGAGTCAGGATGGACTGAACATCAGGAGTTTGTTTTATACTGTAATTAAGATTCATTCGTTTTAGTCTTCGCTCACAACCTTGAGAGACAGGCAAAGCATACCCATTACAGTGGGTTCTTGCTTAAGGCCCCAGAACCATGACATAATCCAGCTGTAAATCCAATCATTATCTAGTTCCCAGAGCTAAGCGTGACCTTCCTACTATAAATATTTGGAACATTGCCAAGTACTAAGTTAAAGAAAAGGATAAGACATATAGGGATGGGCAGATGTGACAGGAAAAAAAACACTCCAGATGAAGTAAAAACAAGCACTTCACTTATTGAAGTGCTCTTCATACCTACTAAGAACCATCTTTCTCTTACTTTATTCACAGATATCCTTATGTGCATGCTAGTGCCCATACAATTAATATAAAGCTTTTAAAAATAGACATGTGGCTTACAAAACTTAAAGCAAAGATAGCTATTGGAGAATTATTTAAAGAAAAATGGCTCTATGACACACACAGTAATCATAGTTATTAAAATATATATGGCTTTATAAGACATTTTATGGTAAGAAAGGTTGAGATATATCTAAGGTGCAACCACTGGTCTCTCCATATCCAACGGAAATCTAAGATGCATGAAGATCATTAGTTTCAATGGACTACTATGAACATCTGTCTCCTAGATGGTGCCTGGCTACTACTACCAATTACTCTGAATCCTATGAGAAGGTCCTAGAGAAAGTGAAAGAAAAAACTGTGTGTGGGTGGTGGGTGGAGGGGTGTGGGATGATGTGAGGGTGGGGGTGCTGAGATAAAGTGTTCCAGTAATCAAAACTGAGTATTATCTGAAAATTTTATTAATTCAATGCCCAATAGTATTAATTTATATAGAAAGCTCCAGGAAATATATATATGTATTCATTTTATACATACAGTATACAACCAGTATACAATAGTGTAAAAGTAAGCACTATTAATTTAAGAATAAAAAATTAAAACTCCAAAGGTATAAAGTACTCAAATTTAGTTATAACGTTCTCAATTTTAAGAAAATGAAAACTATGGGTCTTATATTAAGACAAGTTAACAGAGTAAACTAAATCCCTTCCAAAATTAACTAAATCCCTTCCAAAATTAACTAAATCCCTTCCAAAATTAACTAAATCCCTTCCAAAATTAACTAAATCCCTTCCAAAATGGAATATTAGCATCTATAGCAATTCCTAAATGAAGGAAAAGTTTTATTGCTACAATTTTCTTCTCTTCTTTTTATCACCCTTCCCCCACCTTTTTATTCTAACACTTCTGTCTTCTCATTTTACTTGAAGAAAGATACTATACAATCTGGCATAACTAAGTGGAACAACTTGTTATTTTTTAATTTACCGAGCAAGTCTTTAAGAATTTTAAGGCATTCGGTATAAATATATGTTAGGTCTTAAGAAATGTTATAGTGGAAGTGACAAAACGCAGCCTCGCTAGCATTTTTAAATGTTTCTTTTACGCGATAATTAGCACTACAGCAACAGTTCTGAAGCCAAGCTCAGGAGCAGATTCATCTAGTTCCTTGGCTACCTTGATTTTTTTGGTGGGGTCGGGGTGGGGAGGTGGGGGATGTGAGTAAAAAGGGGGAGACACAAGAAAACCAGTTCTATACAAAGAATTGATTTTAAGTATGCACAAGTCAGTAAATAGATTTTAGTTGGAAGGGAGCCAAATAAAGAGAAGAAAAGTCACAGTCTAGTCAACAAAAGAGCTCAGCTGGCAACTGAGAAGTAAAAGGCCTAAACTGGTCTCTAATGACTTGTGACCCAGATACTAAGATATTTAACTAGTATTCAAATCTAACTCCTAAAAGAAATGAATGGTCTGCTGATTAAGTATTTTAGTCAAAATGATAGGCACTTAAATAATTAGCATTTTTATTAAAAAGTATGTTTCTTTTAAACTTGAGAAACAAGTTATTTCTTTTCTTGCTTTGTAAATGATACCATAAATGATGCTGAAGCTTTATAATCAGATAATAAGGAAAACACTGAAGATAATATAGCATAACCCCCTTTTAAAGTGTATGACATACATTTTGTAAAGTTTATTTCAAAGGCTGTATTTGCTTAAACTAGTTTTCTTCCATCTATGGTCTACATAGTCTGTTCTACCAAGACTGTCTTGTCTATTAAATGACAAGAAAAGTTTTAATGAAGGTTTATCTTCAACTGAATCTACACAAGTTCTGTGGGAGATAGAGTATTCATTCACCAGGTCTCACCTCATGGTCAGCGGCTTTGAAGGGGAGAGTGGTGTTTCACATAAGTAAGAATTTCACGTAATAGGCATTCCAGGGCCATAGGAAGGCTGGAAAAACTCATCAATACCAGTTAACATCATATGCTTCACCGAAGAGCAGCAGTTCCAGCCATCACATTAGGTGTGAATTAATCGTGTGTGACCAGTAAAACCCAAGAATGATGTTATAAATAATCCAAATGGCCTTGGGCAGAAAAAAAGGTTCCCCACCCCTGCCTGAGTGCATCTGTAGTGAAGCAGACTAGGTTCACTACATCACATATCCAACACTTGCCTCCTTCCTAATGAGCCATAATTTGATTCCCATCATTAATCCTCTCCTAGTAGCCCCTGGACTTCAGTGAAACTAACAGACTAAGCACCCAGGGTAGACTACTATGAGTCTCACTCACTTGCTCCCCGCTGAGTCTCACTCACCTGCTTGCCGCCCCATCCCAGCCCCACCCCCCTACCATACCAATGACTAGTGTAGGTACATACAGAGCTACACAAATTAAGGCCACCGAGAAGCAAGCTGGGGTACAGACACAGAGCTATTACAGGGAAAAGAAATTATACTGTGCATGAGAAAACTAAGATGTTCCTTTCCCTTTGGATCTGAAGGAGGGAACGCAAAGTTCTACTGTGACCAGCAGCCATCCTGTAAGTATAATGTTTGGAAAAAATAATATTTTATAGAAACAACAACAACAAAAAAAACCCAGTGTCCTCTAATCTCTTCTGACTTACAGCAACATTGTAAAGACCAAGTAGAACGATTCCATTTTAGGGTTTCTGAAGCTGTAAATCAGAGCTTCTGGTCGTTTCAAACTGGCCACGTTTTTGATTAGCAGCCCAACACTTAGCCCACGGCACCACCACATTTCCTACTGGGTGGAGAGAGTATGGTAAGAAGACAAATGGGAACTTGAAGAAATCAATGAGCCACTGCCTTAGCTAACTGCAATGTATGTCTTACTGCTGGTACTTTCTTAACGTGAGTCAAAAAATGTCCTTTTTATTTATGCCAGAGTTAGATTAATTTTGAAATTAATGATCAGGAAGCTAGCAAGTGCCACACTCTATTTAATTCCTTTCAGAAAATTATAGATTCTGATTGTGAGGAAACAAAGGACCGGGCAGAGTGTTCCACCCTGTGGTTTCCATGAGTTGGAACCGACTAGATGGCACCGAACAACATATATTCTATTCCTGGCTTTAAAAAAAGTACTGTGGGTCACTTTGTCTGTTTTTTTTTCAATTTTCTACAAGGATCCTGCATTATCTGTATAATTGTGAGGAGGACATTTAAAAAAAAGTTAGTCAAGCAATTAAACCCTTTATCATTCATACAAAAATCATGTTACTCCTTTAATACAGTAAAGTTTTCATTTCCCATGACATACTCATATGAAGATGTTCTTAATGTTTGAATCTGACCCCAACCATCTCTTACTTAAGAAAGCACCATTAATGTGCTACACTCTAGAGTTACTGTCTCCCTCTCCTTCACACCCCATCTCACTCTGAGTTCCCAAGAATGTATATTTAAGTGGTTAAGGCTGCTGCAAGAAGTATGCTCTAAAGCATATAAAAATGACTCAGTAACCAGTGGGTTTCTCTTAGAGCTTAGTTAAAGCTAAAAGTATAACCTGTACCCAGTTCTGTATTTCTTGTTTAAAACAACCACCACCCTTTCAGGATTCCTTCCTTCCACATTTATTTTGTCTAGGAATAATGCTGATCTTTTACATTTAAATAGTGATTGAAACCGCCCCCCTTTTTAATCATTTTATTGGGGGCTCATACAACTCTTATCACAATCCA
>NW_022103928.1:55747464-55770723 GCF_000313985.2 Echinops telfairi
CCCTTGTCCCTGGGTTTGTTAACACCACTTCCTTTCCCCCCACCTCCCCCTCTCCCATGTCTCCGCGGAACTGTTGGTTCCGTTGTTTTCTCCTCAGATTGTTCACCCAGCCTATCTTATTTAGACAGACCTGTGGAGATAATAACATGCACAAAAACAAGACAGAGCAAAACCAAGCAACAAAGAAAACCCCTTTTATAAAGCAGAGATGGGAAAATGAAATACCATTGGCTTATTTAGCCCTGTGTAGTAATAATTGCTGGTGCTTCTAAAACATTTTAATTAGTTCCCAAGTAATTCGCTTAAAAAAAAATCTGCCAGAATTCTGTGAAAAACTGAAATGTGTGGCAATATTAAGCTTACACACTAACATGTTCATAATCAGATGGAACCAAATATCTGTCCCCTTCCCCATTATGAGTCTCTAATGCACCTAAGAAAAACAGCAATAATCCCCCCCCATTAGGTAAGCGTGAATCTCTAGAACCCCATTGTCTATACTATTTCCCTTGATGGCTTAATTCATTAATAATCCATACCTTTATAGATATTTAATTATGCCACCACTAATCTAACAGGGTAATAGCAAACACAGCACAAGATACACAAAGGCTTTTAGTGATAAGTGATCTTACAATTTAATTCTACAGACGGCACAATAGCAACTCTAGTTTTATTTTATTTTATTAAATAATTTTATTGGGGGCTCTTACAGCTCCTACCCATACATTTCCATACTTCCATTGTGTCAAGCACATTTGTACATATGTTGCCATCATCATTTCCAAAACATTGTCTTCCTACTTGAGCCCTTCTCTTTTTTTCCCCCTCCTTCCTCCACTCTCCCAATTCTAGTTTCAGATTTCTGTAAAATCACTAGGTTTTATTCACCTCCCAAATCTCAAGTCCATTTCCATCTATCCCTGGCACCCACCCTCTCCTACTTGCTGAAGAACAGCTTCTTAATATGGCTTCCACATTCATTAATCAAATTCATGTTTTCAAGTGAAATTTTAATCATGCCACACTCCTGCTCAAAATCTTTCATGGATCCTGACTGGCACTTAAGGATAAAGTCCAAAATCCTGAACAAGGCCACAATCCTGCATTCCTCTCCACCTTTATTTCCCTTTCTTCTCAATGCTCCAACAGAATTATTTTGTTTTACCTTTTGCTCTTGCAGAAGTTATTTCTGTTGCCTGCAATACGATTTATATATACTGACTCTACTCCTAACCCCAAGGCTTTACCATATATACTCGTGTATAAGTCGGGTTTTTCAGCACATTTTCAATGCCGTTTTTGTGGTAAAATTAGGAGCCTCGGCTGATATTCAGGTCAGCTTAAACTCAAGTATGTACAGCAATTAACTCACACTAATGTTCTCACCTCTGCCAGAAAGTAATTTCTCTAGAGCCTCCATGACGTGACGCCCTTTCCATCTGAGAAACAGGTGAGGTCTGGCTGTTACATACTCACACCATCTTACAACTTTTCCCTCTCAGATGCAATTATTTGTTTCGTTTCAGTCTTCCAAAGTTTTTGGTTTCATAAGGACTAGGACCACATCTGTCTTTCTGTTGTCTTACAATATCATTAACATCATGCTTGGCATAAAATAATAACATTTTAAAAGTGTTTGTTGAGTTAATGAATCTCAATAAAGATACACCATATCAAAAAATGAATTATTGAAAAGGTAGCCTAGTAGACAACACACATATCTATGAAACCTGGTTTCAAACTTGGTTTATAATCCCAGATCTACTACTTATTGTGTGTTGGTCATCAGACACTCAGATTCTTTATCTTAGTAAGAATACCACTCATTTTCTGTCTTGTCTTATTTACACATGGAAGAAGAAATAACTTTATCAATTCTAAAATGTACATTTTTCAAATTTATAAATTAAGAAGCATCTGAAATTTGATAGCAAAAGAACCTTGCCAGCCATTGCAAAGGTTAAGATACCTTGTCATTGCCTACCTATATATACACTTCGACACAAATAAAAACATACCTATTTATCTGTCACCACTATTATATGCATTGACAAAACTACATAAAATCAAATTTTAGCTTAATTTTAAATTTTTGGTTATCTCTTGAGATGTCTTCATTTTAAAAGACCCCTACAATGCCACATTGAAACAAGTTATCATCCAGCCCAACTGCTTGTGGCATGGCAGGATCTGCAGTTAAAAAAGCAGTAGGATGCCCACCCACCCATCCCACCCCTCCAAAACCATAGGCAATATCATAAAAAATTCTATTGTAAAGGAAGCCAATGTGTCTGGTTTATGTAAAGTGAAGGTCTTAACAAGTGATCATTCTGATCAGGTACCAACTATCTCTGTGTATAAAGTTTTTTTGATAACTTTCAAGATAAAGCTATTTAACATCTAGTGAAATGGAATATAATTAGTAAAGAAAACAAAACTGAAAATGGAAATCAAGCTAAAGTAATTCTTAGACGGGCCTCAGATTGATGCTCTCAATCTTAAAGTGCTACATGTAAAGGAGAGCAGCATGTCACCACATTGGTTAAGAACAAAAATAATTAAGAACACTCCTGAGATTAAAAACTCCTCCTCAGAAAAAAATGATTTTAAAAAATAAAAGGAAATAAAAAGAACTATTTTAAAATCAAAAGCTGTATCTCACAATTGATGGTATCTCAGAATCAAGACAATGTAAACTCGTGCCACAAACATGCTCCCCAAGTGCTGTAGAAAGTTACCATTGTAAAGGTGTCCCCTGTGTGCTATACCGTGAAACACAGTGTTTCAGATAATCCTAAGAGGTTTCCCCCAAGTAATCTCTAGGGCTTGATGAGAAGATGACATGGGATTCAAATGACACATTTATCTAGCGGAAACGCAATGTCCACCCTAGCTTTCATTAGGCAGACAGACTTCACAAAATTAAACTTGCTTCTCATTGATTCTTCTCATTTCCAGTACTGCTCATGTAATCCACAGCATCGTCTGCCATATGCTCCAGTCTTTAAAGGAAGTCTCCTGGGAAGCCTATTCCGCTGCCTAATCACTGTGGGAGTCCCAAAATTCTTTCTCCACTCTTCAGACTGTTGGTTATATTTAATATAATGGGGTTTTTTTCTTTTCTAGATACTGGTTAAAGGCAAATAAATATCTTCCTCAAACAGATCTTCAAAAGCAAAGCAGGGCATGCACTTTCACTTATTTGTCTATATGTTGAACACATTTTCTGACCCAGTTTACGTAACTCATTCACCTGGTGACAGGTTGGTGGCACTAGTAACCAGAGACTGGAATAAATGTCAGTTGACTCACACAGAATCAAATCTCTGACTTTGACTACTTACTACAATGTTTGTTTTTAAGTATCCTTTCTCTAGCTCTCCTTATGAATGATTACCCAAACATTACAGATCGATTCTGCTTTTGTCTAATTCAGTATTACAATCCCTATGGCTAGAAATTTGAAAATTAGGTAATACATTTTAAAGATTGACCCAGAAAACCTTCTTAGTAAAGTTACAAGAGTTTCCTGCAAAAGGGAAGGTAGAACAGAATGTGGCAGAAACAGGTGGAGACAGCAAGTCCGTTGGTTTACAGCATTAAGCAGCCCTGGCAGCACAGCAGGTTAAGATTTACAGTCTTGGGGCAGTTAGTTCTAGTCTGTCCTATGGTGTTGCTATGAGTTGGAATCATCTTGCGGGCAATAGTTTAGAAGCATGTTGTTGTTGCTATGTGCCGTATAGTTGCTGTTGGTGTCATTGAAAAAAAAAAATCGTATTTGCCATGAACAAGTTGTCCTTGCAAATTCTATCATGTGATGTCCTGCTTCATTTCTATCACCAAGGCCATATTTTCCAACTTCTATTACTTCCTCTTTCTTTCCAACATATGCTTTCCAACTACCAATAGTTATCAATGCATCTTGAGTGCACATATTTGATCAATTTCAGAGTGAAGACATTGGTAGAATTCTACAATTTCTACATTATTAGCTTTAGTGATTAGTGCATCAATTTGAGTAATAATTGATTGGATTCCCTTGTATTTGGATAAACATTATCCTATCACAGGCAGCACTGTACTTCAAAATAGATCTAAAGATGTCTTTTTTGACCATGATGCAACACCGCTCCTCGTGTGTTAAAAGCAATCCATTTCAGTTCACTAATGGCTAGAGTATCAATCTTTATGTGTTTCATCTCATTTTTAATGGCTTCCAATTTTCTTAGGTTCATACTTTGTACATTCCAAATTCTAAATTTTTAAAATCATTTTATTGGGGGCTCGTACAGCTCTCATCACAGTCCATGCATCAATCCATTGTGTCAAGCACATTTGTACATTTGTTGCCATCATCATTTTCAAAACATTTTCTTTCTACTTGAGCCCTTGGTATCAGCTCATTTTTTCCCCCTTCCTCCTCCACCTTCCCTCCCTCAAAAAGCCTTGATAATTTATAAATTATTATTTTTTCATGTCTTACATTGACCGATGTCTCCTTTTACCCACTTTTCTGTTGTCTGTCCCCCTGGGAGGGGGCTATATGTAGATCTTTGTGACAGGTTCCCCTTTCTCCTTCTACCTTCCCCTTACCTTCCTGGTATTACTCCTCTCATTCTTGGTCCTGAGGGGTTTATCTGTCCTGGATTCCCCAAGTTCTAATTACTAGCTGATGTTTGCAGCTGTTTCTTCTCATTTTGAGTCATGCCTCATCAGCAAATGAAGGTCACAAAGGCTTTCCCCCCACTGGCTTCACTCCAACCACAGTTACAGTGGACTCTGAGGAAGCAGCTCTTCTACAGTATTTTCAGTGCCTTCTGACCTGAGGGGCTCATCTTCTGGCACTGTCTCTAACAATGTTCTGCTTCTGCTCACTAGGTTTTCAGTAACCGACAACGTTTCCATGCTATCCATAGTGTTTTCAGTGGCTTCTCCTTCTGAAGTAGTCAGCCTATTCCTTCTTCGTAGTCTGTTCTTAGTCTGGAAGATCTGCTAAAACCTGTTTGCTTTGAGTGACCCTGATGGTATTTGAAATATCAGTGACAAAGCCCTCAAAACCACAGCAAACACAAGCCACCACAGTATGACAAATCAAAAAGTAGTGAAGCCTAGTGTTATGTATAATTCTGAACCTTTAACTATTTAACCTAATCTTTTTTACCTCCTAAGGACTCAGGCAGTGTAATGGGCTAAGCTGAACACAAAGCAGACAGTTCAAATTCACCAACCTTCTGCAGGAGAAAGATGAAGCTATCTGTTTCTCTACACATATACAGCCTCGAAGGCAGTGGGTTATCAACTCATTATACAGTAAACAGAACACATAGTTTATAAAGAATTCTGGCATTAGATAGATACTTAGATTAGATAATCCATAAATGATGATTCTTATAAACTTTTCCTCAAATTCAACTACCAAAATATTTTGATAAGATAAAGACTAAATGACTTAGTTTATAATTTTTAAAATGTTAAGTGTTATCATCACAAATTCTTATATCAAACATGAAGGAAATAGGGAATGGACTAGCCCAACCTCCCACATTATGCTAACTATAACTTTCAAACAAATTAAAACACTTAATTGTCAAGTAATCTTGTGAGATTGACATTGTTATTAGGTACATATGTGAAAACAGAGGCAAATATCTCTTACGCGATGTTACTGTACATCCAGTTCTCCAACCCGATCATACCAATTCCTGAAATATGGTATGTTAGGCCGGGTTGATGACAGAAACCAATGCAGTGACACTGATATATATGTGTAAGAAAGAGCTTTCTATCATGAAAACAGCCCAGTTCAACTCAAGTCCTTAAGTTCAATACTAGTCCATAAGTCCCTCTTCAGATTCACAGTCACATGTAACGATGCAGAATGCAGAAATATCATAAGCTTATCAATGCAAAGTCAAGTGGATCCAACATCAGTGGAAGCATCACAGGGCTCCAGCAGTTCTCAAGGTCACTAGCAAGCAGGAAGGTGAAGGCAGAGAGAGACGGAGGCTGATATCCAGAGACGTGTATATCTTAGTCGCACCTCCAAGGGAGGTCATCAGGCTGCGACCTAATCAACAAGCTAAACTCCAAGCGTATCTTCTTACAGGTGCCATGTTGGCACAAAAAAAGCCCCCAAACCCTATCACATATGGTAATAACTAGCAACTACGTTGAGGAGGAGGAGGGGAGAATCTCCTTTGAGGTAATCTATGTTTCTTAGGATGGCTGCAACAATATGTCCTGTATCATTTGCTCTTTTTTCAATGACATCTTGCTAGTATTTCATCAAGAAAGTTTATTTCTCCTTTTCCTGATTTGATACAACCCTGTGACCTATTTAAAAAAAACCACAGAATTGGCAGAAGTGACTCTGGATAATTCTAGAATCGGCCTTAAAAGAGCTGTAGCCTTGCCTTTGGAAAATTCCTTCTTGAAATCATGCTACCACGCTGTCACTGGCTGCCGATTCCAATTCATAGTGACTCTATAGGACAGAAGAGAACTATGTACAGGAGTAGACAGCCTTATCTTTCTCTCATACAGCAGCCAGTGGTTCTGAACTGCTGGTATTGATGTTAGCAGCCCAACGTGTACCCATTCTGTCACTAGGGAAGCCTAAATAATTACATGGAGACACCTACCTTAAGGAGAGCCTAGGGCCCCAGAGACCAGCTCCATTTGAGCACCTAGCTGGTAGAGTTGTTCCCTGCCAGCCATTGAGTGGGAACATTTTAGATTTCCCACCTTTCTAGGAACTCAGCCAAAAACACACGTAAAGAACATCCAGTCAACCCTTAAATTGGGAGATGGGTTATTATGTAGCAATAAATATGGGAAACACTCACCTGGTTTCTCAGAAATGTATTTCACCAAGACTAGTGTCACCATCGCTGAAGACAAATGGGTACATAAGCAAATGTGGTGAAGAAAGCTGATGGTGCCCGGCTATCAAAAGATATAGCATCTGGGGTCTAAAAGGCTTGAAGGTAAGTAAATGGTCATCTAGCTGAGGAGCAACAAAGCCCACATGGAAGAAGCACACCAGCCTGTGTGATCACGCGGTGTTGAAGGGATCAGGTATCAGGCACCAAAGAATAAAAAATCATATCATTGTGAATGAGGGGGTGTGCGGAGTGGGAACCCAAAGCCCATCTGTAGGCAACTGGACATGCCCTTACAGAAGGGTTTCCAGGAGGAGACGAGTCAGTCAGGGTGCAGTCTAGCAATGATGATACATACAACTTTCCTCTAATTCTTAAATGCTTCCTCCCCCACCCCCACTATCATGATACCAATTCTACCTTGCAAATCCAGCTAGACCAGAGATGTACACTGGTACAGATAGGAACTGGAAACATAGGAAATTCAGGACAGATGGACCCTTTAGGATCAGTGGTAAGAGTGGCGATCCTGGGAGGGTGAAGGGAAGTTGGGGTGTAAAGGGGGAACTAATTACAAGGATCTACATGTAACCTCCTCCCTGGGGGACGGACAACAGAAAAGTGGGTGAAGGGAGATGTCAAACAGTGTAAGATATGACAAAATAGTAATAATTTATAAATTATCAAGGGTTCATGAGGGGGAGGGGTGGGGACGGAGGAGGAAAATGAGGAGCTGATATCAAGGGCTCAAGTAGAAAACAAATGTTCTGAGAATGATGATGGCAACAAATGTAAAAATGTGCTTGACACAATGGATGGATGTATGGATTGTGATAAGAGTTGTACGAGCCCCCAATAAAATGATTTAAAAATTAAAAAAAATTTTTTTAAAGAGTTATGTCAACAAACCAAAAGTACAAAAACCAAAATCTCTTGGTTTCTGCAACTACTGAAAACAGATTCAACTATCAAAATATTTTGATAAAGACTAAATGAATTAGTTTATAATTTGATTTTCATTTACAAGTGAAAATCCATTGTAAAGCCTAAGCTTTATGAATTACTAAGGGCATATGATTCATGTATGGAATGTTACAAGAGCTGTACGAGCCTGCAATAAAATGATTTTTTAAAAATTACTATATACTTAGTTTAGATTAAAACAAAATCTAGGTCAGAGCTTCATAAAGTCACAATGATTATTGAGCACCTGATACTGACTGTATCACTAAATGTGTGATGATAAAATAAGAATGCTTCACTTGAGGCTCCAAAAAGAAAGGCAAATAATAAGTAACAGAGCTTGATTACATTTGAATAGAACATCTAGATTGAGATTATTAATCCTTGTATAATGAAGTATTATTATGTGATTGCAAGATACAATAAAATATGTAATACAGAATTGTATTAAACATACTACTTTAATTACTTAGAAACTTCTCCAAAGACAAACATATTCTAAAGCATCAGTATACTGTAGAAGCAGCAAATACCAATTTATAAATATTTCCACTTGACAGAAATCTAGCTGTCTTTTGTCTCATATTAAATTTCTGTTAATCTTAATAATCTTGCAAAACCAAGAAATGTGCTGAATAAAGAAAAATTTCAAGAAATACTTTAGATAACCTCTTAATATCAGATTATAGTTTATAACCAACAAAGGATATTTATGAAAGATAAGCATAATCCCCAATGAAATAATTCCTGAGTCAATATAAGAGAAATGATTGGGCTACAATGATAATTGCTTTGATCTAATAAAAATACAGGATCTTTCAGACTTAAATAGCAGAGAGCAAATAATCTGGAATAGTTCTTACTTAAATGCTACAATTAATGATAAAAATAATAAAATTACACATAAACATGTAATCTTCAGAATTCTTAGAAATAAGGACTCTAAAATGCGATGTAAATTTTTTAAAAATAAACAAAAATCATTAAAAAATAGATAAATAAACAAAACCCGGTTTTAACAGACCACTAGTGATAGCCATTCTCTCCAGTTAAATAAACACTTTTGAAAAAAAAAACATTACCACAAAAATTCAACAATTTAAGGAGGCCTCATGGAGATGCTGGGAGGCTGTCTGCTCCCATAGAGATGTAGCCTCAGAAACCCACAGAGCAGTTCTACTCTACCCTGTAGGGTCACTATGAGTCAGAATCAACCTGATGACAGTGGGTTTGGTTTAATCTTTAAGGAGTCTTGATGGCACAGTGGTTAGTGTTTGGCTGCTGATCCGTGGTTCAAACCCACCAGCTGTGTCACAGGAGACCGACATAGTTATGTGCTTCTTTAGAAACTACAGCCTCGGAATACCCATGGGGCAAGTCTATGGTGTCCTGTTTGTCTGCTGTGAGTCAGAATCTATCCAACCGTAGTAGGTTCAGTGGGTATATGGACTGCTTTCATTGCTATTAGAAAAATATACATTTAAGAAAGAGTCTTCCATCCATTATTTCACCCTAGCTATTCAGCTACCACTAAAGTTGACACTATGCCCAGGTCTTGCACATTCAAACAAAGTTGCTCTTTGGCTCCAAAGCAGCCTTTTAAAAGGGAGAATGTAAATACAACGAAGAGCAAGAAATTGGAGACAAAGAAAAGCTTTTGTTCAGATGAATTATGTATTCAGTAAAGGAATAAACTCACTATTTTCTAACAGTCTATCAAGAAACTCCAAACAGCATGCCTGAATAACAGTAAAGTTTTGAAACGATCACGATTCAGCAAACTTTTCCACAGGAAAATATTTTTATGCTATAAATTCTGTTCTTCTACAATAATTTATATTTCTAACTTATAAAATGATAAATGAGACCAAAAAGTAAAATTGTTATAAACTAAAAAAAAAAAACTAACAAATTTCATCACAGGATATTAAGAATTAACACACCATTCATTTTTTGTTATTCTTCACTTGGGAAACCTCATTTTGATGCCTTTCTCATCACAAAATAATGTACTTTTAAATATTGTCTTAAACATACGTTTGACACACCCATCACATGTATATATTTTTGTGTCTTTATTTACTTGTGCTTGGTTTTAGAGTCATTCCACATAACTTATCATCTACACAGAACACAACTTACTTTGGGAAGTTATACATCTGGATTCTTACACCTTCATTCTCTACTTATAACTATTTTAAAATCCATACATTTCAACAGAATTAAGGATATAAATGAGACGGTCTGCTCCCATAAAGATTTACATTCTTGGATATCCTATACAGTATAGGGTCACTATGAGTTGGGATTGACTCAAAGGTAGTAAGTAGGCTTGGGTTGGTTTTGTATTGAGATTTTTAAAACAGCAACAGAAAAGTAAAAAGAATGTCTTGTTCATTTGCCCTAGCTTCCTCCTCCCTCAAGGTGCATTCAATTCTCCCGCCTTCTCCTTTCCTCCAGACAAATCACCTGGTAATCTCTCAGCAGTGCTCTCCCCTCTGTTCCAGAATGAGAACAGCTAGTATTCACTGAATAGAACTGTCCAGTGAGGAAACTGAGGACCACAAAAGCTAAATTACTACCCAAGAATCCACAACTACTAGGTGGCAGAGACTATATGTTTCTGGACATGAGCAGGTAAGCAATCTGTTGCATATTCCTTCCAAGCACCCAAAAGGACCCTGGAATTCATAGTAAAAAGTATAAACTGATAAAGCCTTTTATTAATAATGTACTGAGAAGTGTAAAAGGGTTTTCCAAAGAACTCCATTCCTGGGATCCTATCTTAGGATAAGAAATCTAAATTCTCAGATATACTGTATATGCAAGTATTCATGTCATTTAATAAGAAAAAATTTAAAGCACCTGAGCTGTAACTAGTCAACGCATTATAATGGACCCATTTGAAATGTTTAAAAAAGTGTTAAAGAAATATTATGAGGTAATTTTCTGTGTTAAGTAGGAAGAAGAAACAAGACTCCCATATGCATGCAAAATAAACATTTCCATCAAAGGAATCCATAACTCTTCAGTGAGGGAATTTTTCTACCATGTGAAGACTTAGTGAGAGAGAGAGAGAATTTTTTTTAATAGAATACAGTTATATAGGGCAGAGGAAGAGTCTACTTTCTCTAGAAAATATATTTACTTTAACATTAACACCAGTCAGTTTCATCCTCTCTCGCTTTAGAAGAAACAAAATCCTGTTGTCATAATTCACTTTAGAATGGGAATAAAATCTGTTCCCTGAACTCCAAATAAAGCCTCAAGGCCCCTTTTCTGGAAAGGCGGGGGAGAGGCTATATTTGATTTAGGAGAACTGGAAAACATATATTCCCAGTATTTTCAGAGATTAAAACATTAAACAAAAACACAATCTGTCCTCTTTTAAATCACAACATATCTCATTTAGCAAAGACTCAAATTATCCTTAGCATTTGAGGTCTTTCAAAATCAGTCTCTTAAATCTATGTAAATCTTGTGTAATCTTAACTCCAAGAAAAAGGCTAAGTAAAAGAAGTGGAGCCTGAGGATGGATTTTAAAACCCATGCATCTATAAGACAAGAAATACAGAAAAACACTTAACAGATATTTATACATATTATTTAAGACTTGAAGGTCTAATAATACATTTATTTATTACGTAATCTATCGTGAAAGACTGACCTGTCCAATTGTTGTACTATTATTTCACGTTGCTGTGATGCTGGAAGCTATGCCATCAGTATTTTAAATAAAATCGCCATAGTAGACAAGTTCCAATGGAGCCCTCAGACTAAGGCAGATGAAGAAGAAAGGTCTGGAGATCAACTTTTGAAAATTAGCCACTGAAAACCTTAAAATCATAGCAGAATATTATCTGATATAGTGTTGACAGATAAACCTCCAGGTTGGAAGGCACTACAAAATAGTGGCAACGTTTGGTTTCTGTGTACCAAGATCATGAAGCTGTTTCTGTTCTATGCAGGGTCACCATGATTCAGAATAGAGTCAATTAAATTCATAACACTATGGAAGAAGACCTAATAATTGACATCCCTGAACTTACGTAGTTATACTACAAAAGAAACGGGACGTATGAACTGTGCAAGGTCACAGGATTTACTGAGACCCTTTTATGCCATGAGTCAGAATCAACTTGAAGGCAGTCGGGGTTTTTGTTGTCATTTTTTTTTAATGTCTTAAAGAATGTCAAATAAAAAAGGTTGTTTTTCCTTCCAGTAGCATTTTTCCTTCTTATTTTAGTTGATATTTCAGTACTATCTACAATAAGTGACCTAGTTCTTTGCTTATTAATACCTAATACATAAGAATATTAGAATGCCTTATCTACCTTAAAAAAACACGAAAAATGTATATTTCTTGCTAAAATAAATATTACTATTCCCCAAATAATCTATTTTAAGTTATTAAAAGTGACTGCTAAAACATTTCAAAAAGGTACTGTTTTGTTCAAGTTTATAGTTATTAATAGCATTATTGTTTTACCTTTTTTCCCAGGTGTAAGGTTTCCATACACAAACAACTCCTTTTTTGTTGATTTTTTGGGTTTTTTTGCTAATGAGTCTTCCTAACAAGACTTTGAGAACCAATTTCCCAATTCTTATAAATACTCTTCATAAAAAAACTGAAATGCTCAAGTTAGCAAGAAATTTCCCGTAATTCACGTCTGTACAGAGGTAAGAGACTTTCATCCAAGGCACGGAATCAAGCTTTTCTCCTGACAAAGTAAAGGAGGTCCCGTGCACACACAGTAAAGTCACCTAGCACTTCTTTTGTTCTATGGTCCCCTGAAACAATGATCATTCTCACTCCTAACCAACCAAACCTGGTAAGGATATCATAATTTCTATTTCAACCTAGCTCTATGATCTAAAACAAATTACAGAACTTTTGAGGTTCTCAATTCTTATCTACAAAATTAACCAGACCAGACAGATTCCTAAGGAACAATTCCATTCCTCTCAAAGGTACGGAAGGAAGTACTTGGAACAGAAGAGGCCAGTTTGCCCAGAAGGAGCCTCTAGGTTCTCCTAGCATTTGTTATACCCCTGGAGCCTTGGGATCTAGAGAAGTTGCTCTCCCCAGTAATATGATGATCTCTGCTAGGAGATTCCTGTTGATCATTCTCTGTTTACAGTATTGGCCACTAATCCCAACTGGGCAGGTTCCCTAGGTGGCCTGCTCTGCCACGATGAGCCTCATAGCTTGAAATCAAGTTTCTCCCCATAAAAGGTGTTAGGCTTTGGCTATGTCTTTACACCTTTGTGGGAAACACCCAAAGCCCTGGGAAGTACTTTTGTACAGGAAGACGACTCATAGTCCTTAAGGCCTATATTTATCATATGAGCTAAAGAATGAGGCACACCTAGAGGAGAAAAAGACATTTCAAGTTACGGTATATACCCATGTATAAGCCGAGTTTTCCAGTACATTTTAATGCAGCTTTTGTGGTAAAATTGGGGGCCTCAACGGATATTCAGGTTGGCTTATACTCGAGTATATATGGTAATCTGTTTACCTTACTGTCACTAAACAATTCTGAAAGGTAGCATCAATATTTTCATTTTAAATAGATTTAAAAGGATTCAGTATATTATATAACATAGACTAAAGAAATTGGTTTTCATCTCTACCAATATATATTTTAAACTCCAGCTAAATGGAGCCATTGATAAGTGATTTAAGTAGTCATGCAAATAAAAGACTTGTCCAAAAAAAAGAAATATTGAAAACATAAACGTAACTTTAGTGAAATGCCCATGGATGTGGGTAGGTAGCATGCCAATTTGAAACTGATCAGTTCCCCAACTTCTTGCCTCCCACCCCCCAAGCCCCCTGCAATTGCTACAAGCAAATGTTCTTCTGGTAGGAAACCTTTTCTTTTCAATGTATTCTTACCATCATGACAAATCTTTAAAATTTTTATTTTCTGTGCTATTCCATATCTAAACTACTAAACACCCCTTGATGTAATACTTGGAATTAATTCAAACTTCTAATTACTATCGCTTCTTTATAAAAATAAACCTACTCAAAGAATGTCGACCTTAATCACTAAACTATTGATTCCTCAAAACAATAAAAAATTAAGTTCTCAACCATTCCATGACACCAAGTCAATACATTCAATAATCACTCTGAAAAGCTGAAAGGCCTAAGTGAGCAAGAAATTTCCCACAATCTACTTCTAAGGACAGGGTAAGGATCTTTCACCAGAGACTATGGCTTTTCCTTTGAAAAAAAATGTATGAGATATAGTAAAAAAAAACACAATAAAGGTACATATAATATAAAATTTTTATTGCTTTGATTGATACTTTAATCAATCAAGAGCTATGTGCAGCTTCTACCTACCATATCCAGTATAGAAATAGCAGCATTTGCTTTTACTTTTTTAAACATTTTATTAGGGGAGCTTTTGCTTTTATATGTCAAGTGAGCCCAATGGGCATAAACAGATAATCAGAAACCACAAACTTTTAAATAATAATATTCAAGATTTATATTTTTAATTATTATAAAACTAAAATACTAACTAAATGTTTAAACATATTTAGAATTAAGTATTTTATACTTAAGTTAATAATTGTGTAAATCACCACCAGAATTACAAAAAATTACACAGAAAATTACACAAGTAAGCTTTTAATCTGAACTACACATATACAGGAAAACAAAAAATATTTCTTAGTAAAATATTAATTCTTATATTATAAGGAAAGTCTAGTTTATTGATCAAGAAAAAGTAAAATGCTTCCCATACAGTGCCAATGGCTGTATATTTTGTTCATTAATACAATTTGTCAATTGATGTGCCTATTACAAGAGAGGTACTTGGATTAAATGGAAACCACAACTACCAGCCCGGCAACCACCCATCTGCTTTAAATTAATGTAGGAATATTACGGGGACGAGCTAGGTTCTGTGAAAAGTATGGAGGAAAAGACAGGACGTCCACCTGCACTTGGCTTGCGCTTTCTCCTCAGAAAAGACTAATCGCCCCATCCCCCAACAGACGTCGAACAGAAAAAGATAAACGTGAGGGTTATGCCAAGGGGTTGACCCCAAGCTTTGTTCTCCTCAAGGCACATTCAGTAAAAAGTTCTAAACACACATGTGGTTTGACAAGCATTTAGGTTTACAGAGAATGTGGTGAAAGCAAAATCATATTTGGGGCATTCATGATTCTGTGTCAAAGGTCATTTAACAGTGTTTCAACTGCTTCATTCTCAGATTTAATGCGGGCAGAGCACAGGGAACCACAAAATCACAGTACATCTGCTATAAAAGGTACCTGTGGAAATCATCTCCAACCTTTTCATTACACAAACATATCTGATAATTTATTCAATTAACTTTGAATTTCTTAGGAGCTATTTAGAGAGTAGTACACTCATTTGTGGGGAAGACAGACACATGCACCAACAAAAATGTTCAGCAGGCATAAGTTACCACCACGAAATTCAAGTTTCTACAAATCAAAGGCTGTGCTTGAAATAATGAAACCTTAGGTTTAACACAAGATTGTAATAATAAACTACTGAAATTGTATACTCCTCCAAAGAGAAACATTCAGGACACAAATGATAAAACTATCAAAATGCACGAAAAGAAACCAAAGCCTTTGAAAGCAAGTGAAATATCAAATTGAACAATCTTTTAAAAATGAAACTAGATTGATTGCTTATCAAAATATTCTGAAAATGCTCAACTTAAAATGCTAACGATAGTAATTATTTCATGCTAACATGAAATTGACTCTTTTTATAGAAAGAAAACTCCCAAGAGCTTCTTAAAACAAAAACATTAAAAGAGGTCATAAAGACTCAGAAGAAGGGTGGGTGGAAATGTCAAGAAGGGAGCAAACAGCAGTGGCTGAAGATTCAAGAGCAAACACATGTTGTCTTATCATCAGCTACTGTGCAAAAAGGAACGAGCTAAACTGCCATTCAAACAAAAATTCCCCTAGATTGTTCCATTGCCCCACGGGGGCAGTATCGTCCACTCTGGGAAACATTGAGCTGGACTCCAGAGGACATCTAAGAAAATCATAATTTACACAGTTTGCTCAATTAAAGGGTGTGCTTCTTAACGTCCATTGGATCCTCAGGTCTACCCACTGACTGTTCTTAGGCAGCTCCTGCTCTGTCTCCTTTGTGGCCTCCTTTCTCTGCTTGACCTTGAATCACTGATGTTCCTGAAACACCTATCATCTGTCCTCTTTTTTCCCCCCTTCATTGCACATATACCACAAACAACACCAACATTTTTATCACCTGTACAAATGGATGAATTCTTAAACCTGAATCTCTAGCCCAGGGCCCCCAGTCCTATCCCAACAGTTTCAGACTCAAAAAGTTAATTACTAATTCCCCCTTGAGACCTCCATCACTATTGTTTCACTATCATCGCAACTCAACATATTCCAAATGAAATGTTTTATCATGGGCTAAGTTGATTCTTACTCTCTTTGTTTGGTGGCATCAACGCCCATGCAGCCATTCCAGCTAGGAACACTGGAGTTAACCTTGCCCACTCCTTCTCCGCCACTGGTCTTCTGTTCCCACTTTCCTTTGTCCCCTTTCACCTCACAGCTTATTCATTCAAACACACACATGCACACTTTCTCTGTCTCTTCAGACATTCTCTTCCATAAGCTTTTTTTTAAACTATTCTTGCCATTTTTCTATATTATAGTGACTCTACGGTATTATAATTACCAGGTGTTCTGATTTTGTCCTTTATTTTCCAGACCATGAGCTCACATGTGGAAACACAGCTTTCCTCGAGGTTCGCTCTCTTGCAATTAGTAGAGTACCTCAAACTTTATAGACAATTATTAAAAGTTTGCTACCTTATATTACCTGCAGTCATATCAAAAGTAGCAAGTAAATGATCAAGTAGCAAACTGCAAAATTTCATTAAATGAATAATGAGGCATCTGGCAATTTACTTTTCCTTTTGGAATATTAAGCATTATTATTAAACTTCACCAACAGGTCTTGCATATGAGTTGTAGTTATGTTTTTTAAAAGACTTTTTATGTTGTTATGGTTTACCTCTAAATGGTGTCAAGCCTGTACCAAAATAAAATAAGTTAATAAATCATAAAACGTATTCCTAAGTGTTTTGATATCTGAGAGAAAAATATCCCATGCCAAAAGTAAGATGTGCTTGGTGGGGGTTGGGAGAGACAACATGGAGACTTGAAGTTAGGGGATAAATAATATAATCCTCCTGGAAGATGGATTTTGCACCATCTATGTCTTCTGATCTCGGGGCTATGAATACTGATGTTCACGTGGTCCATTAGTCCATTAGACTAATTGCTTATGCGTCTTCCTATTTTTTTCATTCTTCTTTCCCCAGGTGGGGAAAAACTATTAATCGTTGCACTATAGATGGCTGCTCTCAAGCTTTTAAGACCAGTCCCTACTCACCAAAGCAGCAAGTAGAAGACTGTCTTTGTGGACTACATGTGCCAACTGAACTTGGTGACCCCCAAGACCATGTTCTCAAGCCCCTTGGAAGTCCAATTTTTAAATGAAAATCTCTTGATACAAGTTTTTATAGTCCTTGTACTAATGTAACAGATTATGTAACAATGACAATTTTACGCTTGCTTTTAAGAGGTAATCAAGAGATGGTTCTGTTTCTGTTTCTGAAAGGCATTTTATGAATGCTACACCCCCAAATCTGCCAGAAGTATAATTTGTTTTCCTGTGCTTTTATAGATAGAATAATCTAACAATAATATATAACAGTAAAAGCAGCAATCTGCTTCCATAAAGATTTATAGCGGATGAAATACTCTGGCTTGTTCTACCCTATCCAATAGGGTTGTTTTGAGTCAAAATGAACTCAACTGAAGTGGTTTTACTTCCCAGTAAAGAGTTAGGCAAAACAAATACCAGATATAGATAGCACCCCATCAAAATTCTTTGTGAAAATTCCAAGTAACCTGATATGATAGTCAGAGTAATCAATTGCTGGGCATTTACATGGGTTATGAAAATCTTAATTGTTTTTATTCAGCTACAAAAGCCATCCTTCTTTTTTAAAAATTGTTTACAATATTTACTACATATGTACTTAATCAAAATAAAATTGCTACATATGTGCACTTAATCTTAAAAGAAAATCACAACACTGAATTAAATGAGATTGAAACATCACTTTGAAGAATCTACAAAAACGAATTTAGGCCACACATATAGTTTCTGCTCCAAAGGCACAAACTAACAGTCATGTGCTTTTCTTCTACCACCTGTCACTGAAATTTTAGCTATTTGGAGTAGTTAATAAAAAAACATCACAACAAAAAGTTGAACCTCTTAAAAATGACACATATCCTGCGCGCTCAGCTGTGAATAAGGAGCCCTGGGGGTACAGTGGTTAAGCACTTGGCTGCTAACCAAACGGTTGGTGCTCCAAGCCCATCATCCACGGCACCAAAGAAAGGTGAGGCAATCTATTTCCTAACTAAAACTTACAGCCTTGGAAACCCCACTGCGCAGCTCTGTGGCAGTGAGTTTGGTCTGAGGTTGGTTTGGAAAGAAGCTCTAAAGTAAAGGCTAGAATTAGAAGAGGTTTGAAATTTGGTTCATGAATAGACTTCAAGCAGATTATAAAACTTTGGCATTTAAATGGGAATTTCTATAAGCTAAAATTAGTTTCTCAAAGGAATATGATCCCAGTAGGTAAAGAATTTTGGCTTTAAAGATTGTGTCTGAAGCACACCAGCCTATGCAACCACGAGGTGTCGAAGGGATCAGGTGTAAGGCATCATCAGAACCAAAAAATCTTACCATAGTGAATGATGAGGGGAGTGCGGAGTGGAGATCCAAAGCCCATTAGTAGGCCACTGGAGATCCCCTTGCAGAGGGGTCTCGGGGAGGAGATGAGCCAGTCAGGGTGCGATGTAACAGAGATGAGAAATACAACTTTCCTCTAGTTCCTAAATGTTTCCTCCCCGCTCCCACTACCATGACTCGAATTCTATCTTGCAAGACTGGCTAGACCAGAGGAGGTACACTGGTACAGATAGGAACTGAAAATACAGGGAATCCAGTACGGATGAGCCCTATAGGACCAGTGGTGTGAGTGGCAAAACAGGGAGGGTAAAGGGAGAATGGGTAGGAAAGAGGGAACCGATTACATGGAACTGTGTGTGACCTCCTCCCTGGGGGACAGACAACCGAAAAGTGGATGAAGGGAGACGTCGGACAGGGCAAGATATGACAAAATACCCATTTATAAACTATCAAGGGCTCATGCGGGAGGGGGGAGTGGGGAGGGAGGGGGGAAAAGAGGACCTAATGTCGGGGGTTTAAATGGAGAGAAAATGTTTTGAGAAACGATGTACAAATGCGCTTTACACAATTGATGTGTGTATGGATTGGGATAACAGTTGTATGAGCCCCTAATAAAATGTTAAAAAAAAGATTGTGTCTGAGGCAGCACTTTCAAATTATACTACTAGGCTCTTTATAAATCACAACCGTTCTATTTTCTTAATTCCCATCATTTAGTTCTTCTTTAATGTTTCCCAAAGTAACATGTCAATATCCCTACATTAAATATTACTTTGCCAAATGTAAACATGCTAATATTTTTTTAGACATCCACTGGCACAGTAGTTAAAGTGTGTGGCTAACCAAAAGGCTGGTGGTTCTAACTCACCAGCCACTCTACAGGAGAACGATGTAGCAGAGTTGTCTGAGTATAAATGTAAATGTGGAAACTCGATGGGCAGTTCTACACCACCCTAGAGTGTCACTGTGAGACAGGAGAGACTCCAGGGCAGTGGATGCTTTGTTTGTTGTTTATTTAGTTTTGGCTTCTACTTTAAAAAAAATCATGATTCTACTAACCCATAAGAAGAAGAAAATTCACTCACCATTTATACATTCCAGCCATATCAGTAATTAGACTAGCAGGGTCTTTTACCTCATTATTATTTTTTATCTCATGAATATATGGATACTAATTTCATCTAAGAACAAATTTAAGCAATGTCCAGCAGTATATCATTTACCAATATTACTTTTTACATATTCAGAAAAAGGAGAGAAAAATTAGATAATCATTCCATCCTAGGTTGGCAATATCCTTGGCGAAATTCAAAACTAGTATCCAAATTAAGCAGTATTATGAAAGAAGGCACACTCTTCCCTGAGAGATCTAATTCACTAAGTGCACCAACTATGGAAGCAGATGGCCTGTTTGAATCCTGGCCCAATTTCTTAGTTATATGACCTCTCTGTGCCTCAATTTCCTGATCTATAAAATGAGGATTACAACAATATTTTCTTCATAAAGTTGTAGTGAAGTTGATATTTCTAGTGTGCTTACAATAGTACCTGACCATAAAAGTACCATGAAGTACTCAATACATAAAAGTAAAATGGAAAGATTGTGAAACAAAATGGTATGTCTACCAATGCCATCATAAAAACAAATGGCATCATACATACTGAGAGTTAGAAAAATATAAGGTAAGAGGTCTTTCTTACAAACTTCTTAAACGTGATCAAAAAGCAAAATATATTAAGGTAGAAATTTTGTAATTAGAAAAATACAAATGAATTACTGATAATATTGCCTGTACCCCTTTAAATAAATGAATATGTATGAAGCACTTGAAAACCAGTGGTAGAAATTATTGTCCTCTATTAAATACAAAAGGAATCCTAGTGGAACTGTTGGGTAATCATTGGGGAGCTAACTGCAAGATTAGTGGATCAAATCCACCAGCAGCTCCTTGAAAGAAAGTTCAGGCTATCTCCTCCCATAAAGATTTACAAACTTGGAAACCGAATATAGAATTCCTATGAATTGTATATCAATTCAATGGCAGTGGGTTTGGTCTTGGTATTAAATACAAAGATAATATTAAAAAACAAAAGATATCTTAATAATTGATTGCATTTGAGAATTCCTAAAAATTAACTGCATAAACACAGGAAAGACCTAGCAAATACAACACTCTCCCCAAAATGAATGGCTCTTCATCTGTAGGTATTATTTTTAATTAAATATTATCAGAAATTATGATTATCAGTGATTTATAGCACTCAACATCAAAATGAAGAATTCCGTAAGTTTAAAATAGAAAGAATAATCTAAAAAATATTTAATTAACGAGTAGATACTTGAGTATACTATATAGCTTAAAAAAATATTACCCTTACCACTGAAACCCACGTGTCCTTCACCAAACTCATGCTATTTACTTGTTTTTAAATTTTTTACAATTTCTTTTGTAGCCTTAAACAATATATTACTTAGTTTGGGGCTTATATAAATGGAACCATGCTGTATAGCCTTCTGTGATTTGCTTGTGTGTACCAATATTACATTCCTGAGAGTGAATCAAATTGGTAAACCTAGCTTTAGTTTGGTATTACATAGTCCACTGTGTGACTATAACAGAATATATCTATCTTCCTGATGATGCCTATCTCAGTTGTTTTAAGAATAGTGCTGTGTGAATATTTATATACATCCCCTGTAATACCTGTATAGCGAGTTCTCTAAGAAAATTACTTAGGAATGGAGATATTGGATCATAGGGCATATAGATATTTTATTTTATTCACTAATATAAAAATCTTTCCCAAGATGGATATAACAATTTACATAACCACCAGCACTGCATAACTGTTTCAGTAATTTCATATCCAGCTACATCTCTACCATTTGGCTCTTACATTTTAAAAACAATAGTTCTATTGACATTCACTTCCCATATAATGCAATTTAATTATTTAAGCATATTAAGATGACTTACACAATTGACAGGTTGCTAGATTAGGGATAACCGGGGTTGTCTCCACTAAATGCCTGGTGAATGACAAACGCCTCCAAAAGAGCAGGAAGAGCATGGACCCAAAGGCCCACTCCGTGTCCATTTGACAGCAGGAAGTAACCAGAGACTCTCTCGGCCCAATATCCCCAAAGATTGCGGTCCATACTATTCAGTGGGGAATGGCAGGTCGCTAGATTTGGGATAAAGGGGATTGTCTCCACGGAATGCCTGCGCTAAATGAAAATTAGTTGTCCATGCCACAATAAAGGGGTTGAAAAGAAATCAGTTAGACTACGCATCTATGGGAAAATCTAGAAGTGAGCATACTCAAATCCACCTAGGCCCGGGTGGGAGGTACACCTGGGCTTACAGGCTAGGCACCAGTGGCATGACATCACACAACTGCACCTGAACTCAGCCAATAAGGTGGACCAATACCCTCAACCACAGCCCTCCAGTAACGCAGGAGGGGGGCGGGGAGGCAGGGCTCATGGCCAGCATGCTATTTCGGCCTCTGGGGATCTCCTGCTCTTGGTTCCACAATTCTGGCTTCACGCTCCTGTTCTGGTCAGGTGTTTTTTCCGTGCTCTCCTGAAGTGGCCATCATGAGTTGCGAGCTCTTGCGCGTGTATGCGCGAGGCCTTGTACTCCAGAAATAGCCTGCCCTTTTTGTAATACCTGAAACTTTTCTTTCCCTCGTAAAAGTCACTTGGATGGGAGGAGAGACTGGAGCACATCCTGGCCCACCAGGCTTTGAGGACGATGACCCCAATTAGAGCAGCCAGTCCACAGAGAGGACCACATGGCCAGCCCCACTGAGAGACATGATGCCCCTCACTGACCCATGACACTGCGGGGGACAGCACCAGAAACACAGTGTGGGAATTGCTCCCGATCAGATCCCGCCACACCAAGGCAAAGACTGGAAGAGTGCAGCGGAACACCAAGGGAATGGAGCGGCAAGGTCCCCAGGGAATGCTGAAGGTGGACTTTGGGGCCAGAGCGTGGTGCCCCAACAGACTGGACTGGAAAACACTCCTAAAGGCCAACAAATGATCCTTGAACTAACTACAAGCTTTTCTTTCTTGTGTGTTTTGGTTTGTTGTTGTCGTTTTGTTGTATATTGTTGCTTGGTTTTGCTCTGTATTGTTTTGGTGCATGTTATTATCTCCGCAACTCTGTCTAAATAAGATAGGCTGGATGAACAATCTAGAGGAGAAAACAACGGACTGACAGTTCCCGGGGGACATGGAAGGGGGGTGGGGGGAGGAAGTGGTGTTAACAAACCCAGGGACAAGGGAACAACAAGTGATCCAAATTGGTGGTGAGGTGGGTGTGGAAGGGCTGGTAGGGCATGATCAAGGGTAACGTAACAGAGGAATTGCTGAAACCCTGGTGGGGACTGAGTATGATAGTGGGACAGGAGGAAAGTCAAGGGAAATAGAGGAAAGAGCTGGTAGGCAAAGGGCATTTGTAGAGGTCTAGATAACGACATGTACATATGCAAATATATTTATATATGAAGATAGGGAAATATATCTATGTGCCTACATTTATAGGTTTAGTATTAAGGTAGCAGAAGGACATTGGGCCTCCA
>NW_022103928.1:55772050-55793162 GCF_000313985.2 Echinops telfairi
ATGAATGTACAAATGTGCTTTATACAATTGATGTATGTATGGATTGTGATAAGAGTTGTATGAGCCCCTAATAAAACGATTTAAAAAAAAAAGTCACTTGGATCTACAAAAGTGCTTCTGCCACGTGAATTCTTTCAGCATTGCGAAGCAGGAACCGATACACATCACCCCAGAAACCTAACACAATCATCACTATAACTAATAACAGAACATTTGATGCTTATTCAATTTTGTGAGCACCCCCTTTCCCCCCATCCTCCCCTGACTTGCCCTAGGAAATTATCAATCCAGTAACTGTCAAAACAGGTCTGCCTATCTTGGATTTCATATACAGAAAATCATATGAAACACAAACAGGAAGCAAGCAAACACAAATAAAGCAACAATGACTGGACAAAACAGAAAACCTCAAGGCACTCACACACTTCAAAAATAAAGCCAAAAAAATTAAAAACATGTTATACTGTCATATACTATTAAAATGAATACTTTAAAAATTACATTTCTCTAGGAAGCAAAGAGTTTAAAGACATAAATTGTATAATGAGTCTGTGGTCAAACTTAAACTTTTAGTAATCTTTATAGTTCATTTGTAGATTTCTCTGGAATTATTTAGTTATATTATCTGAAAGTAACACAAGTTGTCTTGCTTTGTGTGTGTGCACTGACTGTGCTAAGCAGACCTCTAGGACAATGTTAACTAAAAGTGCCACTCGCAGATACCCTTGCTTTTTACCCGATATCAAACAGAAGGAGTGATTCAATAGTTACTATAAATATGAGGAAGACTGGAATTTTTATAGAGGAAAAAGCTTTCATAAGGTTAAGAAGGGACCTTTTATTTATGGACACAGTGTTTGATTGCAAATGGATCTATGGAGATGTTTACATGATTTTCCTTTAATGTTGTAACTTACATTAACTTACTTTCTAATACAAGAACCTTGACATTTTAGGATAAAACTAATTTGTTTACAATGTGTTACTTTGTTAATAAAATGCTGACTATGATTTACAAATTTGTGCACTATATTGAGTTACGGTTGCACTGTACTTTACATTTCTCATACTCTCCTCCTCATGCTAGTTTCATAAAATTAGTTGGGGATTATTGTCTTTTTCCAAACTATGGAATATTTTCTGTAACACTGGAGTTGTTAATTCATAAATGTTTTATAAAACTTACTAGCAAACCTCTCTGGAGGTCCCTGGGGCTTTTTCTGAGAAGATTTTTCTTTTCTCTTTAAGATTTATGATTAGATTTCCTATTCCTTTTTGAGCCAGTTTAAACTATATTTTCCTAGGAATTTGTTCACTGGATGTAGGTTTTGGACTATATTGACATAAAGGTGCTCATCCCTGAACCATCTTAGTAACGCCCTCTGGTTATGACTCCCTTTCCTGTATGGCTTCTGCCAGTGCGAGTAATTTTGCTAGTCTTCTCAACTAAATTTAACTGCATTGCTTCCTCTCTTTTTCATTTGTTTTCTATTTCACTGATTTACACCTTCATCTTCATTATTGCCTTTTTTATTCTGATGTGAGGGAAGTATTCTCTTGTTCTTTTTCTATTTCTTTCGAAGGACACATGGCTGTTTTCAGCCTTTACTCCTAACAATAGAAGTATTTAAGTCTTAAGTCTATAAACTCCCATAGTAATACCTTCGCGACATCGCGACAATTTCTTGTTATTGTGAAATTGCAAATATTTTCTGATTTTCATTATGTTTGAGTTATTTGCCAATATGTCTTAATTTCCAAACTACAGATAAAACCATTCCACCAAATCCGTCTATCCAGTAATTAAAATTGTCTATATTCTTCTTGATTTCTCTCCACTTGTTCCAACATTTATTGAGAAGTTACTTTAAATGACCCTTTCCATAGTGAAGCCAATATGTCTACCTCTTGTTTGATTACATTTTTGCTTAATTTATTCTGAAGTTGTACTTTTAATAATTAAGTCACCTCAATCCCCCCAAGGTTTTTTTCCTCAAAATAAACTTCATACAGTATCAATATGACCACACAATCTTTCTTTTGATTAACACTGTCAAATACATCTTTTAAAATCTCTTTTAAAGGTGTTTTACTTGGAAACGGCATATAACTGGATTTTATTATTCTATCCAATCCAAAGATTGGATTATTTTAGCTGGAGTGTTTTGTGAACTTCACATACTATTATTACTGACATACTCGGATGTACGCGAACTGTCTCGTTCTGTTCTCTCTGCTCCTCTCTTCCTTTCTCTTCTTTTCTCCTTGCTTCAGAGTCGTTTTTCTCATTTCACTTTCCTCCTCTACTAGTTTAGAAGATTCCCACCTATTTCTAGATTTTTATTCTTTATCCTGGAACTGTTAACAACAGACATATCTAATTCACCAAAGTCTATAGCTAGTCAATAACCTTACCCTCAGTTTGAAAACATGTTTGCCGATATATACTTCATCTTTACACTTCCAAGAGTCCTAGTGGCAGAGCGGTCAGGTGATTAAGCTAGCAACCAGAAAAGTCAGCTGTTTGAACACACTAGCCATTCTGTCAATGGAAGATGTAGCAGCCAGCGTCTTAAGGATTTACAGCGTGGAAACAATACGGGACAATTCCATTCTGACCTACAGGGTGGCTATGAACCAGAATCCACCCTAAGGCAGTGTTTGGTATTCTAATTCTGATTGCATCTCAGATCTTCCACTTGCATTCACTTTTCTTATACTATGGAAATGTGGTAATCAGAAACTGAAGACACTGCAGTAACGTCACCTGCACAGCTGGCTTAACTAAATACACTAAAGATAGCTGGCAGTCCCTAGGGCTCTCTACAACTCAGACCAACATTAACAAGATAGGGGTTCGTGTGACTGCAAAGCCACCAATAGCTAATACCTTGTGGCCCTGCCCTCATGCTACCAGAAAACAGACTGTCATGGTCTGCCTCAACACCCTAAACCAGTTTTGAAACTGGTACAGTCATTTCCATCTGCATCTATTATGAGAAAATGGAGGGAAGATGATGCCCTGACTTGGTGAAAGTCAAAATTATATAAGCATCCAGTTTTACGATTGTGACATATGATATACAAGGCAAATTAAATGTATAAATAAAGTAAAATTGTACATGAATACTAATAAAATGGGGTGAATTTGAGTTAAAAGCATATAGTATATAAGAATATATGAAACACAAAAGCCAGTAACATTGCAAATGAGAACATGAGGAAACTACCTACAACACTGATTTATAAATAAGACACCATATTTTACATAAGAATTATTAGACAGTGAAACATGATACCATATATTTCCCTTAGTACTATGCCTTAAAAAGGCACTCATTTTAATCTGTTTTGTAAAATAAATATAGTGCAATTCCAAAGCAAGGCTGACTTTTTAATAAAACATGTCAGGTCTGAATTATAACTGTTTTGAGTGAGCAACATTCAGGCAGACATTTATTTTACTTAGAATTTGCAAATGTTGTAGATGGCTAGTTATTTTGATGCAGACAAAACAGGCAACTCATTTATTAATCCCATTTATCGTCTACAATCTGGCAGTGGGTCATGTCAGCTGAAAGAACGGGAGGTACCGTCCCACTGAATATTAATAAATGTCTACAGTAGAGAACTAATGTTGAAGTACATCTCATGGACACACTATATGGCGCTTGACACAGAACCATCAGTAAGTTCCAGAGAGGATCCCGAAAAATGTCTAGCAACCATAAATGTGGGAGGATTTTTGCATCTTTGAAGAACCATAATTAATGGCAGTAAAACCATCCTATTTCATAGGATTGTAAGTCCACAATCACATTTGCTTGGGCTGTGGTTTCTTGTGGCAAGAGGTAAAAAGAGAAATGCATTCTTCCTCACAACAGTGCATAGCACAGAAACACATAGCCAATTTGGTGCAGAGATTTCGACAAGCAACTCTAACTGAAGGCCATTTCTGTTTTTAGTAAAGTACGCCTTTTATTGATATTACTGATGATGGTGTGGGAGTGGTGGTGATGATGGAAATGATGATGGCAGACCCA
This sequence comes from Echinops telfairi, assembly GCF_000313985.2. NCBI lineage: Eukaryota > Metazoa > Chordata > Mammalia > Afrosoricida > Tenrecidae > Echinops > Echinops telfairi. Next base: position 55,776,094 of record NW_022103928.1, read on the forward strand.
TTTTAGAGCAATTACAGTGGGAGTCTATCTTCATTGTAGTATAGATAAGCAAAAACTCAAATTTCAGGAAAGCAGAGGAAATTTTATTTACTGTTACCGCTCTTCCCACTTTTAATAAAGTAAGCATACATAGCCTTGAAGTTTTAATTATTTTAGTATTTATTAATTCAAGAAACTTAAACTGATAAGTTAAACAAGCCCATCTCTCCCTTGATTCCACACCTTTGGCAATTCCCTTTCACTCTCAGGAAAAATTCCAAAATGAGCAAAGCTTTTTTCTTCATTTTCTTCTGATCTAATTCTCTAGTCTCATCTCTACCTACTCCTCCACTCACTTGACACAGTTCAGCCTAACCAACTTGCAGGTGCCTTGTTATGTGTAAATGTGTGTTGTATGTGCTGTCTTTACACAAATGCAAGATGTGGAACACCTGCAGTAAACAATGTGGCCTTTTAGTCCTGGTTCCTGGAAGCCAGATCATATCTGAGACCAAGGAGTGGAGGCTGATCAGACCCAGCAAAATGACCTGTAGTGGGCGGGTCAAAGCTAACCTTCAAGAAGGATGATGTAACCTATCATGACCAGTCATGAGCATGCCAATGAAGGCTTTGAGAGACTGAGGCTCCGTGGGGCTTTCTGGGCAGAGAGGACTCATCTCATGTGGGCTTCAGGGAAGATAAGCTCATTCTCTAGGGCAGTGGTTCTCAACCTTCCTAAGGCCCGACAGTTTCATACAGTTCCTCATGTGGTGGTGATCCCCCCAACCATAAAATTATGTTCGTTGCTACTTCATAACTGTAATTTTGCTACTGTTATGCATCAGGTGACCCTTGTGAAAGGGTCATTTGACCCCCAAAGGAGTCATGACCCACAGGTTGAGAACCACTGCTTTAGGGATACAGGAGACCCCTCCCCAACTTCACCTTATGTGTTTGTATCCTTTGTTCTACAAAAGATGGTCCTTGCCTTGTGACCAAGGAACAGAAGAAGACTGGTAGCCACTGACTAACCCCAGGTGCATGAAGATGAGAGAGAAGGAGCTGCGTGGAGCAGCTGGAATTCCTGTAGGAATCAGCTGTGTGTGGAATGGGATTTTCATTCACCACAGATCAGCTTCTCTGGGCTGCTGTCACATACTAACATACTAACGCGTGCCTGGAATATTCTTCTCCACACTTTTACTTGGACAGCCCATTCATATCCTTTAAAACCTGACTTAAGCACATGCCCTCTATGCATATCACACAGGCTACTAAATATATTTTAAAGGTTTGTTTCCTGGGTTTCTTCCCCACTACACTGTAAGCTCCCCCAAGACAAGGTATTCCTCAGTCTCACTGCCTAGCATACAAGAATCCATCACATTCATTTCACACATGAGCAAATGGAGATCTCGATAAATTGCATTATCTTCCCAATGCCACAGAGCAATTAATGGCAGAGACAATATCAAAATATAAGATTCTATCTTCCAGTTCAATGCTCTTTCTACAAATACACCTAAGAATATCAGGATCAGAAGGAATTATGCAATAATATCTAGAACATGTTCAAAGAAGTCATAGAACTAAAGGGGTACACAAAGTGTTAACTTGAAAAAAATAAAATACTAATTAATTATTAAAGACACTCAAGAAGGAATAATCTGATAACAAAGTGACAGAAAATCATATAGAAAAAAATTATTTATGGGAGCTAGTACAGTGACATCTACATTGTTTTAGAGCAGGAAAATAAATATGAGTAAATAAGCATATCTCTAACCCACTTAGCAAAGCTTAAAGTAAATTTTTTCTTCTAGAAGTAACACAATGGGAGGGAGGTGGTCCCACATGTCGCTAAGACCAAGTATGGATGCCAAGGTAATACTGTAAAAGAAAAGTAGCTTTACTTGATGCATAAATAACTTGGGGGGGGCAGTTATTAGAAGTAACGTAATATAAATGAAAAACCACAAATCTAAGAAAAATTAACCAAAAAATTCAATTATGAAACAATATAAAAACAATTCAAATATCCATTCCTTTAGGAACTCATGAAATGAAGGAAATTAGGAACATGAAGTCGAAGCACATCTTACTACGTCAGGTTATCTTTGGAGGAGCAGAGGACAGAGAAGTAAAATTCTCCCCTCAGAATTAAGCAGACCAGGTGCTGTATGAAGCAAAATCAAAAGGTGCTGCTATAAAACCATGGAACCTTTAGAATTCAACTTTACGGTCAAGTTGGCTCTGACTCCTAGAAACCTCTAGTAAACAAAGATATCAAAATGTGACACGACTCTTTTTTAATATATATCCTCCATCTGGATGTACACACTTCTGACGACAGGGTGGGTTTCCATCTCACTAACCTTCCCCCAAAGAATTCTACCCTCTTAAATGTACACATCAAAATGGCAGTCTGGGCATCCCGGAAGGCCTCACAGCAGGCTCCTTTGAAGTGCTCTTTGCGTATGGGCAGCAAAAAGAAGTCTGAAGGACAAAATCAGAGCTACACGAAGATGGGGGAAGTTTCTCAACAAAATTCTCATAGACATCCCTTGCCACCCTATTGTCTTAATCGGGGGGGCCTCTTTCTCATCATTGCAGCTTTCAGTTTTCTTTAAAGTTCAGTTTCTTTAAATTTATTTCTTCATTCCCTTTGAACAACTTGTGTCTTTCAAAACAATGTCTATCAAGATTACAAAAAAGCAAGCAAACAAACCACAACAAAAAAACTTCTTTGTCTAGAACTTAACTGGCCTAGCAGAACCCACTGTATTTGGACTCGAACTGATCAATCCAAACTCATCGCTGGTTATGATTCTTTCCATAGCACCTCGTCACTCATTTCGATCTTGCTTTTAAAAGACGAATGAACTGATCCATTCCTAATCATAATGCACACTGCTTTGGGCACCCGTTAAGCCAAAAGCTTGCTGATGCTCACTTAAAAGTGAAAATGCTGAACCAAGTTAGACTCCCAACTTAAGTAATTAATCACATCAAGGTAATTTTAGGGTCATCTAGTACCAGTTTCTGGATTTCGGTCCGTTTCTTCATTGAGGTTGGCAGTCTTCCCTTTCCTGGCTCATTTTAAGGTCTTCTCAACTGTCCTTTAAACAATCCACCTAAAAGCTATTGTTTTGTGTATGGGGCAGCCTTCTGGTAACATGTCATGAAGCTTCAATATTTGGGAAGATGTCCACTTGAGAAAAGTTTGATATTAGGCTTCACTTCAAAATTATTTTTCTTTTGGCTTAAAAAGTATCTTTTTGTTGTTGTTTCTTCTGAAGGCACCTTAACAGCACGATTGAGAGAAGCTGTCTACAGCCACCTGCTGATTGCAGGCACATGTTTCAACACATTTGGTTTGGAATAACTTGAAAATGTATGCTTTGATGCCTCAGTGACAATATTTTTTTACTTATTCCTTTTTAATGTAGCATTATGAAAATAACATAATGAAAATAAAGAGTAGTGGCTAACAGCATAAATCCTAAAGCCAGACTATTTGGATTCAAATCTCTACTGCTCACACTAGGAATGTGACCTTGGTAAATTACTTAATACTTCTTGGCCTGTTTTCTTATCTGTAAAAAGGTTCTAAAAATACTATTTACTTAATAAGTTTATTATGACCAGAGTACTCCTTGGAGGCACAGATGGAGAGATTTCGTCTTACATATTTCAGATACGTTGTCAGGAGACTAGTCCCTGCAGAGAGCCATCATGCTTGGTCGCAGGGCAGCACAAGAAAGGAAGGCCCTCAAGGAGATGGACCGACACGGTGGCTGCAACGACGGACTCAAGCACAGGACAATTGTGCGGACGGTGCAGGTCTGGGCAGTGTTTTGTTCTATGGGTCAGAACAGCCCCCACGGCACCTAACAACAAAAAGCAAAGAAGGTGCCTCTTCACCACGAAATGGACAGTTCTATGAACTCAAACATCACCTGCATGGAACCTTTGTGTGTTAGGTGAGGGGGGGCGAGGGGAGCTGTGTAAAGAGGTATGTGGAACCTTTGCAGTGGATCGGTCAGTTTGTCATCCTGCTAGACTTAAAGGGAGCCTATTCCAGAAGTTTGGGGGTGGAGAGGAGAGCTGAGCTCAAAAAGAAGCTGTGTGTCTTTCGGACCCTGTGCTGAGATCCTCCTTGACTCAGGATACGGAAAGAGATGTTACACTAAAGATGGCACCAGACAGCAGCGCCATGGGACCAGCAGGCTTGGCTTGCTGACCCACAGTTAAGAGAGGAGTGCCTTTGGGCAGGAGGTTTTCTGGCCTGGTGAGGAAGCACTTAGCCTGGCTACAGAACTGTGTAACATTTGACTAATCAGGGCTGAGAGCAGATCTGCCTGTAGTTTAGCTTAGAAAAAAGTATTCTTATTGAAGAACTGTATCCTGAGTCATTTTTATTACTTCCAAGTTGATCCAAATCATGATCTGGAATCAGTCAGTTACCTCCCTAAAAAACTCGATAATCATGAGCACGGTCTATGAGTTCTTTTTAAGAAAAATCATTTTGGGAGGGGAAAAATGAGGACCTGATGCCGGGGGTTTAAGTGGAGAGGAAATGTTTGGAGAATGATGAGGGCAATGAATGTACAAATGTGCTTTACACAATTGATGTGTGTATGGATTGTGATAAGTTGTCTGAGCCCCTAATAAAATGATTAAAAAAAGAAAAATCATTTTATTGGGAGATCGTACAACTTTTATCACAATCCATACATTCATCCATTGTGTCAAGCACATTGGTACATTTGTAACAAATTACCAAAGCCAGCTGAGAAGTAAGGCAGAGGGATGGCTGGTGTCAGAACTGGTAAAATGTTGAAGAGGGAAGTATTTTTGACCTCTACCTCATGACAATCAAACTTGTGCTAAAGTTCATCCTGAATATCCTCTCTCTCACCCAAAATTAGGCAGGTCTGAGCCACTATGCCATCATTTTTATACTCTGACAAATGGGAAAGGGGTCAGGGGAAGCATTCTGGAAGAAGGAACATTGGACATAAATTCCTCTTTGCTTCTGAAGAGATACTAGAAACCAAAGGATGGTGGGAAATAATATAGTTCAGGTAGAAGAAGGAAAGTATATTCAAAGGCATGGAGGCAAAAAAAAACAGCTACAGGTAAAGAGTAGAAAGAGGAAGGCAGTCAGAAGATAGGTGGCCTTATATGCTACACTGAAGATCTTGATTTTAATCCAGTTAGTTTAATTGGGAGGACCATTGAATCAGACTGCTTTTCTTTTTTTTTTTAAATCATTTTATTAGGGGCTCATACAACTCTTATCACAATCCATACACACATCAATTGTATAAAGCTCATTTGTAAATTCATTGCCCTCATCATTCTCAAAACATTTCCTCTCCACTTAAACCCCCGGCATTAGGTCCTCATTTTTCCCCTCCCTCTCTGCTCCCCCCTCCCTCATGAGCCCTTGATAATTTATAAATGGTTATTTTGTCATATCTTGCCCTGTCTGATGTCTCCCTTCACCCACTTTTCTGTTGTCCATCCCCCAGGGAGGAGGTCACATATAGTTCCTTGTAATCGGTTCCCTCTTTCCTACCAGACTGCTTTTCTAAGATCATTTTGGCAATAGCCTGTATCATCAACAAGAACAGGAAGAGACTACAAGGAAGGAAAACAAATAATGAACTAGTGTAAAAGTTCACAAGAAAGGGAGGAATCCTACGGCAACAGAAACGGAGAGGAAAAGAGCTAATTTGCAAGCAAGCATGTAAAACTGATAGACTGGTTATAGATAGTTATAGAACAGAAGGTTAACCCCAAGTTTTAGCTTGGGGGCTCAAACATTGGCAGCAGCACTAACTAAATACAAAATGTAGAAGGAGATGAAAGAATTCAACTTTGGACACAAAGTGTTGTGAGACTTATAAGTAGACAATAGTATATACACAGTTGGAGCTAAGTCTAGTTCAGGACAAGACTGAAAGATTTCAAAAACATCAGTCCATAACCACTGCCATTTACTTGGTTCCAACTTATAGCAGCCCTATAAAAATGTTCTGGGGCTGCAAATTTTTATGGAAACAGACAGCCTCATCTTTCTCCCACAAAGCAACTGGTGGGTTTAAACTACAGCCTTTGAAGTCAGCAGCCCAATGCTTACCCGACAGCACCACCTAGGCTCACATCAGCTAATACTGGGAGTTGGATCAAATGTCAAACTTCTAGGAATTGGCTGTCTAGTGAAAAGAGAACAAGACCAAAGACCTGAGTAATACCTCCCCTCCTCCAAAAAAAAAAAAAAAAAGAGATGAGAAAATAATAACATAAAGCATAAAATCATAAGCACAATACTTCAGGAATGTCAGTAACATCAAATAGAAGTGAGGTCAAATAACACCCTCACTCAACTCAACTCACTGACAGCAAGTCAATTCCTACTGTAGAAACCCTGTAGGGCAGGGTAGAACTGTACCCATGGGTTTCCAAGAGAGGAACTCTTTGTAAAGGTTGAAAAGCCTCCCCCACCCCCACCCCCACCACCCCAGCAGCTGGTGGTTTCACCACCACTATGTCAAGAGGGCTCCTGGAGATCGAATAAGAAGTTAAAAGTATTCATGGGGTGTGGAGGTCCCTGAAGACCTTTACCAATACAGCTTCAGTGGGACAATGGGGTGGAATTCCTGTTACAAGGAACTTGGAGGTGACCACAGCAGCTGCAATAGAAAATTATAACAATATGACCCTTAATGAACTCAAAATCAATAGTAGGTTTAAACAAATTCTCCATGTAAAGATAAAAATTATAGAACATGAAAAAATTGTTACCATACTAAACTCATTAAAACCATGTGGAAGAGAGACCTTCACAAGGATAGCATTTACATTCTAACTACGCATAGACTCACTGTCCTTAGACACCGTTCTCTGAAATTGTAGCTCTACTAACGTACATCTCAGTGAATTGAAAACATGCTCACGGACATGCAAAATCTTGAACACACTGACGAAGCACAATGCAACTGCTCTCTATTTAAAAACGCAAACATCAGGATTTGTGTTCTTCTACAATCCTGAGTTTCCATTTTTAAGCTAGGCCCTAAAACATTCTTTAGAAATTAAATTTTAAATTCTCATACCAAAAATGTTTAAGACTAAGTTTTCATCTCTTGCAACTTCCTCAGTGCTACCTCGGGCATATTTGTACATAAAGATCAAAACCATGGGTGAACAAAGAGTGACCTAAAATGGATTAGTTTACCACAGCCTTAGATGTTAAAACTACAATGGGGACGAAGTGCACATAGCTCAAAAGAATAGAATGATAGATCCAGCTGCAAAATGGAAACCTTTTGGATGTCAAAATTACCATTAGTGAAATTAAAAGTCAAGCCACATATTGGGAAAAATGTTTACATTAAATCTAACAGGGAATGTGGAGCCACAAAAATATATAAAGAACTCTCACAATGTTTAATAAGAAAAAGACCAGGAATCAAATTAAAAATGTACAAATGATTTGAACAGGTATTTCACCAAAGAAGATATACAAATCAGCGGATGTTTACCATCATGAGTCATCAGGAGAATTCAAATTAAGACCAAAATGGTATTACCAGGCATCTACTTGAGCGCCTAAAATAAGCAAGAGGCAACACCAGTGTTTGCAAGGACGTGGAACAACTATAGTTCTCCTATACGGCTGTTGGAATATAAACTGTTATAAGCACTTTAGGAAATCGTTTGGTAGTTTCTTACTAACAGCATACAGTTAAAATGACTCAGCAAGTCTACTCCTAGAGAAATGCACACACATCCACATAAAACATCTATGTGAACATTCATAACAGCTTTACTCATTAACAAATATCATCAACTGGTGAGTAAACAATCACATTGGTATTCTCATGCAATGGAATGCGGTTAAGCCACAAGAAGGGATGAATGAATTGATACATAGACCCATGATCTGTGGATGAATCTCAAACCACTCTGCTGAGCAAAAGGTGGCAGACTCAAAAGTGTACCCACTCTATTATTTCATTTATATGAAACTCTGGAAAAGATAAATCTAATTTCTAGTGACCCAAAGCAGATCACTAATTCCATGGAACCAGGAAGGTGGAGTGACTGAAATCAGATACCTGGGAGCTTTGGGGGATAATGGAAATGCTCTGTGTTTTCACAGTGATGGTGGTTATGCAGGTGTATAAATCTGTCAAAACTCACCAAAATGCACATGCATAAATGGTACATTTTACTGTTTGTGAATTAACTTCAGTAGAGCTTATTTCAAAAGCAAACAACAAGAAACAGCTTTACCTTTTGTCCCTGGACTGACCATAGACAACTATCTTCTTAAAAAAGTTGTCAAGCCAAATGATGAATGAAAAGTTGCAGGTGCCACACTGCTTTGGCCATTCAAATATCAAGCGTTGCTTCCTTGGCCTTAGCTCTTGAGTTATGGACTAGAGTAACATCAGGGCAATATTCTTGAAGCCCATGTCAGTAGTATACAGAAAAATATAACGGCGAAGACTCTTTTAATATAATGTCATTTAAAGTGATCCAAGACAGCCAACCTCGCACTAAAAGCCAGATCCCAAGTAGCAATAAAATGAAGCTTCAATATGTATTACCAGTCTATTGCTGATTGAGCAAATCTTGTTGAAGACCAGAACTAACTAAAGTTTAAGGCCGATGCTACAGGAACAACGAATTTTCTAATAACATCCTGTCAGATAATATTAGGCAAGAGGATTCGATTTGGCCAAGATGACACAGCTAGGAAATTACTAGATCAACTGTTCTCTTAACTATGTTTTCTCCTCTTAGGAAAGAAATGCTCTCTATATTCAGGAGGTGAATTCCAGACACACTGTTCTTGCTCTTAGGTGTCATCAATCATTTTGAAGACTCACAGTGACTCCATGTAACAGCAGAACTGACCCATGAGCTTTGTTGGTTGTAGTATTTCTGAAAGACTATCACAGTGTCTTTCCCACAGACTGTTGCTGGTTCAAACCACCAACCTGTTAAGAGCCACCAAGAATTTTACTGTTTATGCTACCGGGTGCTGGCCAGAAACCTGTAAGCCTTAAATGTGAAAGCAAAACTATACAACTAATAGAGGAAAATATTTTTGCAACCTATAGATTAGGATTTCTTATCACCTACAAACCCACCAGAATATGTTCAAATTAAGGATTCCTGCACAAGTTATCAGGAACCTTGCACATTGGGGGAAATATTCATGATGTCTAAAATCACCAAAGGAGCACTTTTCCAAATACAGAAAGAATTCTAGAAAATTAACAAGAAAAAGATGGATATTCAATGAGATAACAGGCAAAGAGGTTGAGCCACCAGGCAAAGAATGGACACAAATGGCCAGAAAGAAAATGATCCACATTACTGGTAACAAGAGAAGCATAAGCCACTCATGGTATTCCATTTAACAACTGTCAAAATTAGAAAAATGCTGGACACTGTACAATGACAAAGCCTGGGAAAATGTGAGAAAATAGGAATCTGTGTACTCTGTCAGTGAGAGCAAAAATTGCTCCAGCCATTTTGGAAATACCATTGCTGTAGTGATACGGAATATGAGTAAAAAGTACCACTCCTGGATATATGTCCCCAGGAAGGGTTTCTGACTGCCACTACAGGCGTGTACCAGTTACTGTCAAGTTGTTTCCACCCATGTCAATTAAATGTGTCTGAGTAGAAGTCAGCCCTGTACCATTTTCTATGGCTGATTTTCCTATAGTAGCTCACCAGGCCTTTCTTCACAAGTTGTCTCTGGGTGAATTCAACCCACCAATCTTTAAATTAATAACCACTCCCCATTTGCACCTCACAGAGGAGGACATTATCAAATTATTTGCATTCAAGAACAGGTGGCAACCTACGTATCCCATGTTAGTGAAATGGATAAGTAATTTATGCTAGCTACAACCCATGAGATGTGTTACACAGACGCAGTAAATTAGAAGTGCACACAGTAATATGAGCAGGTCTTAATGCTGAGTGAAGTAAAATATATAGAAAAACAGCAGTTATGTCGGTCCAAAACATACAATGAACTACATAGTTCTAAAACAATATATACCTAACCAGGAGCATACATAAAACACATCAGATTGGTGTAAGTAAGGATATAAAGGAATAGAGGGAATGGGAGTTGTGAGTGGGAACGAAGTGGAAAAAAAAATCAGACACTGACCATGACAGCATGCTGCTTCTATGTAGTAACACTAACCCAAGTCTGTCTTTGAAGTGTCTGAGTGCTACAATCATCTCACTGCCATGAGTAGATGACGACTCAGTGAGACCCTGGAGGTTACAAGACTACCTGCTTACGGGAGTAGAAAGCAGTCTAAATTGGACAGATTTGTGCAGACAGATAGACCAGAAAGAGAAAGTTCCTTTCCTGAGATGTTTGGTTCTGCTACATAATACAGTTTGGTTTTCACTGGAACATTTGAAAAGTTCATTCGTGTCACCATCATAAACTCCTATGCTCAAGATGCTCTAACAAGAAGAACACTGGACTGGGAGCATTGCAAAGCTGTGGCAAAAGACCAGGTGATGTGTCCTGATGTCACACAAGAGCACCGTGAGTCAGAGCCAACCCCAGGGCAACCAAAGAACAACAGTCCAAGCACACTAGTGATGTGAACTTGGGAACGCCGTTTTACCACTTTGGATCAGTTTCGTCTCTGTAAATACAATTTTGGATGACTGTCCCAAGTCCCTCCAACTGTTCATTATTTTGTTTTATGTTTTATATATCTATCTATATATATATCTATATATATATATAAAGTCCAGTCTTTCTCCCTTGTAGCTGCTGGTAGTTTCAAACTGCCAACCACGCGGACCACAGCCTAACACGTAACCACCAGGGCTAGAATACTTAAAATCAACATTGAAATTAGAACATTTTCAAATAGAATACAGAATTTTTAACATTCTTAGCATGAAAATTTAACATCATTCACGGCTCTAGCTTTCCTTAAGTATGAGCTGGTGGGGAAGAGATGTGAAGTCGCAAAACCTCAATGAGTAATAATGCCATCACAGACAGACTTGTTATTGGATTAAAAAAAAAGATTATGAATGAATTGTGATAAGAGCTGTTAAGAGTCCCCAATAAAATGTCTTTTTAAAAAGATGATGAATGCTTTTCTCAGGTTGCCATGCTATGTCTTGTACCAGTAACTGTTGCTTATACCTCAAAGTCCACCAATCGAATATCAATAGAAATTGTTGATCATAAGGAATGTGCATATATAGAGAGAAATACGTGTCTCTGTATAGAGAACATGTATTAAATAACAGGCAGCTTTTTGAAGAAATAACTTCTCAGAGAATTAAAAAAAAAGAATCTAATAAAGTTTCACAGATAAAAGTAAACACTTGGACTAAGCGTATTTTCTCTTCCCTTTGGAATCTTCTCGTTTATCTAAACCCAGATGCGCATACTCCAAAGGCCTCTGTGTAACATTCAGGAGGTGAGTCCTAAATATGAAGAGAAAACCTTAAGGCAAATCTTACCATTTGAGATCATTTTAAAGTACTGTGGTACACACAGGACCAAATGTTCCATGAACCCAGTCTCATGTTAACAAGCAGCATAACAAAGACTTCCACCACACCGGAGACCCAGACATGCTCACACAATATTGGACATTTTTACGTATTTCGTAAAACTGCTATTCTAAAAATACTTCCCTTAGAAGTGCAATACTCAAGAGACCAACTTCTCCAAGGCAATATTTTCTACACCAATCCCCAAATAATGGCACTCACTCACTGCCATTGAGTCAATTCTGACTCACAGTGACCCCACAGAACAGAGAAGAACTGCACCTTAGGGCTTCCAAGACTGCAAATCTTCATAAGAACATACAGCCTTACCTTTCTCTCACAGAGTGGCTGGTGGTTTTGAACCACTAACCTTGCAGTTAGCTGCCTAATGCTTAACTTACAAAGTTGCCAGGACTCTTGATACTTAAGAACTTTGTAGGTGTGCACATGCTCACACACACTTGTATGCATACTACACATATACAAGGGGATTCCAAAAAGTTGGTGGAATAAACTCCATGATCTTTCAACTTAAGTTTTCCACCAGTGGTTTGAAGATTCCTCCTGTATGCATAATTTCTATAAAATCGATCAGAATTTCATATCATTACAAAAACGTTTCTCACTATGTGTTGACCCAATGATTATTTAGTTAGTGGCATCTAGCCTTTAAAAAAGCATATTTAAAAACGTTTTACTACATTTTTCTAATCAAGGTATTATTCTAGTTTAAATTAAAATTTTTACTTCCATGGCACACTTTTATCTTGGCTTCAGTCTCGATTACAAACGAACAACACACATTTCCGCATAAACCAGAGATCGTGCTGCAGAGATTTAGAGACCCTTTTCAGTCCCAAACACTGCTTCTACCATTTCATCACGTCTCTAACTTCTCAGTGCACGTTTGTACACTAATGCATATCATCTTCCAACACCTTAATGACTTCCCCTCTACAGCAATTCAATCCAGGTAGTTAAGTGTAGGTAACAATATAATTCCACATGATACTGCATCTGTGTTTACATCTGGCACTCTTCACATGCTTACCAGTAATTTATACAAAGAAAGGCAAGACGCAGCAGCAACTATAAAAACTGTGCTGTTATTTGGAAATATCTTTTCAAATTTGATCTTTTTCTCTCACCACACACTGCAAAGTTACTAAAACTTCAGACATAGGAAGGCATGGAGTTTTTAAAAATACTCAGTGGGGGCGGGGGTCGCTTAAAAGAAAAGATCTTGACCAAATATTTCACAAGCTATGATACCATAATCATCTTAAATGACTGATGTTTTCAATGTAATAATATTTTTAGATTTTGTTCTATGCAATAGGTCACAGCTCTGTGGGAAAGTTCCTCAGTTCATAAAAATGTAAGTGAATCACACCTTCACCACTAGGCTCTCAGGAATTAAAACAGCAAATTCCAGAAACACCTATCAGGAAATGTAAAACTAGCATAAATGTATAAAAGAGACACACACATGTGTGTGTGTATATATGATACACACCCACGTAAGAGGGCTTCAAAGAGTTCATGGAAAATTGAATTAAAACAGAATTATTCTAAGAATGTTTCAAAGCCCCTAGTGTATGTGTGTGCATGTGTGTGTATTTGCAGCTTCATGACTCCTTAAAATGAGATATTAACACTGATTAATTAGTTCAAGTAATTCCTACTTAATTCAAAATGAGCAGTATGACTACTGCATTATGGTATCGATGTTGATACATTTATAGAAACGCCATTAAAGTAATTAGGAAAATAAATAGTTCTGATGCTTGACCTAAATGCAAGGCTTCCAAAGGTTGACAGTTGTGACACAATTACATGTGCACAAACCAAAAGCATTATTTAAATGTCAAATTTTATGCATTTCTTTATATATAAAAGTTAAAGTAACAATGTTCTGATTGTTGGAAAATAAAAATGCTTTTAATATGATCATACAATTAGCAAACTAAAGAAAATTTTTATTGCCTTTAAAGTCTCTAAGGAAACTTCATGCCTTACATGACATTTGGTGAATTTACAATATATATACCACTTAAGCGTGAGGTGGGATTGGGAAGGGCAATCAGGTGGGCTAGGAAAGGAACTTAAAGGGGAAGCCAAAGAAGAAGCTTAAATATCAAGAGCACTGGAGTAACAGCTGGTTAACTCCTAATTTAGTAGCTGTCTGACAATTTAGCTAGAGTTAAGAGCACAAAAGTTATGGAAAAATAATTAAATAGTGCTATATTTGATTATTATTCTTATCACATTTAAATATTTGTATATCTAATGCCAAAATATATTTCTGTGTCCCCACTATGGACTGAAAAAAGAGGAAAATAAAAGGTATAGAAAATTGGTAACATAAATGTAGGTCAACTATTAACTTTCTTCTCTAAGTCTAAAACATTAAAACTTTTTAAGAATAAAGTTTTAAAAATCTTATCAAGTTTCCAAGACATGACATTCATACTCCTTTCTAGTCTTATTAGGTTAGAAAAAATGCTTTTTCTTGATTTATCCAAGGCTAGTTGTACATATCAATTATATCGAGGTCCTAATCAGCACAGGAGGTGGACTTACAGCACTCTTACAGCAATAATCATTTTTGTTAGCATCCTCTACTGGTGGTTTCCAAAGACAGCAGGAAGAATGGTCTAATGACAGAAAGATGTGCACCTGCCATTTCACCTACAGTGAATAAATCAGCAAGTAGTCATCAGTAGTTAGAATATATTTCTCCAAGATAAGTAAATAAACAGAACCATAGAGAGTGATAGTAGAAAGTGAGATTTCAAAAGTACAACAGTCAAATTAAATGTGATAAAAAATCAACCTAAGCCATTCTAATGCCACCCCTTTATTATTGATAACTGACTTGATTAACATCATTACCATAAAGTTGCCACATAAGATGCTTTAGCGAAATCTTGCTCTACTGGTTTACTCTCGTCAAGTTACCTTAATTGATACTCCCATTAATACTCCACCCCACAGATATTCCAGAAGGGAAATGATAATATTTTACTGGAGGCTTAATGTAAAATCTGCATACCTTATTTCAAAATGAACACAAATATAATTAACATATAAATAACAGTATAAAATGTCTCTGAATATCACTGTATACATTACTTATGCCTTCATTAAAAAGATTTAAGGACTAACATCTTTCCAGGCAATTCTCTCAAATAAACACCTGCAACTTAAACATGATTGCGTTGCTAAGAAATATTAGCCAGTATCTATCCTGAGGTTTCACAACACAATAGCATATAACTTCATTTTTAATTTGCAAAAAAACCCATAAGGCTAAATCAAATAACATTACTATAGTCATCAGGAATGGATGAATACATTTGAGAACAAAAAGAAATGCAAGGAGAGAGCTCAAAATGATGAAAATGGAAGATACCTGGAACAGTACAGTACTATCTTAAACACCTTTTGTTTTCTGAGTAATGCATACTGCAGACAAGCCGTTTTGTGCTAAACAGCCCCCAAATCTGTTTTTCTAATATTAAACACAAAGGAAAAACACTGACAGCAAGCGTGGTAAATAAATCCCTCCCTTGAGAATGAAAGCAGCAGACAGGAGGGGGCTGACATACATGCAGGGGAAAACTAAACACCATCTTTTTTTCTACCTGCACAAGTTGCCATTTGCTGCAGCGATCCAGAGCCTTTTTCCTGCGGATTTCAAGTACCTCCAGGACAGCTTTTTCCCCCCTAAGTCATCTGTTGATATGCCTTATGAGTGTGATATTCATATCACAGGATCTTTAGGAGAAAAATCCACTTTCCTGCTCAGGTAAACATGTTTACAGCAGCTGCAGACGCTGGGTGGTTCAGACTCACATGTCACACACATGTCGTCAGCAACAAGAAAAGCCCCTTTCTCTGGCGACCAACATTTTAAATAAGGTAAAAGACGAACAGCCCTTTGCAAACCGACTTACCTTTCATAAAGCCACATCAGCAGCAACGGCAAGAGCTCAATATAGAACACACACTATTTGACGCTAAAACAGGAAATTAAAATTGCTATAACCTATGCACCGCTCCTTGCTAGAACAAGACATCGCTCCACAATGAAGATAGCAAGTATACCGTTCAATCACAACTAACAGACGTCTTGAAAGCGTAAATGTTTATTTAAATGACAAATCATTAAAGCAGTGATTTTAATGTCGGCTCAATATATATTAAAAAATAGGTTTACGACTGGAAGGAAACAGCTTAAAAATCCTCGTATCTGCTTCTAGACAGGAAATCCCACACAAAATCTAAAATTGCCAGGAAAGGTTACAAAACCTCGCGTTTCACATCCCAGAGGGGAGGGCGAAAAAGAGCAGGCGCAAAGGGTGGGGGTGGGAGGCGCGGGAGAGTTTTTACTTAAACACGTATTTCCTTTTTTTTTTTTTTTTTTGGACGATACAGCGATTCCATTATAGGAGCATTTGTATTTCCCCACGCTTGAACTCGCTGTGATAATCACACGGAGAGCAGAACGAGCCCCTCGGTGCCCACAGTAAGCGTAATTCCTTATATAGACGCGACCGCAGCCCGGGCAGAGGCCCGCGGGCCGTTGCCGCCCATTATTATACAAACAGGTACCGAGGCAGAGCCCGGCGCCGGGGGCACCTCGCCCAGGCGCTCTCCACTGCCTCCCAGCTGAAAAGTCGGGTCCCTCTCGCCAGCTGAACTACTCAGACAATAAGAACCAGCAGGCACCTATCTCACTCCTGACGGAGGAGGAGAGAGCGGGCAGAATCAACACCGAGAGCGGCAGAAAGACAATCAACTTACTACGTCTCTCCCAACTGCAAAAGGCGATCTGCTACCACAGCCGCACGTTCGGGGCCCCCTCTCGCATTTGTTGACTTATTTATTTACTTTCACTCTCACGCCGGGGGAGGGGTGTGTGTGGCCCCGACTAATCAGCACAAATCAATACACACTGCAGCTGCAGCAAGAGCAGCAGAAGCGTCTGTCGGTCCGGCTGCCCCCTCCCCCACTCTTCCTTTCCACCCGAGACCGAGAGCGCCATCCAAGCCCTATTATCCGGCTTCAGCGCTCCGCGCGTCCGGCCCAGGTAACAACTTCCCCCAAAAACCGAAAGAGAGAGAGAGAGAAGAGGCATCAACACACACCCCCCTTGCAGAGCAGAGAATAAGTCTTCCTGGGGAGGGGCTAGCTGTTTGCGGCACTTCTCCGTCTCCGAGGGCAGGTAACAACTCCACAAACACACCCCGGGTGCCGAGCGAGCAGCCCGGCGGAGGTTTCCCGGGAAGCAGCAAGTAGGTGCCCATTCCTGCCCCATCTCCCTGTGTCGTCTCTGTCAGCGCCCCACAAAACGTGGGCATCGTGGGGCTTGGGAAACCCAGCTTCTCACTTGCGGGCATCAGCGTGGATCCCCCCCGCTCCCCCATCCCGGCTGCTCCCGCGCGGGGGTGCCACAGGGCCGAATGACAGGGGGGCGCGCGGTGGGAGGAGGGGCGCTCCGAGACCCG
>NW_022103928.1:55794107-55811855 GCF_000313985.2 Echinops telfairi
CCTGGTTTACGACACTCGCGGCTTTACGACATCACCTTCCTTACACCTAGAGGCGCTCGCTCTACGGCCGGAACCTTGTTGCTAGGGCGAGAACGGTTTGCGGCAACCGCAGACGCAGCTGAGTTTGAATTGAGGGACGAGGGAAAAGTTTTCCTCAGGTGTCGTGGAATGGCGGAGGTGAGGGGGGAGTTGGGGTGACTGCGAGGACGTGGTCCGGAAGAGAAAGGTACAGCCGGTGGCCCCGCCGCTTTCTGCTTCTGAAGTGGTCGCACCCGCCCCGGCTGCCCGGAGCACGTACGCGTCGGGCTCATTAGCCGAGTCCAGGTCCTGCGCCTTCCGCGCTGCCCCTCGGCGTGCCCCGAGCAACCTGTCCTCCTCCCGCGTGAAGGTTAGGATCCGCTCCCACGCCCCGGTCGCTTCCTCCGCGCACCCCGGGGCTGTCCCCGAGACTCCGCTCTTCGGGTGAGGAGAAAGGCAGGTTGGGGAACGGTGAGCGACTCATTTTTGACGGCGGGGACTCGCTCGCGTGACCCCTCCGCTCTGACTCCCTTCCCCGGTGTCAGACGCACGGTACCCCCCCCCCACCCCCCCGAGCGAACCGGGATGGGAAGTGACTTCCATTAGATTGAACTTCAGCTGGACCGAAAGAGAGGCGAGAAGTTCCGCTTGCAAGTAACCTCGGCAGTAAAGCAGAATGAGTAATACCCACACTGCCCCTGTCTCACTTCCTCATCCGCACCCGGCTCTCACCTGCTGTCACCTCGGCCGGCCCGGCCCGCCCCGCCCCTCCCCACCGCCCGGAGCCTAGCTCTCGGTGCGCCTCCCCTGCTTTCCCCTCGGGGTAGACTTGAGGGATTGCCGGCGTTCCGTTTAGGTTTAAGATGCTAACAATGGGAAGTAACCCACTACGTAGGACCCTAAGTGAGGAAAAAACAAAGGCTGACAAGTGTGCTCTCCAAGAGCAATGGATTACTGATCTTGTCCTGAGGCCTTGACTTTGTACACATGGGGATTTCTGAAACTTATTTAGCTGCCAGGAATGCAAAGTAAGGCAAGGGTTGGCCGAATCAGTAGGGTTTAACTTTCTCCCTCTGCCACCTTCCCTTTCCATTGAAGAAATGCCTTTTGGGAGCAACTTGATGGAATAAACGCTTTGCGGTGTATTTCGCACACTATCTTGAAGTTGCAACGGAACAGTGTTGGGAGTTTGGGCACAGAAAATCTGAGCAAAGGTAGCAATAACATAGTAATCCAGGTAGCAGAGTACTGGTACATAGAAGGTGCTCAACAACTTACACCTATAATGTTTCCCATACCTATGGTAGAGTTGCATTAAGTAAGAATCTTATTTGTCACATCCTGCTGAGTTTTAGAAGATTCATTAATAACCTCATCGGTCTTTCAATTGAAGTAAATTTACTGCTAAAGTCTGATGATTTAAAATTAGGACGTTGAAACCTGAATATAGATGAAAATTTTCCCTCTCACATTTGCTTTGACATTCTGAGAGGTGAATGCATTATTTATTGGTGCATGAAATGTGACTGGGACTGTAAATATTCCTGTACTGCACATTATGTCTGTGCATCTAATCTCATCCCTGAAACGAGATCATTATTCTTAGTGATCGTTTAAAATACAGGCAGTCTATGCTTTACCCAATACCATGGGACCTGTAATTGATGCATATTAAAATAGTGTCCTTGTTTTTTACAATTCAGTGGTTAGTTCCCCTTTCCATTTTAAAACATAATATAGTGCCCATCACTTGCCTTTTGAATCAGGTCATAGTCCATCTTTTGCCATACAACTTGTCATTAATTTTTTACAGTCATGTTAATTTCTGGTCAAAAGGAAAGGAAATACTCTAACTCTAACATACATTTTACCATCTGTTAGACTTTGGAAGTATCGCACATGCCATTTCCTCTTTGCCTCTCACCTTGAAATCGTAGAGACAATAAGAGTAGAAGTCATGGATTCCTTTACTGTCTATTGACTTAGTTAATCTCTTCAGCCAGGTTTCATTTAACTTCATGTAGCCAGGTACCTTTCAAAAAAAAAAAGTTCATTACTGTGACCCTCAACATCTAGCAGAACACTTAAGCACATAATAAACTCAATAAATATTTCTTAGATAAATTAGCATTGCTCATATGTTTTGAACCTCTTCATAGTTGTAAAATTGAGGCTTCTAAATACCTTCCATGCCACAAGTTCTCAATACCAGTTGAAATCCTGGGTGTGAGAACTGTTCACTGTCATTTATGTCCTGTCTTGTTTCCAGATTAGTTTCTCTCAACTTAATTTCTCCATAATACTCTCCCAATGAGTAACTCTGCAAGGAATTAATATTACCACTTAAATGCTCCAATTTAAAAATCTTAATTTTATAAAATCTTCTGATTGCTGTATAATAATACATTGGGTAACTGGTTAATACACTTCATTTATTGTAAGGCTTATAAAATTATTGCAACCAGAGCTGGAATGGAGACAAAAGTAGCCTCATTAAATTGCTGCTTTATACCTGATGCATGTGTAATGGTAGCTTCTTTTCCTTAAATATAACTTAAGAATCGGGAAAAAATTATTAGAATCAATTAGAAAAGGAATATATAAGATTTAAGTTTATTTAAGTCAAACGGTGAGAATTCCTAATAAGACTAACATATGTCCTTCATTACTGATTTTTAATAATTTTGATACTACCGTACATAAATGCTTAATAGAGACTCCTAAATTTAATGTCAATGAAATGCTAATTTTCAGTGCTTTATAGCTACAGATATATACTGTAACACCCCTTTTGAAACCTGTCTCCATATATGTGATGTTGCATGTGCTGAAGAAGACATGCTAAAAATAAATTTCTGTGATCTTTTCCAAATTTACAGGGGAAAATGTAAATAGGTAGAATATTTTCAGTATTGAGGTTTCTTCTATAAATTTCCATAAACTGTGCACCTGCTATTTGCTTTCCCTAATTCATGCATAAGTTAGGATAAATTTTGACAAAATTATTTTAAAGTTAAAATGTTGATATTTCAGCATGTTCCACTGTTGAACATGTTTTCTACGTACCTTACTTCCAAAATGCGTCTGAGAAATGTAACCTGTGAGTGTGTGATCTTCATCAAAAGAGTTGATTATTGTCTATGAAAGGATAACATGTTGGGCTAACGCTTTGAAGGGAGTAGGTTTAATGCATATTATCCTTCAGAGTACAGACTTCCAGCTCTTCTAAAGGTGTTCCAGAGTAATCCTAAGCATTGGACTGCTAACCACACGGTGGACTGTTCAAATCCACCAGGAACTCCACAAGATGAGGTTCTCTGCTCCCATAAAGACTTTGCTTCTAGGAAACCCTGTATAGGGTTGCTATGATTTGGAATTGATTCAGCGAGAGTGAGTTTGGGTTGGTACAGCTATTCCATGGCTCATCAGTGATTCTGGATATGACAATGGAACAAATGTGGACAATGGTCATTTCATTGCTGCAGTTTCACCAAAGCCTGCAGCATTGAGGAAGGAAGGAGACAGGACTTTGAGGTGATGTCTAGTCTTTAGGACCCACACTGACTTTTCTCATAGCTTCCTGGGTGATCATAGTAGGGGTGAGTATTTTCAGGCACATGTCTAACAGAGAGATCCAGATGTCAGTATATAGAGGATGTCAGTGAGCATCTGAAAGTAAAGCTAATCTTTTCCATAAGAACATGGTAATTAAAAATGGATTGTTTTCAAAGGTACCGTTTCTATTATTGATTTACTGATGAGTGTGATTAACATTTAATTTCTTATACTTTCAAGTATAGGTAGGTCATTTTAAGGATTTATTATGATATTAGAAATTTAATAACGTGGTTTCTTCTGTCCGCCCCTTTCATCTCTGTATTTCTTTGGCACCTTGACTCTTAGCAGCTAACAGGTTCCATTACAGGGGATGGCTGTTTGTTTGAGCTCCTGTCCTGGCCTACTGTACTCTACCAGATCTTCAGTTAGGATAACTGCTGTTCCTGTTTAATTTTTGGAATATATATGAGCACATTTAAAATATGTGCAGTCAGGAACAGGTTTCAAATACCGTCCCATTTTGTTAGACTCACATGACAAAGTTGGCAATAAGAAAGAGCCTGTGGTCAATGATCTCTACAATGTACACGATTGGGTCAGAGCATTCTCAGTTTGTCACCTCTTGTCACCTCTTGTCTCTAGTTCTGTGCTCACTTTCTTTACTCAACTAGTGCTGGTGTGTGGATCAGACTTTGTACCTCTCCCCACTGGTTTACTTTGTATTCATTCACTTCCTCCATCTTTCTTCTGGGCTGTGTTAGTCTGGGTACTTTCGAGAAACAAATCCACGGAAGCTCATACGTATAAGAGAGAGTTTTATATAAAGGCTAAATGCACATCAAGAAAACATCCCAATCCAGTGCTTCCCCAAGCCCACAAGTCCAACATTAACCCAGATGTCAGACACCAATCCACAAAGTCCTCCTCCATCTCACAAAACACACACTATGATGCCGACTGTAGGAGGAAAGCCGAACCAGTGAACGTGTAAGCATCTGAGTACTGGCAGGGGTCTCCACACGGCTGCTCCAGTGCAGAGGGTCGCATCAGGGTAGGTCCATGTGGCTTCTCCTCAGGGATGTCTTGCAGGAAGTCAGCCTTGCCAGCTGAAGCAGGGAACCGGCTAAGGCAGCTGCACTCTGATCTGACCATCACAAAGCAAGAGACCTGAGAACTAGAAAGGCGAGGCTCACTGAGCCATTTATCCCTCTGCCCTTCAATTAACCCCACCTGTGTTTATTGGCCAGGTTGGCACAATAATTTACCTCATGGGCTTAACACAACTTTTTCTGTCTTATCCCCAACCCCCGCCTTTTTCTTTTTCCTCAAGACTTTTTTATTGTTCCAACTGTGAAACGCTTTGTTTTTTCATTTATGTTTGTTATTCTTTCTCTCTTGAAGTCCATTCTCTACTTTTGCAAGCTGAGAGAAGCGAGCTTCAATAGACCATATCTCCCAGGCACCTTTGCCCTCTGGTTTCGACTTGGTTTCAGCCAATTGGGAAGCATGGTAAAATGATCTGAGGAAGGGAAGAAAGAGATAAAGGTATTTGGTCCACTCACCCCCCCAGATTTCCTCCTGCTTAGCTGTGGTTTTTGGCAGTAGCTGTGTACTTTTACCGAAGGCCATGGCTCCTAGCAGATACTCCTGTTCCACAGCTGTAAGTCTTAATCACGTTTGAGAAACTCTGCTGCTTCCCTTTGTCCCTGCAGTCCCAGGGATAATAATGGTTTCCTGCTGTTGCTAGTCCTTGGTGCTTCATCATCCCTTATTGGCTCCCCTGGCTGGCCCACACCTCTGTGAATAACCTCTTCATTAAACTCATCAGTTAACCCTTTGAGTGCCCCATCAGTTTTTATCCGGCCTCTGAGTAATAATCATATAGAAATAAAAAGTACTTTTTAGCCTTATGGCCTATCAAGCAAGAAATCTACTACTTGTAGTAATTACTAAACAGGGAGTTTGAATGTGATGCAAATCTCAACATGATTCATTGAACAAACATACTTGTTCAATGAATAATATACTCACATTCTAATGAGGCTCTAATGAGTGTGTGTCCAAAATCTGGCAAATACTTAGAATGTGTCAAGAAATCTATTACAGAGTAATTCTGTAACTATTTGTGTAATGAACTCCTGCCCTCATTTACCTAAAATCTAGGTGAGACTACATTTACATACTTGAAGCCATGAGAAAGAGAGAGGGAACACAACTATAATATTATAGTATTAATATGGATAGAACTTGCTGTTCCCAATATCTTAGAGAAAGATCTTTCTTCCCCTTCCCTCTTTAATTATAGAACCCTCCAGTCTTATCACATAGCCACTTGAATGAGTCATATTTTTCAGCTTCCTTCTATATGCCTAGGTGTTTCTGTGCTACATAGTTTGAGCCAGTGACATAAGAGGATAAATGAAAAGGTCTCAACTCACTACCATTGAGTCCATGCTGCCTCGTATCGACCCCCTGTGGGTTTTAGAGACTAACTGGGAGTAGAAAGCCCAGTCTTGGTCCTGCAGTGGTTTTAAACTGCCAACATGCAGATCGCAGTTCAGGCCATAATCACTACACCACCACGGCTCTAAAGTCATAGACTCCTTTATTAAACAAAAACATCAATATTAGAAGCAATTACCAGAAATTATTCATCAGCATGCCCTCCTGCATCTATACACTTCTGAAGGCAGTGCTTCCATCTCTAACCCTTCCTGAAGAATTTACACGCTACACCAAGTCAGTACAGTTTTGTCATCCTTGGATTCAGATCTTCCTTCTAAATGTTCTTTGAGTTTTGAGAACAAGATGTCTGAAGGGGCAATATTAGGGCTATTCAGTAAATTGAGTAAGGTTTCCGATAGAAATTCTTGGAGGACAGCCCTTGCTAGCCTCAAAGAATGAATGAAATTTCAAAAATTGATGCAATGAAAAAATTGCTCGGTGCAACATTCCTGGCCTTTTTCTCACCAATGAAGTTTTCTTAAAACTTTCTAAGCAACTTTGGTCATCCTGTGTCTTTTAATAAAATTAATGAAAATTGTATCTTTAGGATATAGTCATCATACCCTTCTGAGCTGAATTCTTTGCCTTGAACTTAACTGGTCCAGCAGATTTCCCTGGAAGTTACTGTTTTGTTAGGATTTTTTTATTTTAAGGCACCCTGATGAGACTAACACACTTGTATTGCTCAGAAAACTTGTCTTCAGCCACCCCTGATCACAGAGACATGTTTAAATACATTTTGTTGGGAAAATAACTTGTGCATGTCTGAACTAGAACCCTAGTAGCAATCCTTTTGGACTTAACATTGTATAAGGAAGTGTGTGACTTCATGAAGGCCCTTCAAAGGTGGTGTGCCACCTTTGCTCTTCTTCTTGATAGTTGGAGTCAGCCCTAATGGCTAGAGCCCCTGAAGGAAGACAGAGCAACAAGATTGAAGGCCCCTAAATCGTTGATGCTTTGGAACACCATAGTCATCCCTAGACTCCCATCTCTATATCTTTTTGTAATCTGTTTATACAGAAGGAAAGTGAAGACTTCTTGCGTACAAAAACAAATTCATTGCTATGAAATCAATTCTCGCTCATAATGACCCAATAGAAGACTTCTGAGGCAGTAAATCTGTACAGGAATGAATAGCCTCATCTTTCTCCCATGGAGCAGCTTGTGGGCTTGAACCGCAGACCTTAGGATTAGCAGCACAATGCTGAATCCATAAGGTCCCAAACTTATGTAGCCTACTGTCCCCTTGCAATTAAAAACTTTTGTACCATAATTCAGAATAAAGTGTAAGGTATCTAGTTTTGCATCCCCCTCACCTGCACCCTTGATCAGTCCAGCACCTCTGAGGAGGTAGTATTTCTCACTTTGGGAAACACTGATAATAACCCTTAGTGATTCCCAAATCAGTACCAGAGCAACCCTTTAGGACAAAGTAGAACCACCCTTGTAGGTTTCAGAGGTTCAGCGGGAGCAGAAAGCCTCCTCTTTCTCTTGTGGTGTGGCGGGTGGGTTCAAACTGCTGACCTTGTAGTTAGCAGACCAAGGTGTAGCTCACTAGCTCCAATGCCACCAGGAAAATATTAATACATATTTGTGTATGAATTTGCTACTTTGTAATCTTAATGGAATTATTCCAGGTTATGTACTCTTGTAATGCTCTGCCCAGCTCCTGATAGTACCAAGTACACAGCAGGTCCTCAAGACACTGTGAAGAATGAGTCAAAGTGAAAAATTCCTCAGTGTATCCTTTAACACTTAGCTTTTCTTTTTTCTTTTTCTGTTGCTGTTTACTACAGCTTAGCACACATAATCAACATCTTTTCCATTCAGATTCTGCTGTCGGCTAGATGACCTCCACATATTCTTGGAAAAAGGAGCCCTGGCAGTGTAGTGCATATGCAACGGGCTATCATCCTCAAGATTGACTGTTTGAAACCACCAGCAGCTCCACAGGTGAAAGATGGGGCTTTCTACTCCCATAAACAGTCTCAGGAACTCTCAGGGGCAGTTCTACCCTGTTCTGTAGCGCCACTGTGAGTCAGGGTTGACTTGATGGCAGTGAGTTTACCGAGAAGGCAGGTTAGATTCGTTTTCTTTCCCTGGACTTCAAATAATTTCAGCACTGCGCCAAGTGTTTCAGAACCCTTGGAGACTGGACAGTCAACCCCACATCCCTAGCAATTCCCTCATATCTCATAGCACTGTTGTAGAATGTATCATTTTCACTATGATTTTTACATCTGTCTCCTCATCTCAATAATTATGGGCAAGAAGGAAGGGTCCTGCCATGTGCAATTCAGGGGTTTTGTCAGAAGTAAATGAGATATTGTATATTAAATGTTTTATATGATGCCTGCTGCATGTAAGAAGTATAAACTAGAGCTAATAAAAATAAAGCAGCAACAAAAGCAAAGTTTCAGGAAAAAAATTAGAATCGTATATTAAAGGCATTATCCACCAAAATGCCTACACAGTGAGTACCTTCCTGATCAAGGCTAAAGGATTAGATCAGTTTTATGCCTGAAAATGACACTTCAGGTAGATTTGGAAAGATTCTAAGTACAGGGCAAAAGTAATTTATTTAATAGATGAAAGTTATTTTCAGTTGTTTTAAATAAAAATATTAATTATGGAGATGTTAGAAGTATCTTAGTTTTGCTTCTCTGTTAAAAAAGATTATAATAAGGTCATATCATTTGGGCTTTTTTTTTTTTTTACAACAAACACTGAATTGAGTCAATCATAGCATTGAGTAATTTCTGACTCATAGCAACCTTATAGATGATAATCTGTATGAAGCAGACAACCACATCTTTCTCCAACAGAACTGCTGGTGGGTTCAAACCACTGACCTTTTGGATAACAGCTGAGTGCTTAACCACTGTACCAGCATCCAGGTCTTTGAAGTGCAGAGTCAGGAAACATATAGATAGGCAGGCAGCACCTCTTCATCTCTCTGTGCATCTGTTTAATTTTCTTTGAGGACCTGCTGCTGTGCATTAAGATGATACTGTCTCAGAGTAGAGGTATTGAGTAGCCTTCAAATAGTTGCCTATGATAACGTACAAAGCTTAAAATAAAAAGCAATCATCTATATTCCCACCCCGTCAAATCAGTATTTTTTAGTCAATCTTTGTTTACCACGTATAGTTTTTATAGTTGCCGTAATAACCTAATTTTGGCCATATGCATAGGAAAAGAATTACACTAGTTTCGCTTAATATGACATTTTTTCTATATAGGCATGTAACTTTCATTCTTGTCCTTTCTTATTTGACTATAATGTTCTTTCAACATGATATAATTTACTGAGCAATTAAATTCCTTTCAGGCTTTTTTTTTCTTTGAAAAGAATGAACACACTCATCCAGTTTTTGTTTTTGTACAATTTCTTGGGACAGGATTTTCAAACCACAAATTACTTAGTCAATGAGAATGAACATGGTTGCATGTTTCTATATGTATTGTACCACTGTATGCTCTAGAAATAGATGAGAATGCGATTTTATATGGTAGTAGAAATAATTGCTCAACATCTTAGAATGTGTAGGAAAACAGTTAAATATAGTAATCAAGAGCATATGTGGGGATAAAAAGAGCATATGTGAGTATAAGTGTGGTAAATTCCATACTGGATTAAACTAATGATCATTCTACAACTTGATTTCAATAATAGAGAAATGATCCTTCTACTTCTTGATCTCTACTGAGTTATAGATCTCTACTCATTTGCTGCTGTTCTATACCGTTCAGTCGATTCCAACTCATGGTGATCCTTTTGCATGACAATGAATATATATTTTTAATTTAAAAAGATCGTGTTTAAAATTTTTCTTTAACAGTGAAAAGGAGCCGTTCCTTTTTCTAATTAATTGCATTCAAATTAATCCTATGGAATTTTTTAAATTAAAGAAATGTCTAATAATATTTGCAGATTTTTCCCTCCAGGTTTCAAATTCTTGCATGTTCGTTTGAAAGATCATTAACAGTAGGATTCTTTTTATTTGCTAGCAAAGCTTAGCAATCTTGAAATTCTTGAGTAAGTGTGCTTGGCTACGAAATGAAGTAGAGAATAATCCAAAGGAGCTCCAAGGAATAGTCTACAACTATTTGAAAGGAATTAAGCAGCTGATCTGGGAGCTCTCAACAGTCATAATATCAATTAAATGGGCAAGATAAAGAGCAGTGTCTGTAGGTTACTACCATATGAGATACATATATTTATGTGTGTGTGTGTGTGTGTGTGTAAATGCAGTTCAAAAATGTGATAAAGTGATTTTAATAAAAGCTATATGATATACATGTATGCACTGTCACTGTTCAGTCCTACTAATGAGCAGAAATAAAGCATGGTCCCATAAAATTAATAGTCTCTGCTAGCCAGTATTTTTACTTTGGGTCCACACCCATACCATACAATTTGGGCTAAGTTTCCATTTTGCTGATTTTCTATGATAGATTTTAATTTCTAATATGTTTTCTTCTCCTTTATATTGCTTTTATCTAGCAAAAGGCCCCTTAGGAAATGGAAAATTGTTTTCATTTTAACAAAAAATAAATGAATAAGAAAGTCCATATTTAACCCAATTGGTATATACTGCAAGTTGATCGATGTTTCCATCATCCCTATATGTCGAAGTAGAACTGCCTCATAGGTTCCTAGGTTGTAATCTCTACAGATCTTTTCTGCCGTGGAGTGGCGGGTGGTGGGCAAATCACCTAACTATTAGTGGGAATTCCCTCACAACAGGATGAAAAGACCTTATCTATATTCACAGGATTTGGGTGAGAATCACATGAATTTGTGAAGGGGGAAGTTATTTTGAAAAGTGTAAAATGGTTTTGAACTTTTCTGTATTATTCGGCTGTGTTAGAATACAACCTCTTTTGTCAAATAAAATATTAAAGAATTTTGGAAAACCAGGTCTCTTGGAATGTGAACCCACTTCCTCACATGAATTGATTATTTTGTTTTTAGTTTCTTTTCCTTCTCCTGCTCACCCTCTGGTGGAAGGGCTTTTAAACACCGAAATGTCACACACGCACACACAAAGGCAAACAGAAAAGCAGAGTGGAAAGAAGTCTGAAATGTCAAATCTTTGACTAAAATGTTAAATTTACCTTCATATCATTTTCTAATGTAGTTTTGTTCATTTCCAAATGTTCTTGCAAGGACTGCTTTTGTTTTATGGCTGGCTTTATCTCTAAAATTATTTGTCTAAGCTTTGGCCAAGGTATCCTATTAACTAGCTAATGTAATTTGGTTTTATTATGTTTTTCTTCTAAGCATTTTATATGGTGTCCTTACATACCATCTTTAAGAGCTCAGAGTCAAATTATTTATTCTGAGCTTTGATAGTGATTTATATTATTGCTGTATATATTTGAGGAACCCTGGTGGAGTACTAGCTACTCATTGGGCTGTTAACTACAAAGTTAGCGGTTCAAAACCACCAGTCCCTCTGCTGGAGAAAGATGGAAATTTTCTACTCCCATAAAGAGTTACAATCTCAGAAACCCAGACAGGCAGTTCTACCCTGTTCTATGGGTCACTATGTGTTGAATCGACTCGATGGCAATGAGTTTGTGTGTATACACACACACACTGTTGTTTCACCTTCAGTAATCATGTTTTTTGTTAGAAAGTCTTTCCAAGGTAAAATAGAATATAAACCATATACATTTGGAATAAATGTCATTCAACATCTCTTGCTATTGCAACTAATAAAGTATATACCTTAATGCTGTAAATAATAGTGGAATTTAGTCATTTTATATACATTGGATTCATTACTGTCCTAGATAAATATAATTTCTCTTAAAGATCACAAATTATTACTTGAATTCACCCTTTCACTATTGTGTTTTTGATTAGTAACACTGCCATCAAATTGATTGCAGCTCCTACTGGCCCTAACAAGACAGAGTAGAACTCCCCCCAAAGGGTTTCCAAGACCATAAATCTTTACAGAAGCAAACTGCAACATCTTTCTCCTCTGGAGCTGTAGTGGGTACAAACCATCAACTACTCAGCTAGCTGCCCATCACTTAACCAACTGTGCCACCAGGGATCCTTGATTGTCAATGGCACCAATAAATACTTGTACGTATTTTCTTCAAATAGTTTAAGAATATAGAAATTTTTCTGGCAGGTCTTTTCATTAGCTAGCTGGTGGCATTTATAGTATGTACTAAAAAGTAATACATGAATACAGATCATCAAATGGTTAGCAGAAACTTTATAAATAGCAGAAATGGTTAGTAGAAGTTACCCAGCTGTTGGCATCTACAAGAAAAGCTTTAAAATGTCGACTGTATGAGAAAATGAGTCTTCTGAGATCAAGTTAATGTATTACAGCTCTTCCCTCTTGTTCTTACTTTCTGTGCTTATAGAAGTCACAGCAAAGAAAAGTTATGACAAATTAGGTTTTTGTTTTCCTTATCTAATTAACTTTATATATAGTCATATATTTTTAACTCGAGAACTTATGGCAATACAATAAAAAAGTTTCCAATTAAAATATGCTAAGTGTCAGGAATTGCAAGAGTTTGGTCCCTATAACAATCTTAACACACACCTAGAGTACACAAATATCACATCATAGAGATTTAAAAGGCTCCTTTAGTAGTAATATCCAACAATGAGCAGGCCCAGCATGTGGCAACTGAACACTCATAGGTATTCCCATCTTGACTTAATTTATAAAGGGAGCTGTGTTTTAATATAGATATTCATATTTCATTCCATGGTCATTGTTCACAATAATAAGTATGTTGACTGGGCACAAGACCATGCCCTGAGCCTTTTCTATCTAGGCTACCTCATCCAGTTATACCACCTTTAAATATCACCTCTATTTTGCTAAGGTGTGGTTGAGTCAGTTCTAACTCATATTGATCCTGTGTACAACAACAGAAGAAAACATTGCCCAATTACATGCCATCCTCACAATGGATGGTATCTTTAAGCCAATTGTTGTAGTCACTATGTTAAATCTATCTCCCCGATGGCTTTCTCCTTTTTCACTGCCCTTCTATCTTACCAAGCATGATATCCCTTTCCAAGCTACTTTCAGTTTTCACCAGTACTATAATTCAAATGCATCAATTCTGCAGTCTTCCTTATTAAAATGTCAAACATTGATATGCTTATAAAAAATGCCATGGCTTAAATCAGGCCCACTTTAGTCTTCAATAGCATCTTTGATCTTCAACACCAAAGTGATCTTGTGCAGCAGATTTACCCAAAGCAATGTGTCATTTGATTTCTTGACCTTTGCTTCCATGAGCATTGATTATGAATCCAAGCAAAATAAAATCCTTGACAGCTTCATTTGTTTCTCCATTTATCACAATGTTATTTATTGGGACAGTTGTGAGGATTGTGGTTTTCTTTACATTGAGTTGTCATCCATGTGAAAGAGTGCAGTCCTTGATTTTCTTTTTTTATAAACCAGTTTATTGGGGGCTCTTAAACTTCTCACAATCCATACAACAATTGTATCAAGCATTTGTACATGTCTTGCCATCATTTTCAAAGTAGTTTTCTTTCTACTTGAGCCCTTGGTATTAGCTCCTCTTTTTGCCCCCACCCTCCAACCCTTGTGAACCCTTGATAAATTACAAACATTTTTAAATGTCTCCCTTCACCCACGTTTCTGTTATTTGCCCCTCTGGTTGGGGGGAAGTATACATAGATCATTGTGATTGGTTCCCCCTCTCTTCCACTTCTCTCCCCACCTTTCCCCTATCCTAATGGTATCACTATTCCAATTGTTGCTCCTGAGGGGTTTATCTGTTCTGGATTCCGTGTGTCAAGAGCTGTTATCTATACCAGTATACATGTGCTGGTCAAGCTGGATTTGTAATAGTGTGGGGGTGGGGAGGGTAGGAAGCATTAAAGAACTAGAGGAATGTTGTGTGATTCACTGGTGCTATACTGCACGCTGGCTGGCTTGACCCTTACTTGTGACCCTTCTGTGAGAGGATTAAAAATATAATTAGCCTATATTTTATCCAGAAATTTTGGACACTATGGACTTAATTCAAGCACTAACATCCACTGTGGCCTGTTGATACTTGTTTTGAAACATATCCCTTGATGCATCTGCTTCCTTTCCATTGCTAGTCAGCACTGAACTGACCAAAAAGCTATCAACCAGATAAAAGTGTTTGAGGCAAAGAATTTGACAACTTATTAACTAGAAAAGCAACCCCTGAATAATTCAAAATCGATTGAAGCTTCTTCCCATATATGAAATCATTCTGTAGTTTCATTCAGTTTTGCACTTTTCCCCTGTATACCTCAGAAAACATAGATCAGTGATGTAGCAGCAAAAGGCACCATGACACCAAATGGGAAGCAAGGATTTGGAAGATGCATTGGACCTCTTAATTTCCAGGCCACTTGAGAGCAGATACAGTTCATTACAAAGGAAAATTGCTTGATCTTGGGAAAAGAGGGTGGTGGAGGCCAGGGAAAATGAGTTAGCCACCACTACAGTTCACCTTGCAATTCAGTCACTTAGATCTAACTAGAGAATGATTGCTGCCATGTTCCAGATAAAGGGTGAAAGCTGCTTCCACAGTGAGGTGGGGAATCATGTACTCATAGACCCTGTGTTTGGGTTTCTGAAGAAAGAAAGAAAGGGAAGGCAGGATCCAATATATGTGAATGCACTTACTTGGTTTAATAAAGAATTCATTTGTAGGGTATTTATATGATTTTATTTTCACTTAATTTACCAACTATTTTATGTGATTGGAAACTGGGATTCAGAGAAGCTACATCCACATAGTCTATAGTCCAGATTGGAACGCAAACACAAATATTAACCTCAAATACTATGTTAATATGCTTTATTATTATTATCTTATTATACCCAATAAGCTAAAGTAATGCTCAGGACTCTGCCAGGACAAGATTCTAAAGCTAAATAAAGTAATATTCAGGGAGGAGAAGATCAAATATTGTGTTGTATGTCCAGTATTTCCATAACTTTTTCATTGTATGCAAATTTGGAGTAACTTGTAGTTTTTATCTATACCATGTCCTCTTCTATATTTGACCAGTTCCATGAACACAAAATTCCTTGTTTCTCTTGCCAACGTAGGTTTTTTCTTTACTTGAGCCACTATTCTATCCTTTATTCTTCATTAACTTTCCTCATGGGGAATGGCATGTCTCTAACCACTCATCCCACATTTTTATCATTCATACCTTATAATCAATTGCTTTCATAAACACTTTAATAACAAAAACCATGGCTAATAACTCCTGTTATTTGCATTTTGTTTTAGCAGTATGCTAATAGAAAGGAACAGATGTGAGAAGTTTTAAATCTATAAGATAGCCACTATCACCTGGTGTGGGAGAAGGGTCCTGATTGCATGAATACAGAAAGAGATCACATTTTATCTCAGAGTGCTTAATAACCTAAAAGTAACCCGATCGGTAATGTTGCTTGGAAGAAGAACAGCCAGAGTGCTCCTTAGAGGCAAAGATGGTGAGACTTTGTCCCACATACTTTTAACATGTGTGGAGAGACCAGTTTCTGGAGAAGGACATCATGCTGGGTAAAGTAGAGGGCCAGGGAAAAAGAGGAAGGCCCACAAGGAGATGGATTGACACCTTGGCTGCAACAGTGGGCTTAAGCATAGGAACAATTAGGATGGCACAGGACTGAGCAACGTTTTCTTCTCGTCATACACAGGATCACTATGGGTCAGAACTGATTCTGGCACCTAACAACCCAAACGACCCAACACAAAGGCTGAAAAGGTGATCATCTTGTGATGGGATCACAGGAACTTGCATCACATTTTAATATTGAATATGTTATAAACAGCGTACACCAACTCTTGGGACTAAAGAGGAAGAGTGGATTTTGAAGCAAGTATCTTGAATGTGAGTAGGTAGAGCAAAAATGGAAAATAGAAGTTTATACCAGTTGCCATTGACTTGATTATGACACCTATCAACCTTTTCCAATAGATTAGAACTGCCCCTTCTGGTTTCTGAGAGAATCTTTAGGAGAGCAGACATCCACATCATTCTCTTGTGGCGCAGCTGTGGATTTGGACGGCTGAGCTTACAATTAACAGCCTTAAAAGTAACTCACTACTCCACCAAGTTCATAGATAAACTTTCAAAATGTTTTTCAATTAGTAAAACTCACTGCCACCGAGTTGAAGTTGACTGGCTCATAGAGACCTTAGAAGGATAGAGTAGAACTGCCCCTGTGAGTTTCCAAAACTATAACTCTTTAGGGGAGTAGAAAGGTCCTTCTTTCTTCCTTTTTAGTGATAAACTAAAAAAACAAACATGAATTTCTTAAGAATGTGGTAGTTCTGCAATAAAAAGTACATCCCTGGTGTGTCTGATCAGAGCACACAGGAGCAGACAGAGGGAAAGAGAGAGATTGTGGAGCACATCCTGGCCCACCAAGCCCCGAGGATGATATTCCTGCTCAGAGCAGCCAATGCACAGAGAGGATCATAGGGCCGGCCCCACCACATGTCACGATGTCCCTCACTGACCCATAACGCTACGAGGGACAACACGAGTCAGTGTAGGAATTGTGCCCAATCTGACCCTACTACACCGGGGTGAAACACAGGGTGTGCAAAGAGCAGCAAAGGAAGCAAAGCGATGAAGTCCCCAGAGAATACCAAGGCGTTGAACCCCATCAGACTTGACCAGAAAACACTCCTGAAAGTCAACAAACAGACCTGGAACTATTTATAGGCTTTTCCTTTTTTGTCGTTGGTTTTGTTTGTTGGTGTGTTTTTTTGTTGTTGTTCTGCTTTGTCTTGTTTTTGTACTTATTATTGTCTCTGCATGTCTTCCTAGATAAGATAGGCTGGATAAACAATCCGGAGGAGAAAACAATGGGACTGACGGTTCGGGGAGGCGGGAGGACACTCAGGAGGGGGAGACTGGGGAAAAGAAGGGGGGTATCAACAAGCTCAAAGACAAGGGAATGACAAGTGATCTAAAACCGATAGCGAGGTGGACCTAGGGTGTCTGGTCAGGCTTGATCAGGGGCAAGGTAGCCAAGAGGAATTACTGAAACCCAAATGAAGGCCAAACATGATAGTGGGCCAAGAGGAAAGTAAAAGAAAATAGAGGAAAGAAGTAGAAGACAATGGACATTTATAGAAGTCTAAATACAGGCTTGTACATATGTAAATATACTTATATATAACGATAGGGAAATAGATCTATATACTTATATTTATATGTTAAGTATTAAGGTAGCAGACAGACACTGGGCCTCAACTCAAGTACTCCTCAATGCAAGAACAATTTGTCCTAATAACCCAGCATTCTGTGATACCTTCACGTCAGGATCGCTGAAGACAAAGTGCGTGCATAAGTAAATTTGGTGAAGAAAGCTGATGGTGCCTGGCTATCAAAAGATATAGTGTCTGGGGTTTTAAAGGCTTGAAGATAAACAGTGGCCATCTAGCTGAGAAGCAACTAAGCCCACATGGAAGAAGCATATCAGCCTGTGTGATTATGAGGTGTCAATGGGATCAGGTATTAGGCATCAAAGACCCAGAAAAAAAAATCTATGTGCATGAGGGGGAACCAGAGTGTAGACCCAAAGCTCATCTATAGACAATTGGACATCCCCTTACAGAAGGGTCACAAGGAAGAGACGA
>NW_022103928.1:55813809-55864760 GCF_000313985.2 Echinops telfairi
AGGGAGCTGCTAAGGCAGCTGCACCCGATACAACCATCACAAAACTAGAGACCCAAGAACTTGAAAGGCGAGGCTTCACCACCCATTTATCCCTCCACCTTTCAACCAGCACCACATGTGATTATCGGCCAGGCTGGCACAATTAACTAACTCACTTACAAATCTGGCTAGACCAGAGCATGTGCACTATTACAGACAACAGCTGGAAACACAGGGAATCCAGAACTGATAAACACCTCGGAACCAATAATGAGAGTAGTGATACCAGGAGGGGAAGGAGAAGGTGGGGGTTCATAGGGGGAGTCGATCACAATCATCTACATACAATCCTCTTCCAGGGGGATATGCAACAGAAAAGTGGATGAATAGAGACAGCTGTTGGTGTAAGACAGGGGAAAAATGATAAATTATCAAGGGTTTATGGGGAGGGGGGGAGGGGCTGATACTAAGGGCTCAAATAGAAAATGTTTTGAAAATGATGGCAACATATGTACAAATGTGCTTGACACAATGGATGGATATCTTGATTGTGATAAGAGCTGTAAGAGATCCCAATAAAATGATTAAAAATAATAATAAAAATAGTTTGACTGCAAAAAAAAAAAAAAAAAAGATTATCCCTGAAGAGGAGGACATGTGATGATACACACTGGAGTTACTTAGAAAATCAGAGTATCTTAGAAATTCATATATCTTCTAGAATGAATTCTTTGAGTGAGGATAAACAAAGTGAAAGTCTAATATATTACAACAATGCAAGGATAATCCAGAAACAATTTTTCAATATATATTTTTAAGCGATCTTATGTAGGAGATAGAGTGAAGACATGATCATTACATTAGTTCCTTTTGGGTCTAAAAAAATTGACAAAACAAAATTGACAACTAGATAAATCATTTGTAGCACTCTCAAGGCCCTATGCCCTCCTTTAATATGCACATTTAAAATTACCTAAATAGAACAAAATAAGAATAATGGAAATGGGTGGCAGAGCATAATTGTAGAAGGGAATTCAAATAACAGGGCAACCTTTTTTCAGAAAGATGGTCCACTAATAACATCCTGGTAGCCTATCCTTTCAAGCTAGACAAGATGTCAGTCTTAAGAAGCCAAGACTTGGTCATTTTATGCGTATCTATACTAAAAAACAAATGCTTGCAGAGTAGGAAAAAAAATTCAGAAGCCTACCAAAGTAAGTAGACTACAGAGTGAAAAGGGAACAAAGAATGCACCACCATGACACTATTAAAATATTTCAGAGACTTATTGTAATTGTGTTTCAGAATAAAGACTCTAAAGAATTATGTGAGCACCCATATCTGAGATGTACTTACTGAAAATTTCAAAGGGTAAAATTAGACAAAAGATTATAAACTGTACAATAACTCAATTCCTAATTTATTTTGATAAAAAAATTAAGGGTCTATTACTCTATCCAAGAAAACAATCTCGAAAGAGAGTAAATCTAGATACAGGTAATAATATTTTCACACAAAGTAGTGTTAACAGAGAAAGAATTTCTCTTAAAAGTCAACCAAATCATCAACATCTTAGAACAAAAGAAATTGTAATGAATGGAAAGATTGAGGCATTCCTAAATGTCTGGGCAAAGCCAACTATTGAACTCACAACAAACATAGGACAAAAATGAACTGCCAGAGCGGAAAGATCTTCCTCCCATGGAGTGGTGGTTAGGTTCAAACCACACACCTGTCAGTTAGCTGTGTGAACACTGTGCGGCCCGAGGTCCTCGACTTTTGGCTCAGGGCACAGGAGTTGTTGTGCTTTCAATAGCTAACAAGGTCAATGTGAGAAAGTCATTACAAAAAACATTCCTGGATTGTTTTTAGAAAATTGAGGATGGCTGTATAAGATAAGATAAAGCCGAGATTAAACATTAAGCAGCCAAAGATAAAGCATATCATGCGACCTTATAAGCCTAGCTTCAACCAAAGAAAAACACCTAAACTTTTTAAAAGAGGGATAGTGTGGTGGTTAGATTTTATGTCAACTTCTATGTGGATGAAAGTGCAGCAAGAGTCCAAACTGTCAATAGCAGGTGATGATAATGCCTCCTCTTCCATAAAAGAGAGACTGGTAGCCTGCCTCTCTCTTTCTCTCTCTCACCCTTTGCAGTCCTGCTGGCTGGCATTCCCTGTCTGTCTCCAGCAGCAGCCCCAGGCCTCATGTGGAGCCCTGAGCCTGGGAGCTGTTTCTGTTCCCTCTACCTTGCATCCTCACAGCTCTGCACCCACACGCCTGCGGTCACCTGCTTCCCGATTCACCTTTTTGTTTCTTGGGACTAGAGCTACGTGAGGCTGAAAGGGCTCCAACTAGCCTCAGATCCATGGACTTGAGGTGGACTAGGCTGGGACTTCTTGATATGAAATTACTTCTTCATATAAAGTTCTTTCTTATGTAAGTGTCACTGATTTTGTTTCTCTAGACGGCCCAGCCTAACACTCATTTAACAGATAAGTATTGATTGAACTGTTAGTATATGCCAAACGTGCTCTACTGGGTTCCTCAACAAGCACAAACGTCTATGCCTAACAGACCATCTATTAGGCGAGTGAGACAATACCACACACAAGCACAATCAATGACTGCTGTTGAGTCCCTTGAGGACTCTAGGTGGCGTAGTGATTATGTGGTGGGCTGCTAACTGCAAGGTCAGCAGTTTGAAACCACCAGCCTCTCTGCAGGAGAAAGATGGGGTTTCTAAAGAAGCAAAGAAGTACAGTCTGAGAAACTCACAGGACAGTACCACTCTGTTATACAGGGGGTCCCTGAGTCCGAACTGACTCAATGGTAGTGAGTTGTATTGTTGGAGGCTGTTTTGTTTACTTGTTTGTTTTTTTGTGGCTGTGTGATTGAGTCCATTTTGACACATAATGACCCTATAAAGGGTTTCTGAGTTTGTCAACTTTTATGGGAGCAGGCAGCCGTTAGTGGGGTGAACTGCTGACCTTGTAGTTATCAGGTTAACTCTTACCAGCAGCGCCATCATGGCTCATTGCTAGTATAACAAACAAGTAAATGATATGTTAGAAAGGGATTACATGCTATAGAAGCAGAGCAAGGTAAATGCCATGGGAGTTATGGAAGGATCATGAATCCTATTTTAAGTGACAACAACTGGAACATTCCAGTGGCCTACAATGAGTGCACTAGTTTATTGAAGAGAATCTGAGTGGAGCTAAGAGTGTAAGAGGTGTCCAGTGAATGATTGTTGGATTTTAGCTACTCTAAGAATTCTTGTTGGGTCCAAAGCAGGGGTCCTATCAAAAACTAAGTGGTAAAATTTTTATGAAAGAAATACACACTTTTGACAAATGCTATATAGTAAGCAAAATCTAATATGTCTTCCATTAAGTGAATCGCTAACACCTGTTCCCTTTATTGCCATACTTTTGTTTTACATTTTGTTAAACTA
The DNA here is from genome assembly GCF_000313985.2 of Echinops telfairi. Classification (NCBI taxonomy): domain Eukaryota; kingdom Metazoa; phylum Chordata; class Mammalia; order Afrosoricida; family Tenrecidae; genus Echinops; species Echinops telfairi. The sequence goes on from NW_022103928.1 coordinate 55,817,247, forward strand.
GTATTTCAGTACTGTTTTCAAACAAAATAATTGAATGTATGTGCCATTTCATTCATAAAACATTTACATCCTTTCCATCAGTGTGAATGGTGATATAATTGTCTATGTTTGAATATTTAAGAAAATAGTAATTTATTTAATTGCCACCAATGAATATGTACAGCTCGTCTGTTTGCAACAAGGGCTGAATACTGTGAAGGAATTTAATTAGAGTGATGGGCTAAGGACCTTCAGCTCTCTGTGTCTTTTGCTTATTGCTTTTCAGCTTACTCATCCATGGTGTTTCTACAGCCATAGTTCCAACAGCAGTCATTGTCAGGGGCAAATAAATGCAAGACCCTATAGACCTAGGAACACATTCCTCCTTTTTTTCCAGCCTTGAAAGGTTATTTGAATTCGGAAACAAATTTATTATTACTAATCTAAAATAGTAGTAGTTTAGAGAGTTTCATACCCTTTATCAGTTAAAATCTCAAGGCTCCTCCCAATACCACCGTGATGTTAGAAAGTTTATGGAAACTGAGGCTTAAAGAGAGGTTATTTTGCCAAGGTCATGGCTGGAGTTGGGGAGGGGGAGAGGGCACAACTTGTGGGGATAGCTATCTTTAAAGAAAAAATAGCTTAAGTTATTTATGTTTTAGTCACTTGTTTTTGTTTTGAAAACAGAAAAGGTACTTAACAGGGCTTGGGTAGCAAAGCATCTGTATCTCTTGTACTATCGAAGTAAATGCTTGTCCTTTAATGACTAAGCATCTTTTCCCCTTGCTCTACTGTTCCCTGTTCCTCTGCCTCTGCCGGCAGCACAGCTCACCTCGGCTCACCCTTCCTTTTCATTTCAGGGGGTATGAACAGAATTGCTGTAATCTCCAGTGAGGGAAGTGACTAACTATGTTATGTACCAAGTCTTTCAGACGTTTTACTCTAAACGTTGCGCTCACTTTGAATATTGTGTGCACAAATGATGTTCAAAGTGAAGCAACATCTCATACAGTATTTTAAATTCATGATTGTTTAAGATTCAAAGATGAGCTCTTAAACTGGACATTGTAACCGTATTTTCACAGAATAAGTCCTACTACTTTGTAATTTATGGATCAAAACAAAATTTTAGGTCCAAATCTCTGAAATGTTTCGGTTCCAAGCAGAATTACTACGTGCTGAGACATTCTGATCTTTCATTCACTGTATAATAATCAGTGTCTGGAACATTAACTGCCATGGGCTCTGCCTCAGGTCTCAGACATTAATGAAGCTTGCAAATGAACCTATTTCCTTTAAAAAAAAAGCAACAGCAAATGTTTGAACTCAAGAGATTGCTGCTGTTCCTCCCCAACCCCCACCCCCTTTTGAAAATTGTCTTAGTGGGGAAATTTTTTGATGTGCTCTACTAAGGAATTAGAAATCAAGTTTAATTGCACAGTAAATTTTAGGGTAGAATTTAGCATTATCCAACAGGAGAACCCCACCCCAACTGCAGGTAAAAAGCATTTTATTATGTGTAGCACATTGCTAAAGATTGAACTAAACCTGCATGGGGAAGGTAGGAAGTCCCAGGGAGCTCAGTGTCTTCTTTTGACAGTTTCTAGGTAAGCATCTTTGTAATTTCATTCCAGATTTTTACAGGTTCATTAGGATGCTCTTCATTGTTCCAATGACGTACTGTTTGGGGGTTTTCTTCCATGGTTTCCCAGCAAGCAGAACAGGTGAGCCCCTCTACTGTGTACTGAGTCACATAGCTCCTCACCTACTCAAGGACTTTGCTCCTGAAATGATCTTCTTTCTGCATCCATACGCTCTTCTATTTGAAGACATAATGTAATAGTATAGTCCCGAGCCATCAAGTTAATACCAACTCACAGAGACTCTAGAGGACAAAATATTGTACTACTTTTTTTATAGTACAACAGGGTTTCCAAGACTTCAGTCTTTTCAGATGTAGACTACCACATCTTTCTTCCACAGAGCAGCTTTTTCCCCCTTTGTTGGACATTAAATGATTTTTATTTTTATTTTTATTATTAATTGGGAATATATATATAATCATATCATCCCACAGTTCAATCACATCAAGTAGTATTGTATTTTCCCCAAATGGAATTACCCACTCTAATTACAATGTGATGTCTGAAATTTTTAAGTTTACTTTCCCATGATGTTGGTTTAGTGAATTTTAGGATTTTCAAAATACCATGGTTCATACTGCCAAACCTACTTTCAGGAACCTCCAGTTTCCTTCCAACAATGTCTTGTCCATGTTGCGTCACTTCCCTCGGCTGGTGCTATGTGCTGTGCTCCAGAAGACTGTGCTTTTGTCCTTCTGTTTCCTCTCCCAGCGTACTCTCAGTCTGTGTCCTCGTTCTACCCATTAAAGCCCCACATCTCTCTCATCTTCCTACCGGAAAAGAAATGCTCCCTTCTTAGAAGTCCTGTAGTATTTTGTTGTTAGCTTATGAGATTTTACAGTTTTGTCAGTTATATCATCTACTATTCAATAATTTTAAGATGGTCTTATTCTATTAGTTTTTGGTACCTTTAGCACAGCCAGCACTATACCTTTCAAAGTCTTGAAAATCATGCACATGACAATTGTACTACTCTTGAGCACTTGGGGCACACACACCTAGGCAATGCTATTTGTTTATCCTCTTCAGCTTTTTCAGTAAGTACAGTAATTACTTGAGGATAAAGATGGATAAATGTACTGCTTTATCTCATTAAAAATAATTCCATACTAAACTAAATGTAATAGAGAACCATTATAATTATGTTCACAATGTAAGGGAAATGAAATTGAAGATAGGGCCTCAAATAATAGATTGCCTAGGTAGCAAATCAAATAAAGAAATAGAGCTGGATATTTGAACAGTGAAAAAGAACTGGTGGTTTCAGAGGAAGTGGTATTATCTTGAAGATGTTGCCATACTAAACCAAAGTAAATTTAACTTTAGCTGGAAATTTTCTTCAATTTCAAACTGCGATGATGATGAAATATATCACTATTTCAAAAGCAACGATTGATGTATGAATAAATTTGACAATTTACATACCCATGTTTATTTCTGTAACCTCTTGGAATCTCATGAAAATACACAATGGCCACCACCCATGAAATTAAGGAAAAGGAGATAGTAGTTTAGGAGGCAACAGTCTATAAGCAGGATCAATAGAAATAAGTCCACATCCCGATACACCATAGTAAAGCTTCTGAAATGAAAATCTTAAAAGAAGCCAGAGGGAAAAAAGAGACATTCAACATAATGATCAACAGAAGTCACAGGAAAATGAAATTGTTTTTTAAATGCTGAAATAACTACCAACTTAATTTCTGCGTCTAGTAAAATTATATTTCACAAATGATGGTGAAATAAACATCTTCAAATGAACAAAATTTAGAGTGCTTTTCATCAGCAGACCTTCCTTAAGAGAAATATTGAGGAGAGGTGTTGAAGAGATCAGGTAGCAGGCATCAAAAAACAAAAAATCAAATCATTGTGAATGAGGGGGACTGCAAATTGGGGACCTAAGACCCATCTGTAGGCAACTGGACATCCCCTTAAAGAAGGGTCATGGGAGGAGATGAGCCAGTCAGGGTGCAATGTAGCAATGATGAAGCCTACAACTTTCCTCTAGTTCCTAAATATTTCCTCCCCCCCTCCCCCCATTATCATGATCCCAATTGTACCTTACAAATCTGGCTAGATCAGAGGATGTACACTGGTACAGATAGGAACTGGAAACACGGAATCCAGGGCGGATGATCCCTTCAGTGCCAGTGGTGAGAGTGGTGATACTGGGAGGGTGGGGGGAAGGTGGGGTAGAAAGGGGGAACTGAATACAAAGATCTACCTATAACCTCCTCCCTGGGGGCAAACAATAAAAAAGTGGATGAAGGGAGACGTCAGACAATGTAAGATATGAAAAAAAACCTTTATAAATTATCATGGGTTCATGAGGGAGGGGGTGTTGGGAAAGGAGGGGAAAAATGAGGATCTGATACCAAGGGCTCAAGTAGAAAGCAAATGTTTTAAGAATGAAAATGGCAACAAATGTACAAAGGTGCTTGACACAATGGCTGCATGTATGGATTGTGATAAGAGTTGTATGAGCCCTCAATAAAATGATTAAATTAATAAAAGGAAAAAAATGCAAATCCATATTTTAAATTGGATTCAATATTCAACTCCTAGAGAAACTAAATTCTGTAAATAAGAGAAACAAAAATTCTGAGCAGTTGATAATTACTAAAGAAATTGGAACCATAGTTGAGACTCTTTCCAATAGAAATATCTAAGGTCATAAAGTTTCACTGGTAAATTCTGCCAAAGTTTTAAGAAGGAACTATAACAAATATACACTACTCATCTAGAGAACAGAAAAAAGGAGACACTTTCTAACTTTTTAAGAGGTCAGCAATAACTTTGGTGCCAATACCTGTCAAAGACATTATGAAAAATGAATTGTACAGGCTAGCACATCTCATGAAAATATGTGCAAAATTCCTAAGTCACATATTAGGAAACAAAATCCAACAATAAATAAAATGTACAATACATTGAAATCAAGTTGGGTTTATTCCAGGAATACAAGTCTTAGTCAAGATAATGGAATCAATTATTGAATTAGATTAACTGAATATTAACAAATAAAGTGAAAATAATGATAAGATTATTTCTGTGGGTATAGAAAAAGAATTTGATAAGGTTTAATATCCATTGATGAATTTTTAAAATGTTATTAGGAAGCTAACTGTTTGTTGTTAGTTGTTAGCTAGTTAATTTTGACTAATGGTGACTCCATATGTTACGGAATAGAACTGCTCCCTGGAGTTTTCCTGACTGTTAACAGAAGCAAATTATGAAGCCTCTTCTGTGGTATTCTGGGTAGTTTGAACTGTCAACCTTTGTGTTAGTAATTGAGTACAAACTGTTTCCACTGCTCAGGGACCTAGAGGAAGCTAGGAATAGAAGACAGCTTATTTAATTTGACAAAGCAAAGCTATAAAAATTTCACCTTAAACATTATCTTTAAGTTTGAAATATTCAGTTGAACACTTAACCACTGTTTCACACCAGTATAATAAGGCAAGAAGAAGACATAACATACAAAATGATCAGAAAATAAGAAACACAATTCATTATTCACAAATGACATAATTGGTCAAAGAAAATCCAGAAGCATGTTCGGGTGAATTTTTAGAATATTGAGCCTATTAGCAAGAATGTGGAGTACATGATCAATTTTCGAAAATCACGTGTATTTCTCTGTACCAACAACAAGCAACACTTAGAAAGTGAAGGAAAAAAGTAGACATACAAAATAAAAGGTATAAAATTCTTGGAAATAAGCCTGTTAAAAGATATATACCTCAAAAAAAAAAAAAAAAAAAAGATATATACCTCTACACCAATAACCAGAACACATTATTGAGAGTGTACCCACTGACTGCTATTGAGGCCATTCTAACACATAATAACACTACATAACATTTCCAAGTCTATAAATCGTACCTGGAGCAGATAACTTCATCTTTCTTCCTTGGAGAAACTGGTGGGTATGAACTCCAACCTTAGGAGTAGAAAGCCTAATAAATATGTATGCTTGGAAAGATTCGATGTTTTGAGTTTAACACGATGAACAGATTCAAGTAGTCCAAATGACAATTCCAGAAGATTTTTGTGAAAATTGACAAGCTGATTCTAAAATTCATATAGAAATGAAAAGAGTTAAAAAATAGCTAATGCAATCTTGCAGAAGAACTAGGGAGGAATTAATCTAACACATATCAAGATTTATTATAAGCAATTAAGAGTGTATATTGATTTTTAAAAAATGAAAAGGAGTGGCAAGACCAGAAGAGAGTTAGAAAACTGATTTATACACTTATATGGACTCATGATTTATAACAGGTGACATTATTTCAGTAGGTGGCCCTTAGTCAATATGGTAAAAAAGGTAATGTGACCCTTACCTCATATAATACAGAAAGATCCATTGCAAGGGGATTGTCGATATAAATATGAAATGTAAATGATGTAAAACAATAAATTATCTGTCAAATAAAATAGAAAATTGTAATAGTGAGCATAAGGATAGGCAAATATTTCTTAAATAAAAAACAAAAAGCAAGATCTAAAAAGAAACTATCTTCCATCTGTATCCTTCTGAAGATGTTTCCATTTCCATCCCTTCCTCCAAAGAATTCTGCGCTCTTCAATTTACACCATGTTAAAATGGCAATTTTGGCATCCTCAAGGGACACAAATCATGCTCCTTTGAAATGTTCTGTGAGTTTGGGGAGCATAAAAAAGTCTAAGAGGGAAAGCTTAAGGGTGTAGGCAGGATGGGCTAAGCTATCCCGATATAATTCTCTTAGGAGAAACTATGAAAATGAGCAGACATATTACCATGATTGAAAAAGTTACCATAGAACAACTTTCCCAGTCTTTTTCACCCAAATAAAAATGTCAATTTTTGGAAAATTTCATGTTCTTTGGGACAATCCATCAAGAGTACTTATTTTTTGCCTTTGATTCCTGCTGGCAGTAGGCTGGTACCAAACTGCCTGGCCATCTTTGGCTATCCTGGTTCAATAATAACTGGGTGGGGATTGCTTTCTTCCAAAATACTCAAAACAAACATCTTTGTTATGTCCTGAAAGTAAGTCAATTTCTATGCACATCTGCAAACAAGAGAAGACAATTTGGTTAACTGGACCCAGAGGAGGTCTTGGAGAAGGAGAAGACTTTGGAGCCTCCCATGAGGGAGACTAGGGCATTGATCTCCAGCTCCTTTAAGCAATTGGAGGAAAATCTTGATAGAAATAATGAAAGAACAGAGGAGGCTACACAGGAACACAGGAAGGCTCTACAAGACCAATTTGAGGAAATAAAAAAACTAGAAATAATTTAACTACTCCAAATAGAAATTCAAAACGGAAATACTAAAATATTAGAACTGGATATGACATTGAAAGAAAAAAACAGATGGATTGAAACAATGGTAGCTAGAATCAGTGTTCTTGAAAATAAATCTTTGAAGATCAAATTACAAAATCAAGCTATAAAAGAGACTGAAAAAGCTATTGAAAACCTAAGAACCCCATGGGACACCATCAAAAGAAACAACTTCATAAATACCCCAGAACAGAAAGAAAAAAATAAATTAACTGCAGAGAAAATAGTTGATGAAGTATTAAAGGAGTATTTCCCTAATACTGTGACAGAACATTAAATAACGATTAAAAAGGCACAGAGAACTCCAAACAGAATTGATCGTAAAAGAAAATTACCACTACACGTTGTAGAAAGGCATTATAGCATCTTAGAAAAGAAAACAATCCTGAGAGCAGCACAGCAGGAACAACAACAAAAATCACAAGTAAAGGCCCACCAATTAGGATAAGTTCAGATTTCTCTATCAACCTCATGCAGACAAGAAGGCAATAGATTGCTATAATATTTGAAAGGGGAAACAATGCCAACCAAGAATGCTATACCCAGCAAAACTGTACCTCAAATATGAAGTAGAAATAACACCAGTTTCAGTTAAAGAAAAAATAAAAGAATTTGTAAAAACAAGACCAAAAAGCCAAAAGATGTTAAGAAGAGTTCTTTGGATAGAGAATAAATAACAAAAGTATATGAAAAAGATAGCAATCTAAAATTATTATAAAAGACGACATTATGGGAGGGAAATCCTTAATACATAAAGTGAAAGAGAACTATATGAACCAAATAAAGACTCACAGATAAAATTTCTGCAATGAAGACCAAAACAAAAAATAAGGAATAGAAATTTTAAAAAACAGAGTAAATAATAATTGAACAGAGATGATATAGAACTGTTTGCAGAAAAATAATAAACTGCTTTGAATTTGGGAAGAAAACTATGGGGGAAAAAAGATCCTCCAGGAAAAAAATTTAAAATCTCAACAAAAGTAAAAAAAAAATCATATAAGCAAGTTAGGCAATAAGATAAAAACACAGAAACAAAGAAAGCATTGACAAGAAAATCTATTAAAAACAGGAGTAAAACTCAAAAAGTAGTGAAAATGGAAACCAAATCGCTAGAAAAATATACCAAAATGACAGCAATGAAACCATATTTATTAATAACAACATTGAATGTAAATGGATTGATTGTACTCACAAGAGACAAAAACTAACAGAATAGATAAGGAAACGTTTAATAGGCTGCTTAAAAGAAACACATTTAGATATAAAGACAAACAGACTAAAAATCACAGAATGGAAAAAAAATATACCAAGCTAATGGCAGTCAAAAGAAAGAAGTAGCAATATTAATCTCTGACAAAATAGACATAAAGCAAAAGATACAAGGAGAGATAAATAGATCCTTATGTAATCATGAACATTTCAATTGAACAAGAAATCATAACCATAATATCAATGCACCAAATGAAAGGCCCTCAAAATCCATTAATCAAATTTCTATAGAAATTAAGAGACAAATCGGCCATAATACAACAATATTGGGAGATTTCAAAACATCACTCTTGAGTAAAGGTCACTCAACAAGAAAGAAAATCAACAAAGATACAGAAGAATTGAACAACATTATTAATCACCTTGATCTCTTAGACATAAATGGAACACTTCACCCAACTAAAATACACTTCACATTCTTTTCTAATATACATGGCACCTTCTCCAGAATAGACTACAGTCTAGGCTATAAAGCAAGCATCAAAAAAATTAGAAAATATCGAGATACTATATACCATGTTTTCATATCACAATGCTGCAAAGTTATAAATCAGCCACAGGCTGATCAATCTCCAAATGAAAAATACATGGAAATGGAACAAAATTTTACTTTAAATCAGTGGGTAAATGAAGAAACAAAGAACACAGTAACAAATTCCTTGAAAAAAAATTATTGAAGCAAATGAAAACAAAAATACAATATATTAAAATTTCTGGGACATGGCAAAAGCAGTATTCAGAAGGCAGCTTATCATAATAACTGCATACAAAAGAAAGAAAGAATTAAAATAAACACCTTAACACATCAACTACAATAGTTGGAAAAAGACTGGCAAAACAAAGCCTCAGATCCTAGAAGAAAAGAAATAAAGACTAAAGCAGAAATGAATCAGAAAATCAAAAATTTTTAGAAAAAACTCAATAAAAGAAGTTGGTTCTTGGAAAAAATGAACAAAATCAATAAACTACTGGCAAGCCTAACAAAGGAAGAGACTGAGAAAAAGCAATATTAAAAATGAGAAATGAAATGGATGACAGTGCAACAGAATTACTTGAGATAAAAATTTTTTTAAATCACAAATAATCATGCAGGGTGTTAGACCAGGTTGACAAGAGAAAGAAATCCTGAGACACTCAAATGTGTGTAAGGAAGAGCTTTATATCAAAATGCAATTGTATGTTGGGAAAACATCCCAGCCGAGTCTAGATCAAGTCCATAAGTCTGATATTAGCCCATATGTCCAATACCACACTATAAATTCCTTTTCAGACACTTGCAATGATGCCGAATGCAGGAAGATATAGGATCTTGTGGATCCAATGGCGGTGGACACATCTCCAGGGCTCTGGCCGCCCTCAGCCATGGCTTCTCAGCAGAAAGATAAGACAGAGAGAGAGTGTGATCCGCCTCTAAGGAGAGAAAAAGAGGAAGTTCCCAGAATTCTCATGATCTGCGACCTGATTGACAGAAAGGCTAAACTCCACACTTTCATTCTTTTATCAAGTTGACATGAAATTGTGTAGCTACCACACGGAGTATTATGAAAAATTGTATTCCAACAAATGTGAAAATCTAGAAGAATGGATAAATTTCTAGAAGTGCATTATCTACCCAAATTACTATAGGCTGATGTAGAAAATCTCAACAAACCTACAACATGAGAAGAAATAGATCTGGTCATTAAAAAAAATTCCCATCATCTAAAATCCAGGACAAGATGACTTTTCCAGGGAATTCTACCAAGCATTTAGAGAAGAGTTAACACCAATCTTAAATGAAGTCTTTCATAACATACAAATGGACAATATACTACCAGATTAATTTTATGAAAAATGTATAACTCTAATACCTAAGCAATCCAAAGACATCACCAGAATTGAAAATTATAGACCAATATCTCTAATGAATATAGATGCCAAAATTTTTAACAAAATTCTGCCAAACAGAATTCAACAAAGCATGAAAATAAATTATGATCAAGTGGGATTCATACCAGATATGCAAGGATGGTTTAATATTAGAAATGCAAGTAATTCACCATATAAACAAAATAAAGTATAAGATTACCATATAATAATATCATTTGATGAAGAAAAGGCATTCTTGATAAAAACATACAATAAAATAAGAATAGGAGGGAAAATCATTAACATAATGGAGGCCATATATGTAAAACCAAGAGCTAGTATCTTACTTAGTGGAGACAGAAACATCCCCCTTCAAATGAGAACCAGATAGGGTTGCCCTTTATCACCATTTTCAATTAATACAGTCCGGGAAGTCCTAGCCAGAGCTATCAGACATCAAAATGATATTAAAGGTATCCACATTAGCACAGAAGAAACAAAACTTTGCTTATTTGCATATGACAGTCTATATATAGACAACCCCAAACATTTGATTAAAAAATTTCTGGAACTAATTGAAAAAATTGGCAGCATAGCAGACTATAACATCAACAAATAGAAATCAGGTGCATTTTTATATATTAACGAAGATGACACTGGAAAAAAAACAATAACAATAACTAATCAAAATATAAAATATGTAGGAATAAATCTTAACAGAGAAACGAAACACTTAAAGAAAACTATAAAGCATTTCTACAAGAAACCAAAAGAGACTTACACAAATGGAACAATGTCCAATGCGTCTAGATCGGAAGACTAAATATAGTGCAAAGGTCAATATTACCAAAACGACTTTTTAAATTCAATGCAAATTCCAATCCAAATCCCAGCATAATTCTTCCAAGAAACAGAAAAACTAATCACTAACTTGATATGGGAAAGATTTTAAAAATAGGATAATAAACAAAACCCTATTCAAAACCAGTAACAAAGAAGGCAACTGATTATATAGCCACTGTAATATTAATTTTAAAAAGTGATAAGTAGTACAGTGTTAAACATGAAGACCAATGAATTAGAATTGAGAACCCAAAAATGCGATCAAGTACCTACAGACACCTAATCTTTAATAAAGGTCTAAAACACATTAGGTAGGGAAGGGATCGGTTTTTCAATAAATGGCGCTGGAAAAAAATAGTATCTCCACCAACAAAAGATTGAAACAGCACTCATACCTCGTACCATGGACAGAAACAAACTCAAGATAGAATAAAGCCCTAAATATGAATTATAGAACCTTAGAGGCCATCAATGGCAAATTAGGAACAAACTTAAGGGCCCTAATACAAGTCATAAATACCCTACTGAGCAGAACGAAAAATACTCATACTGTAAAAGACAAAACAGAGGGCTAGGGCCTTCTAAGAATATATTTATGAACATCAAAAGAACTGCATGAAGAGAGTTTAAAGATAACCCACAGATTGGGAAAAAATTCTTGTTATTGCTGTTGTTGTGAGGTGCCATCCATTCAGATCCAAACCACAGCGACCCTATGTACAACAGAGTGAAACACTTTACAGTCCAGTGCCTTCCATGTAATTAATTATTCTTTGGCTTAAACCCATTGATGAAGCCACTGTGTCAGTCCATCTCCTTGAAGGCCTTCCTCTTTTTCACTGCCCCTCCACTTTACAAAATATGATGTCCTTCTCCAGGGACTGGTCTCTCCTGACAATATGTCCAAAATATGTAGCACAAAGTCTTGTCATCCTTGCCTCTATGGAGCACTCTGGTCTTACTTCTTTCAATACAGATAGGGTTGTCCCTTTACCAGTCCATGGTACTTTCAATATTCTTCTTCAGCACCACAGGTCATATGCATCAATTCTTCTTTGGTCTTTCTTATTAATTGTCCAACTTTCACATGCATTTGAGGTCATGGAAAATAACACATCTTGAATCAGGCACACCTTAGTCCTCAAACTAACAATCTTGCTTTTCAGCGCTCTGGATGTCTTGTGCAGCAATTTTACCTAAAGCAACATGTCTTTTGATCTCTTGACTGTTGCTTTTATGAGCACTTACTGTGGATGCAAACAAGACAAAAATCCTTGACAACTTCAACCTTTTCTCCTTTTATTATCACGTTACCTATTGGTCCAATTGTGAGGATTTGGATCTTCATTACATTGAGTCGTAACCCATACCAAGGGATGCTATCCTTGATCTTCATCAGCAAGTGCTTCAAATCCTCCTCACTTTTAGCAAGCAAGGTTGTGTCATCTGCATATCGCAGGTTGTAAATAAAAACTTCCTCTAATCCCGATCCTGTACTCTTCTTCATATAATACAGTTTCTCTGATGATTTGCTCAGCATACTGGTTGAATAAGCATGGTGAGAGGCTATAACCCTGATACATACTTTTCCTGATTTTAAGCCATGCAGTCAGTATTACTTTGTTCTGTTTTCATAACTGCCTCTTGATCCATATACAAGTTCCTCATGAGCAAAATGAAGAGTTCTCGAAATCCCATTCTTCTCAAGGCTGTACATAGTTTTTTATGGTCCTGACAGTGGAATGCTTTTGCATAACACAAGTAAACATCTGTCTGGTATTCTATGCTTTGAGCCAAGATCCATCTTCAGCAATCAGATCTCTGGTTCCTCATTTTCTTCTGATCCCGCCTGAACCTCTCTCAGCTCCCTGACAGTGTAACCGATGTTGGTGATCTTCAGCAAAATTTAACTTGTGCTAGTTCACCCCAAATCAAGAGACACTTTTACAGGTGTGATAACACAGGGAATTTTCATAATTTATTTAACCTCCTCCTTACTAATAGGAAGGTCACCCCCAAAATGCTCGAACCATAGAACAATATCATTGATAATATATGCAAGCAAAACTTTTTTGAAGATCACCCAAGAGAACTGTAGCAGTACCTTAATAGGGAGCTGCCAAGGTTCATGCTGGATTCAGACGAGGATGTGGAACACAGGATATCATTAATGATGTAAGATGGATCTTGGCTAAATGCAGAGAATACCAGAATGATGTCTACTTGTGTTTTATTGACTGTGCAAAGGCATCCCGCTGTGTGGACCATAACAAACTATGAATATCTTTTTGAAGGTATTTGGCAGCGTTGGATCCTCTCATCATACTTGTTTAATTTGTGTGCTGAGAAAATCATCAGAGAAACTGGATTTATGAAGAAGAATGTGGCATCAGGATTGGAGGAAGGCTTATTAATAACCCAAGACAACCTTGCTTGCTGAAAATGAGAACTTGAGGTATTTACTGATGGATATCAAGGATAGCAGCCTTCAATCAATATGGATGGATTACAATTAACTGTAAAGAAGACAAAAATCTTCACAACTGGACCAATATAAAGAAACTGTCAAGGATTTTTCCTTGCTTGAATCCACAATTAATGCTCATGGAAGCAGACGTCAAGTGATCAAAAGACATGTTGCATTAGATAAATCTGCTGCACAAGACATCCTCAGAATACTGAAAAGCAAGAATATTAGTTTGATGATTAAGGTGTGCCTGACCCAAATTATGGTATTTTCCATTGCCTCATATGCATGTGAAAGTTGGACATTGAATAAGGAAGACCAAAGAGGATTGATGCATTTGAATTGTGGTGCTGAAGAAGAATATTGAAAGTACCATGGACTGCTAAAGGGACAACCCCATCTGTATTGGAAGACGTGAGGCCAGAGTGCTCTTTAGAGACAAGGATGGCAAGACTTTGTGTTACATACTTTGGACATGGTGTCCGGAGAGACCAGTCCCTGGAGAAGGACATCATGCTTTGTAAAGCAGAGGGGCAGTGAACAAGAGGAAGGCCCTCGAGATGGATTGGCACAATGACTGCGTCAGCATAGGAACAATCGTGAGGATGGCACCGGCCATGCAGTGTTTCATTCTGTTGTGCAAGTGGTTGCTGTCGGTCTTAACTGACTCAAAGGCACCTAGCAACAATCTATCTACCGATCTATCTCTGTGCATATTTGAGAGAGTATAGGTATTCCTTGGTCAAGGGTATATACTTTTTAAAGATTATTTTAATGGGGGCTCTCACAGCTCTTATAACAATCTATACATCAATTGTATCAAGCATATTTTTATATATGTTGCCATTATTTTCTAAACATTTACTTTCTATCTGAGCCCTTGGTATCACCTCCTCTTTTTGCCCTCTCCCCTCCCACCCTCTTGACCCCTTGATAAATTATAAATTATTATTTTCATATCTTACACCAACCACTGTTGGGTATAAATATTTTTGACATTGAAAGTAACTTGAACAATACCTTTATTTTGTGGGTAGCTATAAGTTGGATACAGCATTGTGGAATGAAAAATAATTTTATTAAACGTTACATTAAAATAAGATCTAATGAGATAGGTAGAACATATAAAATATTAAAAGTGTGAGGTGTTAGTGGAAATAAAGAAGAATACATGGGAGATAATTTACCCACACCTGAAGCCCACAGCCATATGAGTTGTTAATCCCTTGCTGTTGCTGTGAGGTACTGTTTCGGGTCAGTTCTTACTCATAGTGACTCTATGTACAACATTTAAAAGCACTGCCTGGTCAGGAACCATTTTCATAGTTGCTACTATGTTTGAACCTATTATTGCAGCCACTGAGTCAATCTGTGTCCTCGAGAATCTTCTCATTTTTTATGACCTTCCTCTTTACCAAGCATGATAACCTTCTCCAGGGGCCGGTTGTTCCTAAGAACTTGTCTCAAGTATGTGAGACAACATCTCAACAATCTGGCTTCTAAGGAGCATTCTGACTGTACTTCTTCCAAGATAGATCTACTTGTTCTTCTGCCAGTCAATGATATATTCAGTAGTCTGCACCAACATCATAAATCAAATGCATCAATTCTTCTTCAGTATTCCTTGTTCATTTATCCTTCAGTTTTCCAAAATTAAGTATCAAATGCAGAATGGAGAAACAATGTAAGCAAAGCAATGACCAATAGTGTTAAACAGAAATTGTAATACCATGCAATTGAAACATCAGTTTTTGATACTAGTAATCAGTAAAAGCCTTTTTCTGAGACTCTGTAGAATTAGAAATTGGCTTCTGAGGATTAGGTCACATTTGCTCTGAAAAGTCATCATCATTGCATCATGCTGTTCTGAGAATTGAGTTTTTCTTCTAATGGAGAATTGTTGATCATTTAAGTCTTTACCTACTGCTGATACGGTTCTTAGTTTAACACCAGGACATGAAGGCATCAGAAACTCTTGAAAATGAAGCAAGGGACACCATCTATATTAATGTGCTCCTGAATTAGTTGGATTAAGAAAAAAGCAATAAAATTTCCTCTTTGCAATTATAAAATTAGTGCCCAGACTCCTTATTATTCACCTACTCTATGCGTCAAAGTAAAATCTGTCCTTGGAATAACATAAGATTGTTAATAATAAAATGGCAGGGGTCAGAGTGGGAATCTTGATTACAGAATGGCCTTCAGTCTCAGTGAAAATTGATAGCTAATATTTGAGTGTTTATTGCATGTTCTCATAAGTGACTAATTTGTACTGTTTAATGCATAGTGGTTATACATTGGGCTGTGATCTGCATGGTTGGCAGTTCAAAACCACCAGTCACTCCGAGGGAGAAAGATGGCTTTCTTCTACTCTGTAAACAGTTACAATTTTGGAAACCCACAGCAGGGTTGCTATGAGTCAGCATTGATTTTATGTTAATGAGTTTGGTTTGGGGGGAATTTACTCCTCATAACCTTTATGAAGTGGATGTGTGGATATCATCGTACAGAAGGCGAAGTAAACCCAAAAGCTGGTAAGTAGCATTTCATTCTGGTGTGCATGAGGTCGCCATGAGTTGGGGGGGGGGGGTCAGTGCTGTTGCTGCTAACAAGAAATCTTCGACTTAATATCCACATAGTCCTACTTGTAGTTCCATTGACTATAGCCAGCCTCTACCACCGAAGCCCACTTGTCTCTACCAATCACTGATCAGTCTGTAGCATTCAGAAAACTTTACAGCTTAATTTTCTGGCCTCATTGCCCCCTACTCCAGGCATTCTATGTTGTTAGCTTCCATTGAGTTGACCCCTAACTCAAGGTGACTCCATCTGTTATAGAGTAGATCTGCCCTGCAGGGTTTCCTTGGCTGAAACTTTTATAGAAGCGGATTGCCTGGTGCTTTCTCCCATAGAATATCTGGGTGGATCTGAACACCAGCCTTTTGGCTATCAGCCACCCAATCTCCTTCTAGTCATACTATCCTACTTGAACTTCTACAAATATGCCCTCTACGTCTCATACCTCTAAATCTTTGTTTATTTTGTATCTCACCCTGGAGTACATTCTCCCTTCTTATCTGTCTCAGTCTGTCTCTCTCTCTCACATCTTTCCCCCTGCCAAGCAGCTTTAATGTATCCATTCACCTGCTCTCTGGAAAGGGCCACATAGCAAAGACCCATGGGAAGGCCTTAATCAACAGACAGAGTGCAGATGAGACCCCCAGTCCAATGGCTCACAGGACACTGACCCTGCCCACAATAAAGGAATGAGCAGGGAGTGGATCCTCCCTAGTCAAATCTTAGTTGAGACCACACCCCCAGTTTCCTGAGACACTTCACAGAAGTTGCGCAGCTGAGCATTGACCACAGAGACTGAGATCATCAGTGTCTGTTGTCATCAGCTGCTAAGTTTGGGGTGATGATATTCAAAGGCAGGAGACAACTCCCCTAGTCCACCAGGCCCTGGAACTGGCCTGCTTTCCACCCACTCCTGGCCTCTTGCCCTCCCAAGTTCATTCTAGTCACACTGCCTCATTTCTTACCTCTTCTCTGGACAAACTCATTTCTGCCCCAGAGTCTCTACACCAACTATATCTTCTGTCACATTGTCCCTGGATCATACAGCGCTGGGCTCTCTGCCATTCAGGTAGCGGTATCAGTGTTGCCTTTCAGATCCTCACCTAGTCACCCCCCAGCCCTCCCTCACAGAACCTGCTTTATTTTCTCTGCCGATCTTGTTCTTTCCTTTCCTGTGCATGAGGTGGCTTCAGAAGGCATGTGGGAAAATTTCATGTTTCTACCAATGTTTTGAAGCCCTCTAGTATTTATTTTTGCACTGTGTCCTTCTCTCAACTGACTGCAGAGTCCTGGCACCAGGGAACTGTGTTCAGCATCCACACGCACAGAATCGAACACAGCGCCCAGGCCAGGGCTAGTGCACAGTTGTGAAAGAATAAATAAGAGGACCTCAGAGCCCTTCAGGCTTCCAAGTGGCCCAGATACGAATTGAACCCTGTTGTCAAGTTGATTCCAGCTCAGTGTCCCTGTAGAAAGAGTAGCATGGCCTCATAGGGTTTCCAGGGCTTATAATCTCATGGAAGCTGGCTGATACTTTCAAGAGAGGCTGGTGTACCACCAATCTTTAGGAAGAAGTTGAGTGCTTAATCGCTGTGCCACCAGGACTCCGTCAGATATAGACATGAATGCTATAGTAGAAGAGGTAAGCCCATGACAGGGAGATACTGAACTCAGATGACTACCCAGGTCCAACTTCTCAAGCAAAGCCCTGGGCTTCCTCTGTAGTCAGCTAGCACTAGAGCTGCAGACAGGAAAACTCACCACAGAACAACAAATCCACACCTGTGTTCAGGTATCTTCCAGACAATAGCTCTTCTGGGGCCCCAGACATAAAATTGCAGGACCTGCAGAACTACAGGTGCTATGGGGCCCTGGGAGACTGCCTTGTCCCCTCTTTGACTCCACTTGTGTGGGGTTCTAAGCTCACTCATGCATGTTCAGGGTCAAGACTTGGACCCCACTTCCTCTGGAGGGCTCCAAGGCTCCAACAAGCACTGGTCTGGACCCTGCACTTGGACTCATGGTCCAGAGCTCTCTCTCCTCTACTGGATCCCTAGTCCCCAGTCCCCAGTCCTCTTGCTAGAGGAATCGTTCATTCCAGGGAGTAGAAAGTGTTTCCAAGGGCCTTGCTGGACAGTGGGCAGCAATGGAGAAACAAGGCTAGTAACATTTCTCCAAATTTGTAGACTCCTGGTGGTTACCCACATGAAAGCACCTTAATTTATAGGAGGAAACTAAGGCTTCCTTTTCTGCCCTCCCCTCTACTCTGGGTAAAGTTTGCCTTAGCTCTAGGGGCCGAGTGGTGAGTTAGAGCACAAGCTCTGTTGTTTCCAGGCTGTCTTGGGGACAGCCTGCCACCCTGGTGTGGCAGTTAGATTTTATGTCAACTTGCACGGAGTCTGATCTACTGGTCAGGTCACTGCCTGATGATGCCTTGTGGGAGATGTGGCCTTTTGATAAGAGAGACACCGGGGATCCCCTGCCCTCTCTTTCTGCCTCCTCACCTTCCTGCTTGCTAACACTCTGTGCCTGCCTCAAGTAGTGGGTGTATAACTAGGACACTGCCTCCATTCTCTCCCTTCTTTGCTCAGGGTCGCCTCCTAGGTATGCTCTCTTCCTTTGACCTCATCTCCATGGTTCCACATGCGACCTTAATATGTGTCCCCGAGCCCATGCTTGTGAAACTGTACAAGTAAAGGGAAGCTGAGATGATGGTGGCCCCACAAAAGGAGGAGGCAGTGGGTTCCCCATATCTTAGGGTTTCTTGTTCTCAAAGCACACTTTGAGGGGATGACACCTCATGATTACGCAGGCTGGTGTGCTTCTTCCATGTGGGCTTGTTGCTTCCCTGCTAGATGGCTGCTTGTTTAACTTCAAGCCTTTCAGACCCCAGGTGCTATATCTTTTGACAGCCAGGCACCATCCACTTTCTTCACCACATTTGCTTATGCACCCATTTTGTCTTTAGAGGTATAGTTGGGAAGATATCAAAGAGTGCCAGGGTATTAGAACAAAGTGTTCTTGTGTTTAGGCAGGCCTTGAGTAGAGGCCTGAAGTCTATTTACTATCTAATATTTAACATATAAATATATGTACATTGGCCTCTATATCTTTCATTATAAATTAATACATTTACATATATACATGGCTATAACTATACCTCTATAAATAGCTTTTGCTTCCTACTTCTTTCCTGTATTTCCTTTCACCTTCCTCTTGTCCCACCATCATGATCACCTTTCATTCAGCTCTCAGTAATTCCTCTTGGATATATTTCACTTGATCAAACCCTACCAGGCTTTATATCTCCTCCTCACCATCAATTTTAGATCTTTTGTTGTTCCCTTATCCCTGAGTTTGGAGACCCAAAGTCCATCTGTAGACAATTGAAACCCCCACCCCCCCACAAAAGGGTTACACGGAAGGGACAATTCAACCAGGGTACAGTATAGCACCGATGCTCTAGTTCCAATGCTTCTCCCCCACAACCATGACCCAATTCTACTTTACAAATCTGGATAGACTGCAGTACACACATGGGTACAGATAAGAGCTCTGGACACATGGAACTCAGCACAGATAAAACCCTCAGGAACAGTAGTGGAAGTAGCAATATCATGCAGCAGGGAGATAGGGGAGTCTGGGGGGAAGGGGAAGAAAGGGGGAAGGTTGGATATATATAGTCCTCCCCCCACCCCGAGGGACAAATAACAGAAATGTGGGTAAAGAGAGACAATGGACAGTGTAATACACGAAATAACAACAACAATATATAATTTATGGAAGATTCATGAGGGTGAATGGGTAGGGAAGGGAAGGGAAAAAAGAGGAGCTGATACCAAGGGTTCAAGTAGAAAGAAAATGTTTTGGAAATGTTCATGGCAACATATGTACAAGTGCACTTAATACAATTGAGTGATGGGTTGTTATAAGATTTGAAAGAGCCCCTCAATAAAATGATTAAAAATAAAATTCTATTCTCTATCAGTTGGAATTGACGTGATGGCAATGGGTTTGCCTCTGGCTTTGTGGGTGGAGGCCCACGACACTGTGTTTTTTTCAGGGCACTCTGGTGTTAGTTTAGTGTGATAGCACACCACCAACTCCAGTTGTGTAAACAGTGCTTCTCTTGTTAAACACGTATAACATGAGCATTATGCCAAGCATCTCATGCTGTCAATGAAAAGAAGTGCTTTTCTCTCTAGCCTTTCCACAGTCTCTACTTAAGAGCCCGGGCCCCACTCCCAGGTCTCCCTATGTACATGATCCTGTCTTTCTGTCAGGAGCCTTATAGCACCTGGAGGCTTCCAGGTGCTCTTCCTTCCTGCGCCTGTCTCACCCTCACTCCCTCTTTCTTTCTTTTTTGTTTGGGATGAACTTGTATGCCACCAAAGACTCCAAGTTCATTTCAATATTACTACTTTTCCTCCTCTTTATTTTTTTTTAATTTAAAGTCAACCAGACTACGATTTAGGTTTGAGGGATAGGAATCTGGAGGGATTCTCTTGTTTTTATTTTTGAAGAAACATACTATGTATGTATGTATGTATGTATGTATGTATGTATCTATCTATCTATCTATCTATCTATCTATCTATCTATCTATCTATCTATCTATCTATCTTGTGTTAGTGTGGGTAGACTAGAGAAACAACTTCATAGACACATTTGTGTATAAGAAAGAACTTTATATACAAGAGCAATTGAATATTGAGAAAACATCCCAACTCAGTCCAGATCAAGTCCATAAGTCTGATATTAGCCCATATTTTCGATACCAATCTATAAATTCCTCTTCAGACTCAGAAACACATGCAACGATGCCAAGTGCATTAAGATCACCGGCCAGTGGGTGGGTAGTCCTGTGGATCCAGTGGCGTTGTAAATCTCTCAGTGCTGGCAGGGGTCTCCACATGGCTTTTCCAGCTCCAGAGGTCTGACTCCATCAGCCTCCATCTGTCTTCTCCATAGGGACATCTCCAGGGAGTGAGCAGAGAGAGTGTCTCCCACCTCCAAGAAGGAAATACAGGAGTTCTCAGAATCCTCAGGAGAAAGCCATGTCTACACAGAGGCCTCATTGGCTGTGTCCTGATTGGCAGGCTAAACTATACCCCTTCACTCTGAATCCTCAAACTGACAACAGATTATGTAGCTACCACATATCTATCTATCTATCTATCTATCTATCTATCTATCTATCTATCATCTATCTTTCTTCTGAAGAAATGAAATCTACAACAATATCCTATTAAACCCTTCAATTTTTCCCCTCCCAGCCCCTGCAATCCTTCCTTCCTCTCTCCCTGTTCCCACCCCTGCCCAGGCTTCCTTGAGGTCATCAAAGTCTTGTCTATTGGTGTATAAACCACGTTTCTTCTGCTTAGTTTTTCCTTACAACATTGGTGAAAGGCTCTAACAGGTGGGCAAATGGTGTGATGCTACAGGCTTTGGAGTTGGAAGCCCAGCTCTGCTGTTCTGTGGTGCATTAATCTGGGGCACGTGATTTTCCCTCTAGGAGATGGGGAGTTAGTTTTTGTGTTTTTTTTTTCCATGTCTGAAATTGGAAGCCTTACTAGTTCAACTCATAGGGTTACTTACCATTAGGATGACTGAAAAGAGGTTTGCGAAAGTCCCATGCTTTTACGACCGCTCCAGGCTCATCTTCGAAGGCAGTGCCTGGTCCATAGGACGGGCTTAGTAGCTATTAAGTTATTCTCTCCACTTCTGTTAAGGAGCCCCAGTGGTGCTGTGGGCTAGTCCTTGGACCTCTAACATAAGGTCAGAGGTTCAAGCCTACCATCTGCTCTGCTTGAGAAAGAGGAGGCTGCCTGCTCCGGGAAAGATTTACAGCCTCAAAAACCCTTTACAGGGTGGATAGCATGCAGAATTTGATTTTTGGATCTCCACTTCCATTAGATCACAAAACCATCCTTCATTCATTGCTCCAACCTTCACAGGGAAACAAGGGGTAGCTATACTACAAGGCCTCAGAGCTGGACTGTCCTGAACATTGAGAAGGAGCCTCGCCCTGGCAGTGAGCAGGCGTTTGTTGGTAAGTGACTCTGTCAGCCTTATTTTGAAAACCTCCCCTAACTTTCTGTCACCCGGGTGACGTCTCACCTCAGACACCCAATCCCTCTGCCAACCTGGGAGGGAAAAAGTATATATACAGATACATATGATATCATTATTTGCCTATTTTACCAAGAAGGAAGCCAAGGCAGAGAGTTCATTTGCCAAAGGTGATAACACACACACACACACACACACACACACACACACACACACACGGACTTCAAAAATTTGAATGGATAATCTTTATATACAAGCACCAGGGCAATCTTGTGATCGAACTATATACAACGTCCAATAAGGACAAGGGTCTCCTTGTCTGTGGCCCGCCCCCATCCTGGGCAGCTACAATCGAGCTGCAGGGCTCTCTAAGTGTCTAGTTCTGCACCTGGGCTGCCTCAGAAGATGAGTCTGGAACGCTGGTTATCACAATCGCTGGTATCATGGATGCTGTGGCCCTCAATGGGCCCAGTGGGGCTCTGAGGTGGGCAGCAGTGGGGGGTGGAGATGGGGAGGTTTTGCAGCCGGTGGCTTGGCAGGAGGGAACAGGAGGTGTGCGGCTAAGAGCCCAGCAGCATCTTCAGGTGGGGAGAGGAGTCTAACACTGAAGAATGTTGGGAATGGCCTCAAGGACCTGCCACTCTGTCCGACCAGTGGGGGGGCCGGATGGGACCTGGATGGACAGGGGCCGTCTGTTGGGGAGCCGGTGGGGTCACTACAGGTCTTGCCCAGGCAGGAGATCTGGCAGGTGGTCCAGGTGGCTGGAGAAAGCCACCATCCTTAGGTCTTCGATGGGGCGGTCCCCCAGGCCCAGAAGGCCTTTGGTGGAGGGCTGGTGGTGGGCACCGAGGTTGAACGGCACTCAGAGGGTTCCATCCGCAGGAGTTACCCTCCGCATGAAGCCTCCTTAGCTCTGAGTGTGCCTGTGATCACTGCCTGTTAGCGTTCTTTCAGATTTTACATGTTACCCGCTAGGGTTGTTTAGGGGTGGGGGGGCCTGGAAACTCTCAAAATGTTTTCTCATGTGAAATCATGGGCTTCACTTTCACACTATTTTGGCTTTCAAAAGGTGTCATAGGAACGCTCTCCTTTCAGATCGTGAGGCAAGCCTGTTTGGAAAACAAAACCAGTGGCCGCCAAAGCGATTTCAGTCCTGGCTGGCTGCCTAATGGATGGCAGGGAGAACCACTGCTCGGAGTTCTGGCTGTCATCTCTGTGGAAACCAGCTCCTTTGGTGGGTGGGTTTGAACCGCCAACGGTTCCGTTTGCATTTGAGCACAAGCCATTGGCACCACCGAGGGAATATAGTTCGACATTATTAAAATTACTGGGCACCTTGTAGAATGGGCATTCATTAGGGAATGAATTTCCTTATGGGAAAGCCTATTCTGCTTGTTACGCAGTATAAGGGGCTTCACTTTTCTGCCCCCATAAATAACAGTGACAGCAGCAGGGTCGTTTTAGTCTAAGAACAACCTACATGTGGCTTATAGTTTCCGCAGTGCTGCATAAACTTTCAAATCTCACAATGCCCTGGATGGATGGCAATGAGGATTTAAATATCATTTTACCCAGAAACTCATAACCTTTGGAAGTTCGTGGAGCAGCAACAGAAACATAGAAATCGAAGAAAGAAAAGGGTTATTAATTTGGATCAAAATCTGTTTCCAATAAGAACAAAGGAAAAAAGTCTATATTTCGGTGTCATCTCCCTCTCGTTCTTCATTTGGGCTCTCTTCGTCTCCTCTGTCCCCCAAAGAAGACAGCTCACTTACTTTCGCGTGGGAATGCCCATTACTCAGGCAGCGGAAAAGAGCTTTCAGCCTTTGAGGAAATATTTTTTCCTCTCAAAATGAGTAGTTGTACTCCTCTCTTAAGATGCACATTTTTATGTTTTTTTTTCTGATTAAAGCTCAAAAAGAAAAGAAACCCTTTTTAATAGCTCATCTTCAAACCAATAACCAGTAATTTGAAAATATGATTTATTGGGTTGCAAAAAAACCCATTTTCCTTTCTATTGTGCATGTGGATGGCCAGTAAAGGTCTCTGTGAATCTACCTCTTATCCCAGTGCCTACTGATTATAGGAGCTTTCTCACACGTTTTTTTGCCTTTTTCTAACTCCCCACCCCCACCCCCACACCCTTACTTCTTTTCTCCTTGATGAGTACCGTCCATCCTTAATTTTTCTGCATAGTGTCTATAAGTTCGGGGCATTTAAATTACCTTCCAAAGATTTTTTTTCTGTCTTTCTTCATTTTTTCCTTTCTAAAGATCCAATTGCAATATTTAACCATCTGATTGGAATCACTTAGTACAGATCTCAAAGCAAGAAGTAGATTCTTGAACTCATAGCCTCTGCTGAAGTTCGCTCCTCAAGAGGAGCCTTCACCCAATGCACTACTCATTTTCATCGTAAGAAACAATATGTGAGTATATTGACACATTTTGAAATTTAAAAACATAAAAATCCTACCGATGAAAAGCAACAGCCTGACCCCCGACCTGCCCCTTATTTCTCCCACTCCCTAAACTGACTAACCAGAGGCAGAGAAATTTGATTCGCTTAGCGGTTTGTCTATATTTTGAGTAATACCCCACATTAAGTAATGCTTACAATGCAGTCTTTCTCGTATGCCTTTTAGACACTATCAGTTTAATATTATGGCGCTAGGGCTTTAGTAATTTCAGCCTCTCCCTCCACTGCCCCACTCCCTTCTTCCTGAGTTATATTTCAGATATTTGCCACCTCCACATTCATTGTTTATATCCATGAACAAGCGACATAAATCCATTTTCTTGCTCAGTTAGGTCCTATAATTTGAGCCCTCTTTTGTATGTCTTTTAATTCTTCTTAGAATGGAAGAATTGCCCTGTTTATATTTTATTTGCTTAGTTCATATCTTGAGATATAAAAGATATAAGAGCTTATGTGAGCTATCACTCTGTGTATTTACCTCTGTGCTCTAACATGATCTGCCAAACTGGAAATAACCTTCCCATAGCACAGTGATCAGTCCCCCCTACCCCTCCAGCCCCAGTGGGGTCATTTTCTTCCCAACACGTTCAGTCCTTTTGCTCAACTATAGAATTGCTGCCCAGGGCTGTTGCACAGCTATCTTTCTGGAACATTCTTTCACTAACTTCTGGGAGCTGAATTTCGTCCCTCGTATCTTCTGTTTTCAGTATGGCCAGTCTTCTTTATTACCAACGTGTGTGTGTGTGTGTGTGTGTGTGTGTGTGTAGCACATTCTCTAGTAGTTTCCTGAGGACGAGTCCTTATAAAAGGTATAACTTTTGAGCTTTTGGACATCAGAAAATGTCAGCCTTAATTGGTCACTTTTCTGGATTTGATATTTCAGCATGGAAATAATTTTGTCTCAGAATTTCCAAGACATGTCTCTGTCATCTTCTAATTTCCCTTGTTTCAGGTGGAAGTCCAATGTTATTCTGATACCAGACTAAGTCAGCAGTATTGATTTGCTTGTTTCCCACTTTCAGGATCATTTCTTCTTCTCTGGGATGTGCCTTGCTCAGGTTTCTGGAGTAAGTTAAACCTTAGTTCTTTGCTTCATGGTGCTGAAAGAATTCACACAGCAGAAGCACATTTTGTAATCCAAGTGAGTTTTTATGAAGGAAAGGGAATGTTTCAGGTATTACAGTCTCAAAAGGGTACATGCTATTTCTGGAAAGTGTGCCAGGCTGTGTGGAAGCCACGCTGGAGTTTGCAACTGGACGTGCAAAACCACCTGGAAAGAACAGAGAGTGTTAACCCCCCACATGCTGAACTGGACAACCCCTGGAGGCAAAGGGGGTGGGGTGCAGGGCTCCAGAGGGCCGTAGTTGCTTACGCGCTGCACATGTGGGAGAGACTCCCCCCCTCCTCCTGTAGGATGCACCTGAGTAAGAGCAGTGTAAAAGTGAGACCAGTGGCAGGCTAAGAAGGTGTACTTAGTTGTGCACCTGGCTCTTATTCTCTCCCACCCCTACCGGCTGGGGGAGGTGTGGTTGAGGGCATTGGTCGATCCTACTGGCTGAGTCTAAGCGCACCTGGCTGATGTCATGTGCCTGGGCCTAGTCTGGCCACCCCGGTGGACCCAGGCTCTGGGGACAACCCCTTTTGTCTAATCCGGCTACCTTGTCATTGTGCTGCTGTTGTTGTATGCTGCCAAGTTGACTTCTACTCTTGGTCATCCCATGTGGCAGAGCAGGTCTTCCCAAGGGGCTTTTCTGGCCTGTAATCGTTCTGGGAATTCTTTCTCTCACAGAGCTACTGGGTGGATTCGAACTACCAACCTTTCAATTAACAACTGAGTGCTGAACTTTACACCACCAGGCTTCTTATTTCATTGTACCAGACCCTTTCAATCTGGCAGCTCATAGTCTCTTGTTTTGTGGCCTTTTGGTGAAGGATTTGTTTTTGCTTTTTCCAGTCCACTTTCCTTGTTCTCTAGATTTAAAAATAATTTCAGTTCATGATAATATTTTTATAGACCTAGGGCCTACTACATCTCCTTGCTTAGCTCATAAGGCTCACTTACATTAAATGGTCTTTGTGACTATCTGTCTTGTATGGGGTAAAAGACATAAGAAGAAGAAAGCAAATCTGCCTCAAAAATCTCAAGAGGTAATAATTTTTGTTCTTATTTTATAGGGGAGAAAATCAAGTCATTTAGAACTTGCCCACAGCCACCTAATTTATGGAGGAGAAGAGAAACTTGGGCTAAATCCAATTTCATGTCAACTTAAAGTGTTCTCTTTTCACTATACAATATTACACACGCACACACGTACACACACACACACACAGAACTATCACAGACCAACTGACCTTCATAGGCAAGATGTGGTTATTAGGAACACAGGTACCTAGCCTGTGGACAAATGAATGTGTTTAAACACTCTATGACTCTGTTTCTTCATTCATAAAATGGGAGAATATTAGAACCACTCCCCTCCCTCCCCCATAGAATTTCTGTAAGGTATAAACAAGTTTCACAAGGAAAAATAATTTATTGTTATTGCAATTTGTTATTTTTTAATTAAAAACACTTTTTATTGTGATTTAAGTGAAGGTTTACAGGACAAATAATCATTTTTATATTCAACAATTTATACATATTTTGCTTACGCATTCACTTCAATCCTCATGATGTAACATCACTAATCGCACTTGTCTGCATTTCTTGTTTCTATTTCTCCTTCTTTTTTGACCCTCTGTCCTTGGGTGAATGCTGCCCTTTTGATCTTAAACAGTTGGTTATTTCATCACGGGGATGAATTCTGCTCCATATACGAAGGAAGACTAAAGGGCTTCATCCTGGGAGTCCCATCAAACTCTTTCTATCCAACCTGGAAGTCTAGTTCATTCTATGGTTTTGAACTGTGCTGTACACTTTCCTTCCGCTCTATCCAGGACCTTTTTATGTGATCTTTTTCTGAGAAGTGGGTTGTGGTTGCTGGACACCATCAAGTTCTTTTGGTCTCAGGGTTGTAGAAAGTGATGTTTCATCTACTGGACAAATGGTGTCCATGTACCTTTCAATTTTCATTACTCTTTTTTCCTTCAGATGACGGACTACAAATATTTGCACCTGAAATGGCTGCTGATGAGCTTTTAAAACTCCAGTCATTATTGATCAGAGTAGCATGTAAAACCTTGTCTTTGTGCACTGCATGATGCCACTTGATCTTGGTGTCCCCCAAACTATGGTCCTGAGCCCCCAGGCCCAGTAATACATTCCATTCTGGTACTTGGTGGTGCCTAAGAAGTTTTTATATCTCTGCACCCTGTCTGTCCATCATATTCATGGATATATTTACAGCAAAGGTAAATACCATACACACATATCCTCTGTCAAACCTCTACATATTTATAGGTTTACTCTTACTCTCCCTCCCACACCTGTTCAGCCAGCATGTCTATCCAAGCATCTCTTTGTAGATCATCATTATTGTAGTATTTATATACAATGGTATTTATCAATGGTACCTTTAACTCAGAAAAAATGTTTTAAATAATGACTTCAACAAATATCAATTATTTCTTCAAATTTTATACCTCGGTCCAATAAATAATTCAGATTGAATGGTAATTGGAACATTGGCAATAGACAATCTCATTTTTGATATGAATAGTTACCATCTGTGTTTATTAATGAGAAAAGACATATATTTCATATAAATTGCCAACTGATAAATGGGGACAGACCTGTTGGTAGTCAGTCCAATGCAGGTCTCACCTAGCTAGACAAGGTTACTCCAGAGGGAGGTTGGGCGGTGGTCGTGGGGATCTTAGAGTGCTGTGAGGATCCTGTTCACATAGTAGGTTAAGTGCTCTGCTTAACCAGTGACTAAAACCTGCCAACCACTCATTAGGAGAAAGATGAGGTTACAGCCATCTACTTGGTATATACCCTATAGAAATAAAGAATATAGCACAAACATAGTTCATTGCAGCATTATTCATAACAGCAAGAAGATGGAAACACCCTAAATACCGACCTATGGAGGACTAGATAAATAAATTTTGGTACATACACACAATGGAGTACTATACGTCGTTAAATAATGTTAAAGATGAAAGTACGAAACACAGCCAGACCTGGATGACTTAGAGGACAGTGAAGTTACTCCAAAACAAAAGGACAAATAATGTATGAGACCAATGCTATTAAAAAAAAAACATCAAGGAGAAACAATCTTTGGTGGTATGGAGGGTGTGCTGAGAAGGATGGAAAGGGGGAGCAATGGGATAGAGGTTAGATCGGTGTTAACTTTGGTGACGGGAAAGAAAATATACTACAGGAGGGAGATGGGGGTGAAAGAAACAGGGAACAGAGCAAGCCATGGGAGGTTTAGTCAGTTGTTTAAGATGGTGAATGTGAAAAAAACCCCAATGATCTGACTGGTAAAGCCCCACCTAATTCACAATATAAAAATTAACAACAATAATAAAAAAGATGGCAGCCTTAGAAACCCTGTGGAGCAGTTCTACTTTGTTCCCTAGGTTAATGCCCTGTGAGTGGGAATTGATTCAATGGCAGCGGCTTGGGATGCTGTTGTAGTGGTGATGTAAGAATTTCAACTTCTAACTGGAGGGAAATGTAGAATGAGATGCCCGTAGACTTAATTAACTGATATCAGTTAGCATGTGGAGTCAATAACCCTGAAGCCAGTTAGTATTTCTTATCCATACGCACCATCTCTTCATGAACACCATAGTTTCCCATCTCAGGGAGGGAGAGTCATGAGGAAAGGAGGTAGGAGATTTGAGGAAAGAGTAGTGATTGCTTAATCTAGAACAATAGGACCCAGAAGACACAAGAGAACAGATCAAAGGACAACCTTTCCCAAAAGGCCTGAGCCAGGGAGCAAGAACACAGTGATTAGGCCTCATTCTCACTTATCCACTGGCCCTGTTGCTCTTGGCATGGGTACAAATGTGAGGCAGAGCCTGAGGCTCAGGACTCCTTTATGTAATTGTGTAGATCTGGGTAAGTTACATGAACTATCTGGGCTGCTGCATTTTAGGGCAAAAACATCCCCAGTGCATGTCAGCAGCAGTCTGCGGTCCTCTTGCTCCTGGAGCCTGGAGTTAATCTCATCAATCTAAGAAAGCAGCTGGCCCTACAAAGATATACAGACGACATTCAGAGAGCCAATAGCCACCCATCATTACACTTAATCCCTATTGTCAGTTGCAGGTGGTGTGCAACCTCTCCAGCCCCACCCCCTCAGGATGATTTGTCCCCTCGCCAGCTTGAGGGCAGCTCTGCCTTGAAAGTCATGGAAGATGGATGTTCCACCTTGATCGTGTATCTCCTTTCCTGGCACGGTCTTCATTATTCCTTTCGTTCCTAGCCACGAGTCGTCTTCCACCTCCCCATCAAAGGCGAACATACATAGGAAGATCCTCAGGCAAATCCTGTGATTTATTACATTACACAACAGTTTTACAAGTCCCTGTGAACCCAAGTCAGGAAAGAAAACTGGCTGAATCTCTCTCACAGGAAGATATAAGACATCACTACGAGAAAAATGCAATCCCAAAGGCAGGCAGCGGGGATGAAAAGAACTTTCCATCCTGAATTCTACATGTCAAACAGCCATGCTAATTTTTATTATAGGGATAATAGTAATTATTTGTTGAAGTTCTTCTCCAAATAACAGGATGTTAAGCTTTTAAAGAGAAATTATTTTGGGGACTGTTTTTAACTCACTCTCTACTCAAAAATGCACATCAGAACAACTATTCTAAGTACAACTAAATGCCATTTTAATAACACTATGTAATATTTTAGTGATGGATAGCAACTTTAAATTTACATGCCTGCTACGCAAATGGCCTTAAGTGAGTTTTCATTATCTCAAATGAAAGAATGGCAAGTACTTGGAGATATCAGTGTGGGCATACCATTTATAGTTCATTAAGCTAAAAGGATGCTAATCCATCATTACATTTAAAGCTGCACTTATTAGGGAAGGAGATTGATTTGCTAAGACAAAGAACATAGGTTTTTGGATTTAGAAAATACATAAGTTGCAGCTGGAAATATACATAGTTGTTAATGACTAGCTTGACCTTAGAGAACAAAACAAAAATCACTGTGCCCTTAGAGCCAAGTGGAACGGGACCTGATAGGAATTCTTCGTGGGATTTCCTAGTAGATGAACTAGCCATTGTGTAACCCTTTGGGGGTGAACTTAATAAAGATACGCCACAATAGCTTAAGCCCTGAAACTCAAGGTTGGTACATTGTCCATACTTCTACACTCGATTTCTGCATAGTGTATAACCTCTACACCCTATTTCTTTGGTTTTGTAGAAAACGGAATGACTTTTAAAGTTGGAAACTACAACAAGACTATTTTTTTTTCAATTTGTAATATTTTATGACAAAATAATACAGCCACAGATAGGTAGTGGATTAACTATTTGAACTATTTTGACATCCAGATGTCTGGATGCTTTGATATCTAGATGCTTTCTGAAGCTTTGATAACAGAAGAAATAATATCCCAGTAGAATTACTTTGGTCATAAGGAGCAACAACAACTTTTGGAAATTACATTTGTACAACAACATAAAATTCTATTGATTTTTCTGCTGTGAAAAACTTGACCTAGGACTTTAATTGCAGTGACAAGACAGTTAATGTTTAAAAAGCAATTCTATATTTCACACAATGCATTTTCTCAAGGAATGCAGGATATACAGGTTTTGTCTCAGTGGGACCCAAGCTGTATTATTTAATTTAAGTCACATTGTTTACTTTTTGTGAAACATATTTTCAGTTAATTGTTATATCTGGATTTTAGCTCATTTGGAAATTAAATGGGTAACTACTTGGATAGAAAAGTTTATAAATTTGGATGTCAAATAAGTTTAAGTGGTTATTCCTCAATTCATCTTTGATTGTGATTTTAAACAATTGTGTTTTAAAAATATTTTTGAGATTCTATAATACTTACAACCTGACAGCAATGAAAACATTATTATAGAGTTGTCGTCTTTGGGAGTCATTCCATTTTTTGTTCTTATTCATTACTAACTTTCATTGCAGGCATCTTACAATATGTCGTGAATAAATATGTTTTCTTTTGCTGTCATTCGTCTTTTTACAGATAAAAGTTACATGAAATTTTAAGAGTTAATGTATTTCTCTCAGGACTAACAAAACATAGATGGAATTCATTCCTTCATTTATCCAGTAATTATCTCAATGAACAGCTACTGAAAGCTTATCAAATACAAATCACTAAGCCAAGTAATGGTGTGATTGCAAAGATGAATAAAATATTCTCCCACAGCTTCAGAAGCTAGAAGTCTAAATCCAGGATGCCAGCTCCAGGGAGCGACTGTTTTCTCTCTGTTGGCTCACAGTTTAGGTCAGGGGGAATGTCTTTGTGTCCTTTGAGCAGCTGCAATTCAGTGTCACTTAGAGATCCCCATGTGTCTCAGCATCAATCTTCCCTTGGGTATAGGAAGTTCTTAGCACAGGGACCCTGTGTCCTGGTTTTTCTTTCTCAGTGGTACTAAGGTTCCCCCTTTCTATTCACATTTGTAGATGAAAAGGTGATGCTGGCTACACCCCAGGGAAACTCCCCTTACACCACCTTGACTCCTACCACTGGAGTTGAGGTGGTGACAGGTATGGGTGATGTGCCTCTCATTCTAATCCTGCCTCACTAACATAACAGACATAGGCAGAGGTTTACTTACTACCATCGAGTAGATACCAACTCATAGCGGTACTGTAGGGCAGGGTAGAACTGCCCCTGTGAGTTTCTGAGACTATCACTCTTTACAGAAACAGAAAGCCCCAGAGGAGTGGCTAGTAGTTTCAAACTTCTGGCCTTGCGGATTTCAGCCCAGTGTGTAACCACTATTCCACCGGGCTCCTTCAGGCAGAGGTTAGAGTTTTTAATACATCACAAAATGAGGATAGTCAGACAATACTGGGTAGCCTGGCCTAGCAAATTTGACATATATTTTTGGGGAGAGGGGCAAAATTTGATCCATA
Organism: Echinops telfairi; assembly: GCF_000313985.2. NCBI lineage: Eukaryota > Metazoa > Chordata > Mammalia > Afrosoricida > Tenrecidae > Echinops > Echinops telfairi. The sequence continues at coordinate 55,849,804 of NW_022103928.1, forward strand.
ACTGGGAACACATTGATCAGGCTAATTACTTAGCTCATGTAACAAAGTGATACAAAACTATAGTGGCTTAAATCAGGTAGAAATATGTTTGTTTCTTCTGTAGTATGCTAGAAATGAAAATGTCCAGGGCTGTAAGCGTGATCCTCCACCCTCAGCACATAGTGTCTGAGACTGCCCCAGCAATCACATTTCCTGGCTAGCAGGAAGAAGAAATTCAAGACAAGCAACTCACAAGGCATCTCAATTGGAATTATTCTGTTTCACTTAATTGTTTAATTATTTTTCCTTGTGTAAAGACCATACTAATATAATCATTGATTTTTTATAATGTCTTTTAATATTTGAAGCCTCCCTGGTTGCATAGTGGGCTGTGTACTGGCTAACCACAAGGTCCTCATTTCTAAGCCACCAGCCACTCTGTGGGAGAAAGATAAGGCTTTGTGCCCTCAGGAAGACTTACAGCCTTGAACATGTGCAAGGGCCGTTCCACTCGGCCCAGTGGATCACTGTCTTTCAGAATTCACTCGTTAGCGGGGAGTTGTTAAAACTATTTGATGAGGCTAGTCCCTTATCAGCATTCTTTTGAGTAAAAGGATTATACTCTATTTTTGATACCTTGTTTTTCCCGAGCAATGTGCATTCTATTTAAATGTGCCTTAACCTGGTTTCTCCAGAAATCAGAGCCCAAGAACCTGACTGACATTTATTAGGCAGTGCAACCTATGGAACATTATGAGGGACAAGGGGGTGAAAGAGGCAAGGAGAAGTCCATGCAAGGAGGCAGGCTTCATCGAGTTGGCAGATACTCCATGCGACTGAACGCTCAGCCCTGCAGTCTCTGCTCTGAGAAGTTGGATAAACAACCTCTTGGTTATCTCGGACAGATAAACCAGAAATATTATACCTGGATGGCTTGAACAAACATAAATTTCTTTCCTTGTCGTTCAGGAGGGTAGAAGTAGGAATTTAATACTCGCTTTAAGAGAAGGCATTCTCTCGGCGTCCGCTCTGGGTGAAGGTTCTTGCCTCTACAGCTTCTGCTCCCTAGTCCCTTGACGATTCCCATGTGTCTCTTTCATGTCTCAAAACAGATTGACTCAAGATACACCCTACCCTAGGGCTGGAGACCATCAGGCCCCCAGGGTAGTCAAGGCCTGGGAACTCTTCAGTGCCAGCTAACATCACACACCTCACCAAAGAGAAGCATTGCCAGGCATCACATAAGGGGCGGATTAATTAAATGTTTGACCGGTATGGCTATGAAATATGTTATAAATATCCAAATGACCCTTGGCAGAAAAAAGGCTCCCACTCTTACCCTACACAAAGGCAGCACATTCACAAATGAGATTTTTTACTTTAGGCATACAGGTTAGGATGTATGATACATATTTTGTGGGGCAAAGAGCCCTTGTGACCTAGTGGGTTATGAATTAGGTTGCTAACCACAAGGTCAGCGGTTTGAAACCATCAGCTGCCCTGAGGAGAAAAAAGGAGGTCTTCGACGCCCATAAACAGTTCCTGTAACAGAAACCCATAGGGGCAGTCTGATTCTGTCTTCTAGGGTTGCCATGAGTTGGAATTGACTCAATGGCAGTGAGTTTGGAATTTTATTTGGGGGACACAGCTTGATCCCTAAAATTCCATTCTTTGTACCCCTTCCCACCAAATTCATGATCTTTCCCATATACAAAACACCCTGTCACAGCACCCAAAAGTCTTAAATCAACCCCAAGCCTGAAATCCCCTCTTCTGAATAATTTAAATCAATCATGGTGACCCTTGAGGACTGTGCCATCCTGGGGCAAAATTTCTCAACCCATTAATCTGTAAAATGATCATATACATTATTTGTTTCCAAAATACAATAGTGGAACAGGTATAGATAATTCCTTTACAAATGGGAGAAATTGGAGTGAAAGAAGTGATATCAGGTACTGAGTAAGTCCCAAACCCAGCAGAAACAATTTACAGTTGCTCTCAAGGCTTGAAGTAATCCTCTGTTCTCTGAGACCATCTGATCAACGGCTCATACCTGATTATGGGTGAATTCTGAATGCTGGCCATGCTTGCTGTGTTCTGGGTGATGCTTCTTTAGTTTTGGGCTTTAGCTCCACCTTCTAGGCCACTGGAATGTCAGCTCTGCTTCTTAAGGTTTGGATGACTCTATTCTCCTAGTCAACTAAATGACTACCCAACCCCATTAGCCCTAGCAGGCCCTGTTCTTTGGCCTCTTGGGCATGGCATCCCTGCCCCCTCAGCTTTGAGTGGCAGCTGCATCCTGCAGCACACTTTAACGAAACCTTCAGGGTCTAGAACCAAGTTGAAAAAGAATCCACTCTTTGAAACCTAGGAGTCAGGGCCCCACACTCCAAGAAGGCCCTGCTTCCCATGCATCTTCTCACAGTTCTATTATTCTCTGAGCTAATCCAAAGATGGCTCTTTTCTTTTCAAGGAGAATTATAGATGTAGATCCTCCGGCTTTTTGTCTGTTTGTTTCTTATAGAATTGCAAGAGGTAGACAGTGTTCTTTCCTTTTGCCCTTTCTTGCCCTTCCGTCTAAGATGATGGATTTTCTGCTGTAGCAGTTGGTTAGACCCACCAATCATGGGCTTCATCTCTTTATCTCCAGGTCCTTAGTGAACTACACATGTGCTTAGTTTGTACAACAAAATTGTCCAAGTAGTTACATTCTGATTTCATTTTGCACAGTTCATTTTAAGCCCAACTCTGTCCACTCACATTTTACTACAAATAACAAGGAGAATCTACACAGCTCTCTCAAGACATTAATTATCAATCTTCTCAGTCAGATGTCTGAGTTTATCACTTACAAGTTCTACCCAACATCAGAGATTTGAACATAATTTGTACAAATCCTTTGCTACTGCCTCAGAAGGATCACCTTTCTTCCATTGTCCAATCACATCTTCATCATTTTCTTTCAAAGCTTCCTCAGAAGCACATTTGGCATTTATATTTCTAGGAACAGTGTATTTCTAGGAACATGTCATTCTCAAGATGGTAATTTCTCGGCAGCCCTCCTCGCTCGCTTCCTTTCTGAGCCCTCTCCAGAATTGCCTTTGACACCCATAATTCGATCAACCGTTTCTACAAGGCAATACAGGATTTTTCTATTGGGCACCTTAAAATTCTTCCAGTCTCTACCCATTATCCAATCAAAACCACTTCCACAATTTAGGTATCTGTTAGAGTAGCACTGTCATGCCTCGGTACTACGTTCTGTGCTAATTATCTAAGGATGCTATAATATTATCTAGGGATGCTATAATAGAAAAATCATAAATGAATGGTTTTAACAAACAAATTTATTTCCTAGCAGTGTAGAGGCCAGGGGAAACCTTTCTCTGTTGGCTCTGCATGAAGGCTCTTGTCTCTTCAAGCTTTTCCTTCTTTATTCTTGGAGACTAAATGTGCCTTGGCAGCTACTTTACCCCATCTATCCTCTGCTGGCTTGCTTCATTCATCTCCTTTATATCACAAAAGAGATTGATTTAGAAGGGAACACCTATACCGGTGCTATAGTAAAATGTGGTGACGAGTTTAGATGGTGCCTGGCTATCAGATAAAATAGCATGTGGTATCTTAAAAGCTTGTCTGTAAACAAGCAGCCATCTAAGAGAGATGTCAACTAAGTCCACGTGGAAGAAGCACACCATCATCAGTCACTGAAGGATTGGAATCCATATAATCCAAAGTCAATGGAGGGATCAGTATCAGAGCCTAAATGGTGAGAATCCGGTGTGCAGAAGGCCATGGATGACAGTGGGAGCCCAAGATTCATTTGTGGAATTACCTAGGAAATAAGCCTCCAGAGAATTCCCTAAAATTGAGGGATGGTAGCAAAGTGGTCACTAAACAGAGTGGTTGAGAGAGAGGAGTATAGAAGAGCAAAGACTTAAATCTGACCTGAAGAGTTAAAACTTTGTCAGTAGATCCCCTCCTATGATGCCTGCTGGACCTGGTCCAGTTTCAAAATCTGTCTGTATTTTGGGTTTGTATTGTTTTGTTTGGTTTTTGTTCGTTCATAGTAGATTGTATCTCAGAGGTGTTATGTCAGTGGAGGCCAGCCTGTTGAAGATGTGTTACATGCTTTTCTGTTTTTCAGTACATGGAACCCAGGATTGACGAACCCCTATAAAGACAACAGGTAGAACAACGGGTTTGGCGGAAGGGTGAGTTACATGGGGTGATGGGGTAAAAGGGAGGCATTGTCTAGGAGTCGTGTAGAAAAAGAGTGGTTGGAAACTGATTGTGGTAGCAATTATGCAATTCGACTTGACGTGATTGAAATATAGAATAATATGTTATTTGTATTATATCCCAGCTAATAAAAAAAAAGTCATTAAAAGAGAGAGAGAAATTGATTTAGGACACACCCTATACTAGTCTTGCCTTATTGACATAAAAAAGACAGCTCCTTCCCAAATGAGATGATAACCCCAGGCACAGGGACCTGCATTTACCCATATTTTTGGAGAACATAATTCAACTCGGTGTGGGGGGGGAGGGTTAGGGGTTACACGTTGGGCTGTGAGCCCCAAGGTCAGCAGTTGAAAACCACCAGCCTCTGCAGGAGAAAGACGGGGATTTCTGCTCCTGTAAAGAGTTACAGTCTTAGAAACCCACAGGGGCAGTTCCACCCTGTCCTATAGTGTTGTTATGAGTTGACATCGACCGGATGGCAGTGAGTTTGTTATAATCCAATCCATAACAAATAGCAACTCCAGGCAATGAATTCAGGAAAAGGAAGTCGGGAAGAATTGACCCCCTGGCCCTCATATCCCTTAGTCAAAGTTTCACCCCACAGGACTTCACTCCCCAGAGGTCAGGGTGTAAACTGAGTGGCCCCTGGTGGGTCACCTGGACGGAAGCTCAAGCAGAGTCTGCATGGCACAGTTAGGGAGGTTGGAGGGTCTGAAGAGCTCACTCTTGTAAACACGTGAGAATGTATACTCGGTATCATTTGGCATCTTTATATTGGAATGTTTTTCCATTCTGGAGCCCAGCAATGAATTTTTTTTAAGGAAATTAACTCAATTTATTCTTAAGGGTATATCCCTTATATTTTCTTAACAACAACAACAACCAAGAAACCCAGGGGATACTATAAAGTGGGGTAGAGACCCTCAATTTAGCAAAGAAACACCACATCCTGATAAAACCATCAGACCCTACAGAACCCACAACCGACCTTGCTGTGTTACACAGAACATTGCCCTGAGTTGAGCCAACTCAATGCAACTAATGATACGAACAGCATAGTTAAAGAGCAAATGCAGATAATTTGATGCTATTTTTAAAGTCAAAGGATTCGCTGCTGGCTTTGGGAGAGATCCCTCACTCAGTCCCTGGCAAAGAAGCCTGGGGATTGGAGGATCAATTAGCATTCTTCTGGCCTCTCCCAAGCCACTTCTGAGCTGCCTTAAGGCAACTTCTGTTCTCTCCAGATGCTTATTAAGGTCCCTAGCACTCTGTCTTTAGAGTAATAAGCTAGCTGCTCTTGTTCAAAAAGTGGTTTGAGGACACGCATGTGATGATGGACGCCCTCCAACTCCTCTCTCCCGCTGCTCTTACCTGCCTCCCTGCCCCCCAATGCACAGACTCTTCATGGCCCAGAAATATGATCCCAGGTCCTTCATTTACCTCTAGTGAGATTTGTAGAGCGATTTGCCCCATCTTCTGACATGCTGTAGGAACGTTGGTGGTGTAATGATTCTGTGTTGGGCTGTGATCCTCAAGGTCAGTAGTTTGAAACCACCAGCAGCTCTGAGGGAGAAAGATGGGGCTTTTGAATCCCATGAACAGTTAGTTCAGTCTTGGAAATTCACAGGGATCGTTCTATCCTGTCCAGGAGGGTTACTATGAGTCTGAACTGACTCGATGGCAATGATCCTGGTTTAGTTTGGTTTTTGTTTCTTTTTTTTTTTTTTCTTTCCAATAGTTTTATTGGTATATAATTCATGTATTATACAATTCAATAGTTCAATCACATCAAGAAGAGTTCTACAATCATAACTACAGTCAGTTTTAAAACATTTTCCTCATTCTTGTACTCATCATCATTAGCTCCCCATTTCCCCCAATGGTTTTTGTTTCTTGACATAGTTTGAGTCTAAGAGCCAGCAATAGTGATCACTTTGCACTTACAAGATGAGTCTAGTTTTTCCCTCTTGTTCCAAGGACGTTTAATAAGAGCCAGGTGGAAAGTTTCTGGCCTGTGAGTCTGTGCTGTAGAGTGAAGGGGTGGGGCTGGGAGGGGGTGGTGGGTGGTGTTTGCTCTCTAACAAGTAAAACAGATACCAGTGCTTTGTTCCAGAGAGACTTCTGGGACCTTCGGAGTCTTAGGCTGGTTCTTGTTTAACCACAGACTTGCTGAGAAATTTGCAATGCTCCTCCACGTTTCAGACGTACGATTGTTAGGACATGATAGCAAATCTCTCCACAGAATGCCATTGCTGTGGACTATTCATTTGTCTGCATGATTATTTACTGGTCTTTGTTCGTTTTGTAGTATGGAGTGACCTTCACTGGAAGGTCAGCATTCTTGGCAGGCATTTCCGCCTTGGCCACGGAGGAACTCTGTATTCCTCTGGATCATTCCAAGAGATGGGAATGCAACCGCGGCAGCTGAGGATATGAAAATAGCTAGGAACAAAATAGACAACGATCCAGAAAAGCACTGGGAAAGAATTCTTAGCAGCAGCAGGTCCCGTTGAATAATGAACCACCTGTGGGAGTCTGTGAAGTGTTGGTGGGACATGGCTAAATTTGAGCAGGAGGGAAAAGAAAACAACTTCTGCCAATGGACATGCGATTTCATATTTTAGGTACACAAGACTGGAGTTCCCACCCTTGACTTTACTCTTAGATCCTCGTGGGTGGGTACCATCATACTCTGAAGTTCGTGGACATGCTGAAAAACAAAGGCGCTCAGGGGTGCAGTATTTAAGCACTGGGCTGCTAACTGACAGTTTGGGAGAAAGGACCTGGCAATTTGCCAGGGCAGTCCCACTCCATTTTCTAGGGTTGCAGTGTGAGTTGGAATCCACTCTGGGACGCACCCCAACACAACGAGAACAGAACAAAGCCTGTAATAGCCTCCTCCTCTTTAATTGTGTGCAAGGAACCCTTAAGACCTGACTTAAAAACAAAACCAAAATGTCAGCACCTAAATTTCTGTTCATACTTTCTCAAATGTGCTTTTAGCATGTTAACAAATAAACAAACGAAAAGGGCTTTACTGATTGAACGTCCTAACTTCTTCTCTTCTAAAAATCGTTTTATTAGGGACTCATACAACTGTTACCACAATCCATACACACATCAGTTGTGTAAAGCACATTTGTACATTCGTTGCCCTCAGCATTCTCAAAACATTTGCTCTCCACTTAAGGCCCTGCCATCAGCTTCTCATTCCCCCCTCCCCTCTCCCCTCTCCCTCATGAACCCTTGATAATTTATAAGCTATTATTTTGTCATATCTTACACTGTCCGAGAATGTCCTAACTTCTTGAGGTCCACGTTGTCTTTGAGAGGGCATTGCTGAAAGCTTCATCGTCTCCTTCTGGAGTGGGTTGTTCTTTCTAATGTCTTCCTGGCTGGCACAGCCCACATTTCTTTCGTTATATGTTCGATTCCCCCAGGAGACACTTGGGTCGTCCTGCCCGAAAACATTTGTGCTGCTGTATGACCATAAAAGACCTCCCTGCTCTCACTATTTTAAAGCACAAGACAAAAGGGCTGCATTAAAACAAATGGAAACATCCCCTCTTAGAAGAAGGCAAACACTTAACATGCTGGTTGTTGGCGTTTAGCAACTCCCGAGGGGCACCTATGGAAAGAAGCCTCACCCAAGTGTCCAGAGACTTTCATGTTCTTTGTCTTAGTTTTCGTTTTCTTCCCAAGGTATTTTAATGCATGAAACCCTGAATCTAAAGCTGTCTTGGAGATCAGGGAGAAATATTTAAACATTTATGCATCCAGTGCATGATTCAGAGGGTTTATTTATAAGACTGTTGACTTGGGGACACCCGATGCTTGCATTTAAACTGCTGAAATGAGTCATGTTTGTGGGAGGTAATTACTACCAGAAAGTACAACTAACTTGTAAGCTTCTCTTGAAAATGTCCATTCTCAATCTACAATTACTGCAAATAACAGGCTATCAGGAGTCTTGCTCTGTTTCATGGTTGTATATATTTATTATAAGTGCATTAGGCAATACCCAAACATACTCTTGTCACAGAGGGGCTCTTGGGGGAAGAAGTGAGTCCCTTGATTAGTATCAGTATAGGTTGCCGAGGAAGTAGAAAAGGTATAATCTCAAGGTATCCTTTCCATTAGAAGGAACGAAGCCCAGAGAAGAGTGGGATCAAAGGAGTAATAAGGTTTCCAATTGTTAGAAATGCTGTTGTTAAAAATTTTTTTAAAAGCATAGAGCATTTAAAATAACCAAAAACCTTGGTGTGGAGTATGGGGCGTGACCCATTGGCAAACAAACATAGAAGGGCCGAAGTAGTTGTGGAAAAATACAATACATATGATTTGTGCATCATCAAAGATCAGATCTAACTAACTGAAATTATAGTAGGCACCTACCTCTCTAATGCCTCTCAGGCTGATTTTCATGTCTTCCTGCTGGGCGTCTCCTGATTCTCCACTGATGGCTGGAGCACACGCTTATCCTACGGGTAGGTGAGTGGATAGCTTCTTGGGGGCCACATAGCCAGGGCCCCAGAGGTCATCTTGCAGCTTTAATGTCCATAACTCCTTCCCCATCCATTGTTGCAGTGGGCTGTCCTTTCCAAATCATCTGACTCCATTCGTGTAGGGTTGAACAGCTCCACAACGACGTCTGCCTTCCGAGGGTCCTGTGGGCAGGATTGCACAGCCAGCTGGTAAGTGCAGCACTGAACAGCCCGCAATGCCCAGAGACTCCTCCTCACCACGAGCGCCTAACATCTCGCAGATAAAATGTCGAGAGTCACTGTTACAGCAAGGAGAAAGACCATGTGGGAATTTGCTGTTTGAAGGCACGTCCTACAGGAGAATGCTGCAGCAGGGGTGGAGAGGGACGCACCAGAAAGGACAGGATGTTATTTCCACGGACAAACCATGGCCACTTGACCACTTTATTCCAGCACAGCCCTAAACCGCCATCGACTTAAGCTTGCTCAGTACAACGCCAGCGTGACACCAAGGCATCTCCAAATGCAAACCCAACCCCAAGCTCAATTCCAAACTGTAATGACGCAACAGGACACCGCAGAACTACCCCATGGGGTTTCCAAGGTTGTAATCCTTATCGTGGCACCGGGAAAGAGGGAGTCTTCAACAAGATGGATTGTCACAGCACAGCGGATTCAAACATAAGAACACCTGGAGGAAGGCACAGCACCAGGCGTGTTTCATTCGGTTGTGCTTGGGGTTGCTATGTGTGTGAACCGACCCGATGGCCCCTGAAACCAAAAATCTTTATAGGAGCAGATGATTGCATCTTTCCTTCCTAGAAGCTGGTGGGTTCACACTACTTTTTGGTGACCAGCTGAGGGCTTACCCTCTAAGGCCTCTCTGTCTCCCCTAAAATATCCTTGATCTGAAGTCAGACATGCGCTGATTTAGACCTTACACTGCCTCTGACACAACTGCCTTCTTGGATTCATTCACATTCATTCATTCATCAGTCATTTTGCCTTAATTTATTCAATAACTATTTGTTGACTGCCCTGTATGTGTCAGTTATATTATACACGTGACCATCTCCAGCTGAAATACACAGAAATCAAATTGACTACATCTGTGAGAAGAGATGATGGAGAAACTCAATGTCAGCAGCCAAAGCCAGGCCAGAGACAGACTGTGAAGGATCAATTGCTCATATGCAAGTTCAGGTTAAAGCTGAAGAAAATGAAAACAAGCACACAGAAGCCAAAATACAACCTTGAGTCTATCCCACATGAATTTTGACAACATCTCTCGAACAGATAGATGCACTGAACACTGATGACAGAAGACATGATAAACCATGGGAAGACATCCAGACCCTCATTGATGAAGAAAGCAAACAGGTCATTAAAAAGACAGGAAAGAAATCAAAGAAATCAAAGTGGATGCGAGAAGAGACTCTGAAACTCGCTCTTAATTGTAGCATAGCTAAGGCAAATGGAAGAAACGATAAAGTCAAAGAGATGAATAGAAAACTTCAAAGGGAAGCTCGAGAAAACAAAACAAAATACTAAAATAAAAGGTGCAAAGACTTAGATTCAGAACACCAAAAAGGAAGAGCATGTTCAGGATATCTTAAGCTGAAATAATTGAAAAAAAATTCAAACCTATAGTGGCCATATTGAAGTTTTCTATGGGCAAACTGTTGAATGATGCAGGAAGCTCAACAGAAGATGGAAAGAGTACACAGAGTCACTGTACCAGAAAGAGCTAGTTGACATTCTGTTTCAGGAGGTAGCATATGAATAGGAACCAATGGTACTGAAGGAAGAAATTAAAACTGCACTGAATACATTAGCCAAAAACAAGATTCCAGGAATTGATGGAATACCCATGGAAATATTACAATAAGTGGATGAAGTATTTACCTATGCCAAGAAATTTGGAAGACAGTTGCTTGGCTAACTGAAGGGAGGAGATCTATATGTGTACCCATCCAAAGAAAGGTGACCCCACAGAATGCTCAAATTATAGAACAATATCATTGATTTCATATGCAAGTAAAATTTTGTTGCTCCAACAATAGTTGCAGCAGTAACTTGATAGGGAGCTGCCAGAGATTCAGACCGTATTCACAAGAGGACCTGGAACAAGCAACATCACTGCTGATGTCAGATGTATTGGGACTCAAAACAGAAACTAGCAGAAGGATTTTTGCTTGTGTTTTATTGACTATGCCAAGCAATTTAACTGTGTGGATCATAACAATCTATGGATAGCTTTGAGAAGAATGGGAATTCCAGAACACTTGATTCTACTCCTGTGCAATTTGTGCATGGACAGGAGCATCTGTGCAAACAGAACAAGGGAATAGTGTATTTGAAATCAAGAAAGCTGTGCCCCAGGGTTACATCCTCTCACCATACTTATTCAATCTGTATGCTGAGCAAATAGTCAGAGAGGATGGATTATATGAAGAAGAATGTGTCATTAGGATTGGAGGAAGGCTTATTAACAACCTGTGTATTGCGATAGGCAGATGACACAACCTTGCTTTGAAAATGAGGACTTGAGACACATGCTAATGAAGATCAAGGATTGTGACCTGAAGTATGGAGTGCAACTCAGTACCAAGAAGACCAGAATCCTCACAACTGGACCAATAGGTAACATCATAATAAATGGAGAAAAGGTTGAAGTTGTCAAGGGTTTTATCTTGCTTGGATCCACTATCAATGCACATGGACGCAGTAGTTAAGAGATCAAAAGATGCATTGCATTGGGTAAATCTGTTGCACATGTCCTCTACAGAGTGTTGAAAAGCAAGGATGTTACTTTGAGAACTAAGGTGCACCTGACCAATCTATGGTCTTTTCATTGGCCTCATATGCTTGTGAAAGTTAGACATTGAATAAGGAAAACCTGAGAAGAATTGATGGGTTACAATTGCAGTACTGGTGAGTAATGGATATCGAAAGTACCATGGGCTGCCAAAAGAACAAAGAAATCTGTCTTGGAAGAAGTAAGCCCAGTGTGCTCCTCAAAGGCAAGGATAGTTAGACTTCATCTTACATGTTGTCAGGAGAGACCAGTTCCTGGAGAAGGACACTATGCTCAGGAAAGTAGAGATGAGTTTGCCCAGTGGCTATAAAAATGGGCTTAAACATAGGAACACTTGTGATGATGATGTAGGACCAGGCAGTGTTTACTTCTGTTGCGCACAGGATAGCTACAGGCTGGAACCAACTTGATGTTACCTAACAACAAAAACACTGAGGAACAAGTAGGTGCTGTCAGACCACATCAGAAAGACACTGTCGCTGATAGGGAGAAACAGACACCACTTCCCACAAGTGGCCTTGTTTAGATGAAGACCTTCAGGGAAAGAAGGAAATGGGCAGAAGACTTACAGTAAGTGGGAACAAAGGTAAGAAGAAAAGATGGAATGTTCTGAGAATAAGGAACAAACCGGATCTCTGAGAAACAGCAAGAGCAGTTTGAGAAAGTGTAACTCAAATGGATGGAAGTGGAGTTGAACAATGGTAGGTTTTTGAATGTGAAGGGGCCTGTGTTATTCTAAGAAGAACAAATGCATTGGGATCCACTGAAGGACCCACCTTATGAACTCTGTCGTTCCGAGCACCTGTTTACCAGGTTCAAACCTGAACAAGTTTATGAACTCCCAGCCGTTTGGCTCGTTCTTCCACCCTCTCCTCTCTCTATAATTGACCTCCTCGATGGGCAGAATGTATATTGGACTATTGGATTTCTATGACTTTGGGTTTTGTTCAATCTATTCTATCTACTTTAGCCATACTTTACTTCTCTATTGCTCAGATTCCTCCAGGCTTCCAACCTACCCACAGCACTCTTCTCTACCTATTTTCATAGATATGTCTCCATTCAGTTTTAAAGATTTATGGTCTGGAACACATGGAAATAAAATTGTTGTGTAGATCATGATTACGTAGAAAACTTAAATAAGTAAGTGATGCTGAATGGTGCTATTTTACATAGGGCTATATTTACATATATGCAAATAGAATAAACACACGAAGGGCCCTGTTAGCACAGTGGTTCAACTTATCACCACTTATCACCATAGGAAATCTTTGGAAGGTGGACCTGTTCACCACCTGTTAACCCCAAGGGGAGAGATTCGAGTCTACTTAGAAGTGCCTTAGAAGAAAGACTAAGAAACCCCATCAATAAAAATCAGCCATGGGAAACACTGTGGAGGACAGTTCTATGCCCATTGGGTCACCACGAGGCGTCAGAATCAACTTGATAGCAACTGATCCAATGACGGTATATACGCATGTATCAACTGGTTTGTAATGACTTTAGGGTTCAGCAATTCAAACTTTCAAATAACAAATAGTTTCAAATCACGGAGTTGGGTCATTTATATCTCAGGTCAGAAGAGGCTTTTTGATTTCAATCTTTTAGTCGCTTACAGTCAAAGCAAAAGGGTATTTTTAGCCTCGTAGTACAAAAAACAGAATTTTGGAACAATCTTGCTTACATCTTAAAGTCCTTTGCCTAAAAGTAATGTGGCTTGGTATGTTTCTGAATTAGGATCTTGCCTTAAGAGAATAATAGTTAAGCATGTCACTCTATTCTATCTTAATTTTCCATTTGGAATGAGGAGGAAAAATTGTAGGTACAACCTAATGAGCAATAGTAGGGATGCTGATAAGGAGGGGACAATCCTTGGAAATACACCTAATGAGTGTAACAGCAAAAGGTACTGGAAAGAAATACTGGAAGAAAAATAATTTAGGTTTTTCTAGATTTGTATGAAGGTCTGAATCCTCAGATTAAAAGAACACTAACACCAACCAGGATGAATGCAAGTAAGTGCACAACTAGGAAACCTACATAACATCAAGAATGAAGAGAAAAATCATAAAAGCTTTCCACAGGAGAAAAGGTGGACTGTGCTCCTTAGTTATGATCAATTGGAAAAGACAGTACTGTCTTTAATAGGCTGAGATAAATTAGCTTTCAATTCAGAATATTATACTCAACAAAACTTTTGGCAGTATATTAAATACATTTTCTAATTACAGATATTTAGATGATTTTTAAATCAGAGGCTTTCCTTATAGAATATACTTACAAAATAAAGAAATGAATGCATGCAGAATATATGGAATATAAGTTATATGGGCACAGCTATTGATATAAACAAAGATATTAACTACTGGATATTAGAAGACTAAGGATTCCTGATGGCACTGTCAGGTAAACATTGAATGGCTAACACACAAGATCAGTGGTTCAAATCTATCAGCTACTCCAAAGGGGAAAGATGAGGCTATTTATTCCATAAAAATGGGCATTCATGAAGTTAGGTTAAAATTTAACCCCTTATCAGAAACAGAACAAGGAGGTCCCGAGGGAGTACAAAGGATGGACTTTGGGGCCAGGACGTGGCACCCCATCAGACTTGTCCAGAAAACACTCCTAAAGGTCAACCAACAGACCTTGAACTACTAACAGGCTTTTTTTATGCAATTTGTTTTGTTTTTTCCCTTTTTTCTCTTCTTTTAAATTTTGTATGTCAGTGGCTTTTTGTTTGTTAGCTTGTCGGTGCTGCTGCCGTCGTCACCATGTTCTCATGTGCCACTTTGGTACTGTGCTGTCAAAGCCATCCCCAATTTTATGCACATATTAATATATCTGAAGGTCTACCTAGATAAGAGAGGCTGGACAAAAAAAATGTGAGAAGAAAATAAAGGGACCAATGGTTCCAAATGGACATGAGAGTGTGGGAGGTAGAGGAAGGGAGGAGGTGTTGGCCAACCCAGGGACAAGGGAACAACGAGTGGTTCAAAACCAATGGCAGGGAGGGGATGGAGGACTGGTAGGGAGTGACCAAGGGCAAGGTAATTGAGAGGAATTACTGAAACCAGAATGATGGCTGAACATGGTAGTGGGACAGGAGGAAAGCGTAAGGAAATAGAGGAAAGGAGTAGGAGGCAAAGGGAATACATAGAAGCCTAAATATAGACATGTACATATGTAAATATATTTAAGATTATGGGGGAAATGGACCTACGTGCATATATTTATAGGTTTAGTAGTAGGGTGGCAGGTAGACATTGAGCCTCCTCATGCTCATTCCCTTAATACAAGAGCGCCTTGCTCAGCTAAACGGTCTTTTCATGATACCCACCTTCCTGACATGATAGCTGAAGACAGACGTGGGCATAAGCAAATGTGGTGAAGAAAGCTGATGGTGCCCGGCTATCAAAAGATATAGC
>NW_022103928.1:55865645-55891415 GCF_000313985.2 Echinops telfairi
CAAATGCGCTTTACACAATTGATGTGTGTATGGATTGGGATAACAGTTGTATGAGCCCCTAATAAAATGTTAAAAAAAAAATGGAAAAATCTACAATCATAATGGGAAGAAAAAAGAATGGATCACAGAGATTCAAATTAGCAAGCAACATAGAAGATAGAGTAGAAATTCTAAATGATGACAGCCCATAAGAATAAAATGATGAAAAAATACTTAAGTGTTAAAAAATCTTTCAGTTATTAGGTAGAGATATGTTTATATGTCTCCCTTTATATGTGATCACTTCTTCTGAGGCATAAGCCAACAAAGAAACCACACAACATTATTCCTCCTTACAAGCTGTATGAGTTTATTTCTTGCTGTTACCACAAATCACTTCTGTAACCAATGACCTCAACCTAGTGATTTAAAACACCCCAAATGTATTCTCTCACACTTCTAGAGGTCTCACTGAGCCCAAAGGTGTCAGTGGAGCCGTGTTCCTTGCAGATGATCTAGGGGAGAATGCTTCCTCAGCCTTATAGTTTTCAGCTTCTGGACCACCTTCCTCCATCTTCAAAGTCAGTAGCATTAGCATCTTTATATCTCTCTCTGTCTCTGATCCCCCTGAGTCCCACTTTCACTACTGAGAACGCTTGTGGTTACATTGGTCCCACCTGGATAATCAGAATAATCTCCTAAAATACTTAACCTAATTACATCTGCAAAGTACCTTTGCAGGTAAGGTACCTATTGGCAAGTTCCAGAAATTAGCACATGGATATAATTGGGATTCATTATTCTGTCTACCTCAAGAGCTACATAAAATTTTGTACTATGGGCATGAGAGACAAAAAAGACGTATTCCCAAGACTGATTTATGTTTTGGTAATTTCCAAACTACATGCTCATCTTCAGATGATTAGAATTCTGTTTGCTGCAGTAGAAGTTCCAAAGTAGAGTTCAGATAAATTGTTTATATCCAAGCATACGCACCAAAAGCAAAACAAAACTCATTGTCATTGAGTTGATTCCGACTCATAGCGGCCCTATAGGGTACACTAGAACAGCCTCTGTGGGTTTCTGTGATTGCAAACCTTCAAGGGAGGAGAAAGTTTTATCTTTCTCCCAAAGAGCAACTGGGGCCTTCAAACTGCTGCGATTTTAGTTAGCAGCCCAATAGGTAATCTAATATTACTTATATCCCACCAGAGAATGTATAAAAGAATAAAAATCAAAGAGTTGTATGTAGTTGTATGTAAGAGTTGCTCTGCAGTCTTATTTCAGAATCGACTCCATATTTCCTATAGAATTTGTTCTCTCCAAAACTTTGTTGACAAGTAATGCAGACTACTTATTTTTCTATTACAACACAAAATTAGAAAGCTTAATTGTGTTAGACTGGGTTGAGCAGAGAAACAAATCCAGAGACATTCATATATTGGAAAGAAGAGCTTTTATTAAAGCAATTGTATACTGAGAAAACATCCAGCCCAGCACAGATCAAGTCTATAAGTCTGACATTAGCCCATATGTCTGATACTAGTCCATTAATTCCTCTTCAGACTCCTCGCGCAGCATGTGCAATGATGCTGAATGCAGGAAGATCACAGGCCGGTGGGTGAGAAAAGTCTTGTGGATTCAGGCTAGTGTGGGGCTCCAGGTGGGTCCCCTAGCTCTCTGAGTGTGGCTACTCAACAAGAAGGTAAAGCAGAGAGAGAGGCTCCTCACAGGTCTCAGCAAGTCTCCTTGTGGCTTGTCAACAGGAAAATGAAGGCAGAGAGAGAAAGAGATCCCAGAATCCCCATGAGAAGGTTGGACCCACAAGGAGGCATCCTCAGGCTGTGACATGATTCCACCCTTTCACTCTTAATACCCTCAAGTTGACATGAGATTATGCAACTACCACACGTATCAAGTAGTTTCATATAGAAGGCTATATAAATATATTTCCTTCATTTGTAGGAAAACTCATGTACACTTCCTTTTTAAGAATGAGGGATAGTTCCAAATATTGACCATATAAAACCTGTGGCCAATGACTCATAGCAATGTTTGAACATGGGACAAAGTCCAACTGCCCCACAGGAGTTCCAAGGCTACACGATTTACAGAATCAGAAGCCATCTCTTTCTTCTGCAGTGCAGAAGCTGAGCAGGTGAGTCCCCGACCACTGCACCACCATGGGCTCCTTAAACCAGCAAAGCTTCTACCTCCAACCCTTCCCTGAAGACTGTGTGCTCTCTAACTTACACAATGCCAACATTACAACTTTGGCATCCATGAGGGACCCAGTCGAAAGGCAAGATTTCCCAATAATATTTTCTTAAAATAGCTCTTGCTAGCCTCAAAGAATGAGCAAGTACATCATTGTGACAGGAAAACATCTGTTCCATAACTTTTTTTTTCTCATTCTTGCGGTTTTCGATTTTCTGAAAACTTCTTCCTAGTGCTCCCCCATTCAGTTCCTGTGTCCTTTAGAAAATCTATGTTGACTACCTCTTGGGAATCACTGAAAAGTTGACTTACCTGTCTTTCATTTTATAGGCCCCACAGAGCCCCTCAAAATTCACTCTTTCGAATGATCTTTTTTATTTCGAAGGCACTGGAACAAGACCAACAGAAAAATATTACCGAGCAAATTTGTTTTCAATCATTCATTGATTGCAGTGACATGTTTGAAAATGTTTTGTTTGGAATAAACCCAGGCCTGTATGAACTGGAAGCTCCAGCAGCAATACTTTTTGACTTACCCTCATACCATATAACGAACTAAGAGGAGAAAAGACTTACCCTGATCACTGTAACTGTAGAAAACAACACTCACAATTTTACAAAAAATTCTCAGCAAACATAATAGGAAGGGTCTTTTCTTTATCAAATACTCAAAACCTACAGTTCAGTGTAGTCAGGTCAATTCCGACTCATCGTGCCCTTATGTATAATGAACAAAATACTGCCCAGTCTTGTGCTGTCTTCTCAATTAGTGCCATGTTTGAGCCAATTGTGGCAACCATGGTGTAAATCCATCTTGGTGAGCGTCTTGGTCTTTTTCACTCACCCTCTACCAAGCATGATGTTCTTCTTTAGAGATTGGTCTCTCCTTGGTAGCATGTCTAAGAGTCCTGGTGTATAGTTGGTTATGCCATGGGCTGCTAGCTTGAACTCACTAGATGCTCCACAGGAGAAAGATGAGGCTTTCTAATCCCACAAAAATGTACAGTCTTGGAAACCCAGAGGCAGCTCTACTCTGCCCTACTGGGTTGCTATGAGTTGAAATCACCATGATGGGGGTGAGTTTGGTTTTGGTTTGGATACCATGTCTAAAGCAAGCAAGAAGATGTCTTTAAGACTCATTCTGAATGTACTTCTCCCAAGACAGATGTGTTTTGTCTTCTGACAAGTCCACATATGTTTAATATTCTTTACCAACACCAAAATTCAGATGCATCAACTCTTCTTCAACTTCCTTTTTCATTGTACAGCTTTCACAGTCACATGAGGTGATTGAAAATATCATAGCTGGGAACAGGCACGCGTTAGTTTTCAAGTCAACATCATGCCAAATGTTTAACACGTTAAAGAGGTCCTTTGCAGCAGGTTTGCCAAATGCAAAGTGGAACAGAGTGGAACTTCTGTGGGTTCTGTTGATGTAAACCTTATGGGAGCAGAAAAGCTCATCTTTCTCTTGTAGCCCCTGATTGGCTGAAATAGCTGACCTTGTGATTAGCAGTCAAACCCATTACCCATTGCACCTCGGGGCCCCCTTTTATTGTACTTCATCCCAAACCAAACTCAATAGACTATTATTGAGTCTATTTTGACTCATAGTAACCCTAAAGGGCAGGGCGGAAGTGCCCCTGTGGTTTTCTAAGGCTGTGGCTCTTTATGGATATAGAAAGTCTCATCTTTCTCCTGTGGAGCAGCTACTGGTTTCAAACTGTTGACCTGGCAGTGAGCACCCCAATGCATAATCGCCTTGCCACCAGTGCTCCCTTATTGATTGTACAGTAACTTAGTTCCCATTTTAAGAGAACAAATTGGAACTGCCTGCCCTTCAATATCAAGTAAAGATGAAGTGATACTTGAAGAAAAGTCCAAGTTCATGCAATTTGTACCATTCAAATAGATCTTTGGATCAAAGGACACCATGTGAAGTGTAACTTCACAAACGAAATACTTGGTACAGCACACACTGCTTGAAATGAGCCAGCATGCACTTCCTCTAGCTCAGGCTAGCACACACTACATTCAAGTATCCTGATTTTATTTATTTATTTTTATGGGCACGTATCTCACTGGCCACTTATCCCACCGGCATGTTCAGCCTCACACAGACCTACAAACTCATCTGGCAGTTCCAAGAGTCTTGACTTTTGGATGATTCAGCCTCAAGTGAACTGACTGTGAAACCGATTACGAGGAAGACAGCATCAGGGTCAAAGACGATAAATCCTTGTCGTCTGAGAATCAGGGCTGGAGACACATGGACATAACTAAGTCGTTTCTGAGTTATTTAATGAAGAATGAGGATCCCTAAGTCCTTCAAGATGAGAGTAGATGGCACCCATGGATTCTGACAAATGACTTGCTTCTCACCCAAGGCCATGCTACCATCCCGCTGAATTGCAGCAGCTGCTGCCATCTGACCAGACTTTCCCTAACCTCGCGCCTCACATCTGGGACTTTTGTTTCTTCTCATGAGGAATTTGCTTTCCACTCACTCCCTCCCTTGTTTGTTGGGAGTAGTGGCTGAACTCTGCATATCATCCCTCTGTGGGGACTACCAAAAGGTCCGTGCCAATTCTTCCCAGACTGTATGAATTGCCGTAGGTTATCCTGCCCAGGGCCCCCATAGATGTGTTGTACCAGCCTCTTAGGGTACCCCATTCACTTATAAGATTTCTGGGAGTAATGTAGAAGAAACATTTAAACATAACAACTACTTACCAGGTGTTTGATAAAGTGGAACCAAGACAAGTTCCAGTTGCCATTGAGTCATCTCCAACCCAAGGGGAGCCCATGTGTGTCAGAGTAGAACTTGCTCTGTAATGCTCTCAGTGGCTGTTCCCACCCACTCTCCTCTAAGATTAGATAGGCCTTTAGTCCAGTCCCTGGGTGGACACGAATGTCCATTCTTTGCTGATCAACCAAGTAGGTTAACCATTTGTGACACCTACATAGCAACAACCTCATTCCAGGTGTTAAATGTTGCGATAAGGACTATCATTAATGCAATTTCACCTTTGCAAATGTCCCCTGAGACAGATGTAAGCATTCACTTTATGAAAGAGCAAGTAGATACTAATAAGTAGTACCTTATGTGGACCACATGTTTAGCCATCTTCTCTCCAGTTTTATTCTTTTTTATCCTACACTTTCATCAGAATCCTGGTGGTATAGTGGGTTACACCCTGAGCTGCTAACTGCAAGGTCAGTGGTTTAATCCCATCAGTTGCTCTATGGGTGAAAGATTCCGTGGGAATCAGCAGAAAAGAACTGGGGCCCATGGGCCATCCGTAAGACCTAGGCACAAACTACAGTTATTTCAGGAAGAAAGTACCTGAGAGAGACCCTGTACCAAGTCCCCTGTGCATCAATTGGAGCTCACAATAATGATGCCTAATAAATACTGTCTCTATATCTAAACCCCGTTTCCAAAATAAAGGATCTGTAAAGGTTTAAA
The DNA here is from genome assembly GCF_000313985.2 of Echinops telfairi. Taxonomy (NCBI): domain Eukaryota; kingdom Metazoa; phylum Chordata; class Mammalia; order Afrosoricida; family Tenrecidae; genus Echinops; species Echinops telfairi. The sequence goes on from NW_022103928.1 coordinate 55,871,311, forward strand.
GTTTCAGAAGCATACAAAGAGGCAGTTCTACTCTGTCCTATAGGACCATGATGAGTTGGAATTAACTTGGACAGTGTGGGTTTGGTTTCAGATATCCTACACTTATTAAACATGTGTTTCATTCTCAGAACTAGGAACAATAACTACAGGATTGTTTTGAGGATTAAATGTAATCTTCATTGTGGAAGTACATAGCACATGAGAGATAATACTTAGCAGGTAGAAATTTCCTTATTTCTTTCTATTTTGACCTGGGCTTCGAAAACCTAACTCCTTTGGTAGAGTTTGAACTTGGGATATGTGTAGTACATCATTGTGACACTCAGCAATTTTTTAATAAATGTAGGGTAGATGAATTAATGTAGAATCAATTGTTGAATTAAAATTCCATTTGGGGCTTATGAAAACCTTTGCCCTCTACATTGTGCTATTCTTGGGTCAATTACTTATTATTATTATTATTATTATATTTATGTTAGTGTTATTCACACAGATAGCAGCCCTGGTGACATAGTGGTTACATGCTGGGCTGTAATCCACAAGACCAGCAGTTTCAAACCACCAGCTGCTCTGAGGGAGAAAGATGGGACTTTCTACTCCCATTACCAGTTACAGTGTTGGAAACTCAGAGGGGCAGTTCTCCCCAGGCCTAGAAGGGGTACCTCAAAAACATCTGGATGTGATGTGAGGGAGATAGTGCATTTGGAGTTTGTTCCACTAGGTCAGACTGTTAATAAAGCTTTCTATTTAGAGGTTCTGAAAAGATTGCCTAACAGTGTTCAATAAAGAAGGCCTGATTTGTGGAAGATGGGGGACTGGTTTTGCCACCACAGCAATGCACCTGCACATGAAGCCATATCAGTGTGCTAGTTTGGGGCAAAAAAACCCAAAACCCAGCATGCCTCTCCTGCCCCACGTGCCGTATTCACCTGACCTCGCTCTGTGCAATTTCTTTTGGTTACTGTGAGTGAAGTGGGACATGAAAGGACAGCAATTTGAAGGCATGGAGGAAGTGAAGAAAAAAAGGAGGTGGGTGCTGTTGGCCATCCAAAGAGATGAGTTTAAAAATGTTCCCAAGAATGGAATCACAGATTTGACAAATGTATTCAGTGTAATGGAGAGTACTTTGAAGGTGATATGGTTACTTGATAAAACAATTAAAATACATAGCTTTGAAAAAATATTCCATGTCTTGGGGGATGCCCTCTCATATAGGGTCAGTATGGGTCACCATCAGCTCGATGGCAGTGAGTGTGAGTTTGGTTTATCACGTGGATATGGTATTTGTTCTTTTGCTGGATTTCTCTTTACCTGGAGCTGAATCTCCTCAACTCAGCCCCACCTGTATAAGGATGTTCTCCCCTATGTTGTAGGCATCTAGATATGAAATCCTAGCTTGTCTGAACATTTTCCTTCCAAGCCATCATCCTAATATTCTGGAAAAGGAGACTGGACAAGAGACACTGTTCAGCTCACTGAGAGGTCCCGAAGAGGCATGGCTACTTAAGATGCAGGTCTGCTCAGGAGAGGGAGGCCACACTTGGCTGCTGTGTGGTTAGATCTGCCCTGACTAAGGCCACCTGCTGGCTCAGCACCTTTCCAAATAATTAAGCAATCCACTGAGAGCCTGGGGTTTGGAATCACAGAGAGGGATTTGGAGAGAAATACAAGTCAGAATTCTATAGATCCTCTCCTGTTAGCCAACAGTTCCATTAAAGAACTTTATTTTAGTGTTTTGGAAGCATGGAGATTTTTGTTCAGTCATAGACACACACAACCATTACTCAGTCCTCCGTCAGCAGATTCCGTGGGAGCTCAGCAGAAAAGAACTGGGGCCCATGGGCCATCCGTAAGACCTAGGCACAAACTACAGTTATTTCAAGAAGAAAGTACCTGAGAGAGACCCTGTAACAAGTCCCCTGCACATCAATTGGAGCTCACAATAATGATGCCTAATTATTACTGTCTCTATATCTAAACCCAGTTTCCAAAATGAAGGATCTTGGAGAGGGACACAGAAATCCCTAGAATGGAAAACACAATTGTTTTCCTAGTAATTTTCTGCTCTCAAAGCCAGCTGGACCACTTGCTGACTACCTGAAGATATAGCACTATCCTGGGCCCTATGGTCAATTCCCTTTCTGCTCAGAGAAGATGTAGGAAGACTCTAATGATCAGTTTGTGTGTCCAGCACCAAGATCACATTATTGTAGTGTCCAGTCTAACCTTAAACCCTTGAATCTGATCAATGAACTCTAACCTTGTGCTTTTTGATAAGGCTTCCCCTTGAGACTCTGAATTTCAGACCTGTTCTTTCATCTTAGCCCTGTGCACTTGAACGCTTAACTGCCTCTGTGTTTTCGGGACTATAAGCTTGCTCTGACAAGAATGTGCAGGGATAAGATTTCTCCGTTGCTGGTAAAGTCTAAAACAGATTTCCCCATCTGTACTGCAGTCTTCTAGGACAACCAGCTCCCCCCCACTACATCAGCCAGTGTTTATACCATAGCCCGCCACAACTCAATCTTCCCTTTTCAGTGGTGCAAGAATAGAGTATATTAAGCCATCCATGTCAAGATTTTTATCTATGAGGGGTTACCCGCCAAAACTGTATTTTTTTCCAAAGCTATCTATTTAATATATATATCTTTAACAAAACAACCTTATCACTTTCAAAGTACTCTCCATTACACTTAATACATTCGTCAAATCTGATATTCTATTCTTAGAAACATTTTTCAAATTCATTTGTTTGGATGGCTAATAGCACTTCCTTCCTTTTTTTCTTCACCTCTTCCATGCCTTCAAATTGATGTCCTTTCATGTCCCTCTTCACTCACAGAAACAAAAAGAAGTCTCACAGAATGAGGTCAGGTATGTGGGGCAGGAGAGGCATGCTGTTTCTACCAAAAACTGGTGCACTGAGATGGCTGCCTGAGTAGGTGCATTGTCGTGGTGGCAAAACCAGTCCTCTGTCTGCCACAAATCAGGCCTTTTTGTTGCACAATGCTCTGCAATCTTTCTAGAACCTGCAGATAGCTTGATGAACAGTCTGGCCTGGTGGAACGAACTCCAAATGCACTACGAGTCAACATTTCCATTTTGGGGGAAGTGGGACCATGGTTTGTCCAGAACATGGTTTGTCATCGATTGGCATGTCACCTTTTTTGAAAAGAGAAAACCACTCATACACTTTAGTTTTTCCCCTATCGCTGACTTTGTAAGCTGTGTTCAACATCACAACAGATTCTGCGGCATTTTTCTCCAGCAGGAAACAAAATTCACAGCTGCACTGTTCTCTTAAATCGGCCATCACGAAAAACGAAGTTCTAGCGAAATTGCTTTTATGAAAATATTCACTGTGACCAGAGAGAACCTTCCCAGGAAACTCCACTGGGTGCACTAACTCAGAGTGAGTTGCTTAATGCTTGCCCAGTGGGGAAAATGCTTACTAAGAAAACTCTGCTCTCTCCAGTACAATTCCATTTTTCTTTGTACCCCTGCATATATGTAGAAACCAGGGAATGGGTGGAAACTGCTAAGGTGGCAGGGCATCCAGCAGACCAAGGGATATCTCTGATCATGAAAGAGACTGCAACTTCTGAACTAAAAGCTACTATTTCAAGAAGCCTTCATTTATATCAGCCTTTCAAGACCTAGGCACCTCACCATATGCCTTCATTCGAAATAACTAGCCAATGAGGACTCTTAAACTGCTGTAAAGCCATGAAAATTCCCCTAAATAATAACTATACAGAGTATCACTTCCAAGACCACAATTTTGTGATTTTATTCTAGGCATTCTAAGTTGAACCCTGGGGAAATATTTTACTACTAATAAATAATTGCTTGTTTTAAGATGGATTATTGCTAAGATAATAGATTACATCAATATATATTCGTGTTATTATAACTGAAAAATCAGATGTGAGAATTCTATTCATGCTTAAGCATTGAGAAAAAAGAAAAGTATTAATTTTCCTAGTGACATGTTTGGTTTAAATTATCTGTTCTGAAATATAGGCAGGTATTAATCTTCAATATAATGGAATCATTTGTTACCCAGCCACATTTTACTTTTATTAAATTTCTTTGTCAAAAAAATTGTACGTGATAGGACACAATCCATGACTTATCAGTTGAGAAATAACACAGTGAAATTCACTAAATCAAAGTGTTGGCATAATTTTTACATTAAAAAAGAACTTTAAAGTAAACTTTAGATTTTGTGCCATCATAGTTTAAAAAGCCTCAGCTCAGTGTCTTGTACTTCCTCTTTGCTGGGTTGCCATTCAGAATATGCTTTTTAATTTTTTTCTAAATCTTAACTTCCATTTTTACCAATTTTAAAACAAATATCAACTTTTCAAGCAGACAATCATCACAGCCTTTGATTGTCTCCCAAGGTTTGATCTGAGGTTTTTATCCACAAGAAGAGATAGACAAAAAATTAACTACAGTTTACCCCTTTTCCCCCCCAGGTTATTATAAAGTTTAATTTAAAAAGACATTTGTTTCCTAAATGAATTTGGATGGCATGGCATTCATGAAATAATTAACTGTAGGAGAATCTGAAGCCATTGCAAGATTTTTGTTTCCAAATTTAGAATTAAGCACCTCTAAAAACAAATAAATGAGTGGAGATTGCTAAGAAGTGAATGGATTGGTGGTAAACAATCCACAAAAATAAAAACCAATTAGTTAAATGATTCTTCAATCAACATAACCATTTGTTTGACAACGTGTTTTTGTTATGGTTAGGTGCTACTGATTCGGTTGTGGTTTCATACTGGCTAAGATAGAGATCTATAACAACTAAGCATTTTAAAAGAAGCACTAAACCCAACACATTCTAGAAAGTGTGACGTTAAACAAAAGTAAGACTTTGAATTTGTGGAACTCGAGGATGGAACCAGAAAAGCATTAATGAATTGAAAATAATCCAGCAAGCTATCGGTTTTCTTATCAAACCATACAATGGGACTTCTGCTAGAGACCACTGCTTCCCCTGAAGTAGCCAGGACTTGAGGATTTGTAATTCCAAAGAAAAGGGATATTAAGGAAGTATCAACATTTGGCACCAACTTCCTCTATATGACATTTAAAGAACCTTGAGTTATGCAAGGCAAAGGCTAGGAAACTAAGGAGAAACAACTGAAATGCAAACTGGAATTTTTGACAGTCTTATGGTGCTTGAGAGATAAAAGTTGGATTTCAGGATTTGCCCAAAAGGAAAAGCTCATATAAACACCCACATTTTCACACGAGGTCCCTAAAGTCTCCATCTACCTTGGAGGTAGGCCAAACCTTCTAAACCTGATAACTCATATTTGAGTCAACTTAATTACTCATTGGATTCAATTGATAGGACCCCATTCTAGAGATCTAACCGAGGGTAGCATGAACCCACTTTGGAGAAAGATAACATATATATTAGTTTATACATTTTAACAGTCCCACCGAAGTATGACACACTTCACACATCATACATTTCAGTGGCTCTATAACATTTATGGGTCGTGCAACTATTACCACAATCAATTCCAGTATTTTTCTTTTGCCTTGTATGCGCTGCTTTTATCTCTCCATTTCCCACCCACCTCCCCTGCCAGGTCCCTTTGAAACTGTTGATCCAGTTGTTGTCGCTATAGGTTTACCAAGCCCGAGTTTCAAATACAGAAAGCCATAACTATTTAAAATCACATTAGCCATCATCACACACATACACAGAGTAAATCCACAAAAAAGACCAAGCATAAAAGGGACCCATAGCTCATTCAGATATTGGAATTTTTAAAAATAATTGCAATCATTACCTAGGTTATACTTGAAATTATTAACTCCGATATTGGAATACTTAAAAATAACATCAATACCTCAGATATCAGACATTTACTTAAAAATAACTGAAATCATAACATTGGAAAAGTAAGAAATCAAGATAGAGAATTTTATAAATCTTTCTAAACATTTAAAGGAAGTTAAAAAAAGCTACAAATTATAATGTAAGTTAGGCTGTACATAAGTGCAAGGTACTTTAAAAAATGTATTAAAATGGAGGCTTTTTGTCAGGGTGTTTTGCTGGCCTCTCCTTTACCAAGCATGACATTTGTCAGTTTTTGTGTTGTGGTGGCTTGGGTGTTACTATGATGCTGGAAGTTGTCGCTGGTATTTCAGGTACCAGTTGAACCACCGATAGTGGACAGATTTCAGTTGAGCTTCCAGATGAGGAAGAAAAACCTGGAAATATACTGTTTGTTTGCTTTTTTAAGCAAGTGAAAGCCTTCTAAATAGAAGTGGCCCATTGTCTAATATAATCTCACTGCTATCGAATCTATTTCAACTCAAAGCGACCCTTTAGGATAGAACTGAGTAGAACTGCCCTAGCATTTTAAATCTTTATCAGAGTCGACAGCCTCATCTTTCTGCTAGTCTAATATCACAGCACTATTTAAATAATAAAAGTATATTAATTTATAACTCAACTAAGTCAAGAACAAAGTGATGTTACCATTGTATAATTTTAACTTCTAACCAAAGTGAAATAATGTACCCAATCGTGATAGTGGAAAAGGAACTGAAACAACCAAATTTGATCAACCCTAAAGAAGGGAAGAGAAAACACAAAAAAGATGACAAAAAGTGAAAGATAAGTAGGGACTGTATACTTGTGTGGTCAGAATGAAGAAGTACAACTTCAATAAAATGATCCAGAAATGTTGAAAATAAACGGGTAGAAAAATAAATATTGTGTAAGTCTGAACTGATAGCTTGTGTAGTAATACACAACTCAGACAAAGTAGAGTTGAAAGACAAGATGCATTTCTTGAAAGGAAGAATTATTTACACAAATAAAAGATTTTGTGCATTCAGCAGAATGTAAATTTGAATGCACCTGAGCAAACAAAATATATAAAACAAAGTCTGAGTGCAGTGAGAGAGAAAGCGAGACCCCCAGTAAGAGAGAGGCATTTAGCAGAGCTCTCTCAATGGGGTGGCTGTGAGTGGGAATTGACCCAAGGACAGTGAGTTTGGTTTGGTTTCAGGTTCGCAATAATTAGTAGAACAAAAGTAAATAAAAATATAAGTAATTTGAATAACACGATAAAATTAACCTAATTAATATAACACTAACTGATAGACATGTATATTTTTCAGGCCATATAGAAGAAACATTTATCAAAACTTATCTTTCGTTAGGCCATATAACAAGATGCAACAATTTTGAAGTGATTGAAATTATGTTCTCGTACCACACCAGAATGTAATTAGAAATGAGACAAATAAAGAATAATCACTCAACAATTCCCCACTTGGAAATTAAGAAACTCATTTTAAAATAAACCTTGGGTCGAAAAGAAATCCCGATGGAATAAAAGGATATTTTGGACTGAATGACAATTAAAATATGGGCTCTTAAAATATGTTGAATGCTGCTAATATTGTGCTTAGTGAAATGTCTCATATTTACAGCCTCATTGCATATGAAAGAGTAATAGTTAAAAATAAATAAACAACAGTGATCTCAGTATACTTTTTTAATTAAGGGAAAAATGTGCAAACTAAACTCAAGGGTGTTAGGTGGAAGGAAATAATAAAGATGGATGCGTGTATTATTGTCAGATTGTTGAGTTGGGTCCGACCCGTAGAGACCCCACGTCCAACAGAACAACACACCAGCTGCTCCTGGTTGTTCGCTTTTCTTTCATCAGGGTTCCCTGCCCCCATGCATTCTCAAATTTGTTTTGCAGTAATTGGTGACCATTTGGTCTCCAATAAGTGATTAAAAACAAAACAAACAAACAAGAAAACAAGTGCACTGTGATTGAATCCATTCTGACTGTAAATCTCTATGGACGTAGAGAGCCTCATCTTCCTCCCATGAAGCAGCTGGTGAGTGCAAACGACTAACTTTTTGGTTCGCATTCCAACATGTAATTGTAGTGCTGGCTTTTTTTTTTTTTAAAGGATCACAGTATTTACCTGTGATATTCTTCTTCTCCTTTTTATTTTTAAATTTTTACAGCCAATTCACAGCAAGTTGACCTCAGGGGTTAGTTTTGATTCAAGGCTTGAAGAGGAACTCAGCATGTAGTTCTTTTAATCTAGGGGATATGAGGCTGGAGTTCGTGTCTCTATGTCCTGTAGACTAGTTCTATTTTGGTCTTTGTTTACCTTCTATCTTTTTTGCTCTACATAAGTAGAGTCCAAAAGTTGTATCTTTCCGTCTGCTGTGGAAACAATTCTGACTCAAAATGGCCCTAAAGAGGATTTTCAAGGCTGTGAATTTCAGGGGAACAGAAAACCTCATTTCTATCCAGAGAAGCAGCTAATGGGTTTGAACCACTGACCTTGCAGTTAATATAGTTCAATGCTTACCCACCAGAACCACTGGGGTTGTATCTTAGACTCTCATAATTTGTAAACTATGTAGAAATTAGCTAAGTGCAAGAGAGAAGTTCCTTAAGTTGATAAAGCATATCTTCAAAAATTTTAAGCAAGTATCATATTTAATTTTGATATATCAAAAGCTTACCTCCTTAAAAATCAGTACCAGACAACGATGCCTAACATCAACATTTTCATTGAATCTTGTACTAGAGGTCCTAGCCAGTACAGCTAGGCAAGAAAAATGTATAAGGATTAAGAAGGAAGAAGTAGAATTGTAAATCTATCGTGACAGTAACTGGATTAATAATGTCTTTTGGTTATGGAGGGGAACCGGGAATAGGGAGCTAATAGTAATGAATATGAGGAAGAAGAAAATGTTCTGAAATTACTGTAGTGATGACTGTATAACTCTTTTCAAGCTGGATCACTTGAATACCCACACTGAAAATAAGAAACCACATATAAATTAATTCTGGGTGGATTTTCTATCTAAATGTGAAAGGAAAAAATCAATAAACTGCTGGAATAAAATTTAGGAAAATATCTTTATGTTTCTTTTAAAAGGGAAAGTATTTTTAAAACACTAAACATAATGAACAATTGATAAGTAGGACTACAAAAAATTAAGAAACTGTTGAGCTAACGACAGCACTTGAGAGCAAAAAGTCAAGCCAAGAATGGAGGATGATTTTTGTAATACATCCAATAAAAAGGGGACTCAACTAAAATGCATAAAGAATTCTTATAAAGAGAGAAAACCAATAGAAAAACAGGTAAAATTCCCCTCAAAGAAGGTACATAAATCAGTGCTTAAGATTATTAGTTATTAGGAAAATGTAATTAAAACCATAAGATACTATTATGTACCCATTAGAATAGCTAAATTAATAACAATGCTGTTGTTGTTGTTATTATTACTAAGAAGACCAAAAAATACCAGGTTTTGGCAAGGAAGTGAACCCACTGGAAATCTCACATATTGCTGGTAGGTGTGCAGATTAATAAAAACCACTTTGAGTAACTATTTGGCAGATCCACTAAGCTGAACAATACATCCTGCAACACAGCAGTTTCGCCTTTTGAAAAGATAGGCACAATTCACACGTATTCAGCCAGATTGAGAAAGTAGATAATATCCATTATCAGAATGAAAAAAGAGGTGTCTCTAAAGAGCTTTTAGAAATTAGAGTCTTTCCAGATATTGTGAGAAAGATTATGTTAACAAATTTGAAAATTGGGATACAATGGGAAAATTTTTATATACCACAACTTATCAAAACTCACATAAGAAGAAATAGAAAATCAATAATCTTATAACCACTAAAGATAATCAATTTGTAATTAAAAACTTCCTCCAACACACAAACTATGTTAATACACTATCACTGCTTCTTAGCATTTTGAGCAATTGATAACATTGAGAAATGAGAATCTATTTGATTGAACTCAGTGTTAACCTATTTTCTTTTAAGTACTTTGGAACTGGAGACAAGGAGCCTGACCCTAGAATCAGGAATAATTATAAAACTTTGATACCATGAGGACTATTTATTGATTTCATCTATTGGAATTCATCTATAGGCGAACTTTAAAATGCATTAACTGTGGATCATGGTAAAATGTACGTAACTTCAGTATTGGCAATTTAAAGTCAGACCTATTAATGCTGAAAGTTAACAATTCTAAGTAAGGGAAAAGACAGTGATTTTCTCCTATTGCGAAGTACAGGATCACGATATACTGCTGACACTTAATGGGATCAGGAATAAAAATTTACATTTTAATTCATAAAAGTAATTGAGAGCAAGGAATAAAAACTGTAAAATGGTATCAAAATTGAGAGAATAAGGAAAGGAGATAAAATAGTATGTATGTGCTAAATCTTCATCAAGCATAACAGGAATTCAATAGATTATGATGAAGGCAATACTTTATTGTTTAATAACAGAGGTAATATCAGAAAACATAAAAACATACATGAAATATTTTGCTTACGATGAACAGAAGCATGGGTCGAAAAGGAACAATTGGAGAATGGCTCACAATTCTGTGCTTTTCTTATTTCTTCTTGGAGAAGGAGTTCCAAAGCATAGATGCAAAAGAATAAAACAGCCTGTTAAATATTTGATATATTTGACAACATAAAAAGTAATGATCAGTTTTGGTATTGGGGGAAACACCTAACAAATTAGAGGGAAATCATAATTGTGAGGACATATTTATAATTATTAGAAAATAGGGATGTATGTTAATAACAAGTGGATGTTTCTTACTAATAAAAATAGAAACTAAAATCTTGTTTTTCCTGTAAAATTTTAAAGGATTTTTAAAAGAGAAACTCTGTAAGAAGGTTAAGTAAAGTGGACACATTCATATAATGCCAGTGAGAGACCAGCTTGAGACTTTCAATTTGTTAATATGTATGCATTTATGTGTGGATCATATAAACTATGGATAGCCTGGAAAAGAATGGGAATTGCAGAACACTGATCATGTGCATACTGAATTATACACAGTTTAGAGGCAGAACAAGGGAATACTGCATGGTTTGTTTAAAATGAAGAAAAGTGTGCATCAGGATTGTATCCTCTCACCATTCTTATTCAATCTGTATGTTGACCAAATCATCTGAGAAACTGGATTATATGAAGAAAAATGTGGCATCAGAATTGGAAGAAGGCTTATTAATAACCTTGTGATATGTAGATGATACAGCCTTGTTTACTGAAAGTGAGGAGGACTTGCTTTTGAAAATCAAAGAATGCAGCCTTCAGTATGAATCACAGTTCAATGTTAACAAAACAAAACCAAAAACTCACACCTGGACCAGTAGGTAACATCATGATAAATGGAGAAAAGATTGAAGTTGTCAAGAATTCCATCTTGCTTGGACCCACATTCAATGCTTGTGGAAGCAGCAGTCAAGAGACCAAAGGATGCGTGCAATTCGGTAAATCTGCTGCATAAGACCTCTTGAAAGTGTTGAAAAACAAAGTTGTTCCTTTAAGGACTAAAGGGTGCCTGACTCAAGTCCCCGTATTTTCCATTACCTCATATGTATAGGAAAGTTGATATTGAGTAAGGAAGACAGAAGAAGATTCAATAGATTTGAATTATGATGTGGAAGAAGAACATTTAAAGTACTATAGTCTACCAAAAGAAAAACCAGGTCTGCCTTGGCAGTACAGTCAGAATGCTCCTTAGAGCAAGGATGGCAAGACTCTATCTCATGTACTTTGGACATGTTGTCAGGAGAGACCAGTCCCTGGAGAAGGACATCATTGGTAAAGTGGAGGGCAGTGAGCAAGAGGAAGGCCCTTGGCAAAATGGATGGACACAGTGACTATAACAATGAGCTCAAACATGAGAACAATTGTGAGGATGGTGCAGAACCAAGCGATATTCTTCTGTTCTGTCCTACATGGGGTCGCCATGAATCAGAACAGACTCAACAGCATTTAATGACACGCGGTTTAAATGAAGTCAGGCAGTAATTACCAGTAATTTTAACTCTGAAAATCAATCCTAGTGAAATAATCATAAATTTGAACAAAGATTTCTATGTTAAAGAAAAGCAACTTGACACGCTTAAAATGAGAGAGGGACAGGTAATGCGTTCTAATCATTGCATCCATACAATGAATAAATATTTATTATCTACTATATGCCAGGTACTGATCCAGGCATTGGTGATAAAACAAATTAACACAAAACAAAACAAAATGATCAAAACCAACAGAAATTCCAGCTCTCAGAGAGCTTGCATTCTAAGAATATTTAATGATGGAGGAAAATGGTCATGACAAGCCAGAATCTGCTATTCTCTCAATAAAACAGGAATGGGGCCTATCCATGCTGTAGAACCATGCCAGCTAACATCACACACCTTACAGAAGAGCCGTAGTTTTATCCATCACATGATGGGTGAGTTACTTAAATGTTTGACCAAATATCTCACTCTCTAACTCACTGCCATCGAGTCAATGCTGACTCACATTGACCCCCCTCTGGGTTTCCGAGACTATTTGTGGGAGTAGAAAGCCCAGTCTTTCCCCTGCAGAGTTGCTGGTAGTTTTGGACTGTGGGTCATGTGGATTGCAGCCCAACGAGTCTCTGCTACGTCACCAAACAGCAGGCTGATTTTTAAGGTGCTAACTTTGTATGCCCTGTGAATGGTATTATAAAAATGGCCCTTGGCAGAAGAGTGGTTCCCCGCCTCTGATGTAGAATAATACACAAAGGGAAAGGGAGAGAACTACACGGAAAATAACAATGCTTACTCATGGTGGTAAATTAAGGGAGGTTTCCTTTTCTGCTGACATTTCTTCAGTATTTTCCAACTTTTCTAATATGAGCTTGTATTACTTTAGCAGTTAGAAAAGATACACATATACACTTAAAATATACTCATGAGCTTTAAATGAAAAGAAGTATGAAAGTGCTTTGCAATGACTAGGCTCTCAATAAATGTCAGTTTTTGTACTCTTTCCAATCTGAAGATTGATTTCATTTCTTGCTCATCTCCCTCTCTGCTATGGGTGGTTTTTGGTCTGTTGCCATCACATTTTAGCATTTCCTCATAGTAAGTATACTTAAACTTTCAATCAAATCACCATGCTTCTTATTAAATGGGTTGCCTATTATTTTTAGAGAATTCCCATTACTTTAAATAGCTGAGCTCTGAAGGAGAGGGACCTTGAGGCAGAAGTACTTGCCTGAGCACTACAAGTCATTCCCTGGACAAGAGTTGCTTTCTTTACCAATGAAATGGAGAGATGCTCTGTTTCTATGGTTACTACTCTTCCTATTAATGCTGAAATTGTCCAGTTTTAGACTCCCAAATCAAAGCAAGGAGCTGTGCTCATCGTTACGAGCATACACGTATCACCCTCATTTTCCAGGAGACCTTTGGGTCACAATGCCAGGCTGGGGAAGATGAAGTCAATTGTGTGTCAGTCTGGATGTATATGCTTCCATTTTCAAGACTTTCACAGTCGGCCACAAAACTTCATGTTTGGCAGGAACTTGTCATAAAAAGTGCCATGTATGGGTCTCTTCTAACTGTGGATGGTTCTTTAGCTCCTCACCTGTAGAACAGGCATATGTACAAGGTATATGAAGTAGATCCCTTCTCTGCTGGACTGTAACCAGTTCTGTGACTTATCACAAGTACCTGAAACCCAGTGCATTGGACACCTGAATCTCATTGTGCTTTCCCAGTGATGTAAGAAAGGATATCAGACTTTCTTGGGCCAAGGATAAGGGAGCCCCACAACATTGGGAAGAATTGACTCTTCAAAATAGTTGACCTTAATGATATGTGTGGAGTAAATCTTTAGGACTTTCTTTGGCTGAAGTGGCACAACTCAAAATGAGAAGCAGCAGCTGTGAACCTCCACTAGGAACCAGAATGTGGAACGGACAATGCATGGATCTGGAAATATGGACAGTCATAGAACATGAAGCGAAATGCATAATGATCAAGATGCTGGGGATTGGTGAGCCAAAATGGGCTGGCATTAACCATTTTGAGACAGGTATGATCTATTCTTCCAGGAATGACAAATTAAAGACGAATGGCTGTACAGTTGTCATCAAAAATACCATTTCAAGATCTTAAAGTAAAAAAAAAAAAGATCTTGAAGTAAAGTACTGCCAGTAATAGGATAATATCCATGTTCTACAAGGAAGACCAGTTAATACAAGTATTATTCGAATTTACCCATCAGCCACTGCTACCAAAGGTGACTAAATGGAAGATTTATACCAATTCCTGCAGTCTGAAACTGATCAAATGTACAATCAAGATGCATTGATAATTACTGGTGATTATAATATGAAAGTTGGAGGGGGGGGAATGGAAAAAAAACAGACCAGTAGTTGGAAAATACAGCCCAGGGGATAGAAATGATAGAAATCACATAGTAAAATTTTGCAAGACCAACAACTTATTCATTGCAAATACCTTTTAAAACAACCTAAACACTAACTGTAATGTGAACTTCACCATTAAAAAAGCCCAGGAATCAAATCTATCACATTTTTGGAAAGAGACCACATGTGTGGTTGTTTTTGAGAAACAGCCAGACAGTGTCCTGCACAGCCCGAGTGGTTTTGCCAAGTGCTGGTTCCAAATATGCAGCCCATGAGCGCAGTCACACCACGGGCAGCAAAACCAACACACCAGTGCCTGGTCCTGCACGGTTCTCACGCTCCTTCCTACGTTTGAGCTCATTGTTGCAGCCACTGGGTCACTCCATCTCACTGAGGAGCTTCCTGTTTTCCACGGACCAATTTGTGACATTTAGGTAAAGGATTACAGAAAGGAATCCTGGTCAAAAGGGGGGAAATGTAGAATAGAATGTCAAATTCTCACGAAGTCCAGACTTTCTGGAGATCTGGAGACAGGGTGAAACCCTGACCATAGCAACTCAAAAGATTCGATCGGAACCTCAAGTGTTCGTGACTCCATGTTAATGCAGAAGGAACAACGCAGAGAGGATGAGAATCAGTGTCATTGATCTGTATGCACAGCAATTGCTGGATTGGGATATGCTTTGCTGTATATAGTCTCAACAGCAGCAAAAGAAATAGTTTTGGAAAAATAGAAGGTATCTTTTAAAACATCCCTTGACTATGTTATAGGCACAATTCAGTGAGAGGGTGAAAATTGTTGCCCAACTTGAAGCACATAATCAGTGTCACTGAATTGTATACATGGAGATAATTGTATTGATGTATATATGTTCTGCTGTGTATAATCTAATTAAAAACAAAGTCAAATAAAAAATAAAATAAATGACACACACTTATAAACTTTCTTGGAATTATCCTCATATCAATGGCCATCTGTTTCCTATAGGAACCTTAATTGATAGGTTGACCATGTAAAAAGATAAAAGTCTTCCTTCTAGGGAATGCTAAATATAGAAACAAATGAGAACCCCTACCCCCAAATTTATTTCATACCTCAGGTATGAATGATGGCGATGATAACATTGAGGCATACATTTTAAAGGGGTTAAATTAGGTTTTGCTTCACTATCCTATTTGCATTCCGTTTGGTGGCTGGAATGGAGCGTCTGTGAGAGGCTCTGACACTTTGTGACAAACCGATAGGCTCTGCCTCTTGGAACTCTAGACAGGTGTGAGGGGGCTTTGAACACACTGAAAGGACAAGACAACACACACACACACACACACACACACTCGAGAATCATGCAACCTTAATATATTACAAAGGCAGGGCCATCAAAAGCTGAAATGAATATGGCAAAAGTAGTAGTAACATAACTCACGTGGAAATGAATTACACATGGTAACATGACATTTGTCTAGAACTAAAGAAACCCCCAGGAGCGTCATGAACCACTGACTTTAGTCGTCAAACATAGTAGCCCAACCTAGAGCCCTAACCTACAATGCCCCTTGGGTTGGGGCATGCGTGTTTGAGCTTTGCTGTCAGACGTCCACTAATTCCAGAACAAACTGCAGCCTTAGGAGAATCTCCATGGGTTTCATTTCTATGCACGTGAAAGTTGGGTAATAAGGAAGACTGAAGAAGAGTTGATGTCTTTGAGTTAAGAGTGTTGTCAAAGAATATCGAAAGGATCATTGACTGCCAGAAGAACAATAAAATTGATCTTGCAAGAAGTACAGCCAGAATGCTCCTTAGAAGCAAGAATGACTACACTTGTCTCCTGGACTTTGGACTTGTTATCAGGAGAAGACAGTTCCTGGAAAAAGGGCATCCTGCTTGGTCACGTAGAGGACCAATGTGAAAGAGGGAGACCTTCAATGAGATGGACTGACACAGTGGCTGCAACAATGGGCTCAAACGTAACAGCTGTCAGGATGATGCAGGATCACGCAGTGCTTTTGTTCTGTTCTGAGGCAGAACCAACTAGACAGCACCCAGCAACATAACATGCTTTATTTATCTTCATTCTTAGTCTGCCCCTACCTTGGTGATTGCAATACATATATATGTGCACAAACATACATATATTTACTTCATTCTATTTTTTCCCTTATGACTTGTTTGGAATTTATACATTTGACTTCTATTTTTATAGAAGTTAATTCACATAGCATAGCCTGAAATTAATGACTGTCTTCACTATCTTCCTAACTTATACAAGAACCATGGGCACACTTTAACCCAGATCACCCCCGGTATAAAAGCTACTGGTTTCCAGTATCATAGGAGCATGGGTGACTTAATGATTAATCACGTGGCTGCTAACTGCAGGGTTGGTGGTTTGAACTCCCCAGCCACTCCCCAGTAGAAAGACTTTGTGATCTGCTTCCATGAAGATTGCAGCCAAGAAAACCCGATGGGGCAGTTCCCCTGTGTCGTACAGGGGCGCCAGGGGTTGGAATGGATGTGAAAGCAACAAACAGCCACATCCATTCCATTGTTCTCACTTAGTTCCCTCATAGATTTTTCCTTATAATTATTGATTTATACATTAAAAGGTTATTTATTCATATACTTACCAGTACTTTTACAGCATTTCTTCTTGCACCTCAAAACTCCTGTCTGTATTGATTTTTTTCCCCTGCCTAAAGTACAATCCATGTATAATTTCCTATAGGGAAGCTCTCTCAGTTATACATGCCTCCAGTTTTTATTTGCCTGGAAATGTCTTCATTTCACCTTCATTCTTTACAAATAGTTGTACTGAGTTCAGAAGTCTAGGTTGCCTGTTATGTTTCTCTCAGCACATTCATCAATGTTTTATAATCCTCTGGACTCAAGTTATTACTGTTTAGAAATCACCCGCCAGTCTAAGTGTACTTCTTTTCTATCATCTGGCATTTCATATTGGCTGAATTTAGGGTCCTTTAATTTTTTTTCTTTAGTTTTACTGTGAAATTTTAAAAAAAAATGTATTTCAACAACTGTGGGAAAGTCTCTCTGAATAGCACAGCTTCCACAGTTTCTTTATTATCTCATTCTGGAATTCAAAACAGGAATGTCCTAAATCTTCTCACTTTATCCTCCTTCTTAGCTCCTCTTTCACATTTCTCATCCCCTCTTCTCTTAATCCTTAGGGTTTATCTTCCATACACCTTTTCCCCACTCATCAGCTATATCTAATCTACTATTAAGCCAAGCCATTAAGCTTTAAATTCCAATTAGCATAATCACTTTAAAAACCAATTCCCCTTGAGCTAATTCCAAGTCCCATTGATTCCCTGTATGTAGAACTGTGCTCCATAGAGTTTTCAATGGCTGATTCTTTGGGAGTGGAGTGCCGGGTTTGGGTTAAGCTAGGTCTACCACTGGGTAGACCTGAACCGCCAACCTTTTGGTTAGCATCTGAGTGTGCTAACCCCTGGTAGCACCCAGGCAAAAAGAAACAAAACCCTAACCTATTGAGTTGATCCCTACTTCTGGAAGCCCAATGTATGCAGAGGAGATCTGGGCTCTGTATTGTTTTCAGGAGTAGATCACAAGGGCTTTCTTCTGAACTGCCCCTGGGTGAGTTCCAGATGCCAACCTTGCAGTTAACAGCCAGTTGCTTCATCATTTACACCCCCAAGAGTCTCCTTTCACTACTCAGTCTTATATTTACCCCATATTTACTTCAGACCTATTAAACCAGCAATTTCGTATCTGATAATTTCAACATCCAAAGTATTGCGGGGTTCATGTCTGTTTCCTATGGTTTCTGCTGAGTTTCACTCATAATATCTTTTTTCCTTAAGGGTTTTGTGAGTTTGGTGTGGGAATCTTTTAGGCCCGAGTTGAAACTGGGGTCCTCCAGAGAGGAGCTGTACTTGCTTCTGACAGCCACCACCTTCCATGAACCAAACGCATTGCCATCGAGTGCATGCTGACTCATAGCGACCATAAAGGACAGGGTAGGAGTGCTCCTGTGGGTTTCTGAGACTGTCACTCTTCATGGGGGTAGAACATCTCATCTCTCTCCCATGGAGCGGCTGGTGGTTTCCAAATTCGGACCTTGCACTCAGGGACTCAGCTCATAACCACTAGACTACAAGTGCTCCTTAGTCACTACCCTTAGAACCACATTAAGTCAAGTTTTCAGCTTGATTTCTTCTGCATCAACCTGGCAGTGTGACTTTAGACGGCCGGCAGTGGCTTCAGATTCTCAGGGTCAGAAAGAGAATTTCTTTTTACTGGGCAGGCAAGGTTCCTTTCTGACTCGTTTTGAATTTCAAAGTGGACTTCTCATTCATTCTTACCTTAAGACCATACACTTTATGGTTCTATACGCTTAGTTCATCTTCTGTAAGACCCCTCCTTGGGCAGAGCCTGAGCTTCATCTTCTGCTGTCTGAACTCTATGTAGTTATCAAAGGAGAAACTCAATATCACGAGGGTTTGGCCACACCATCATGGCATAAGTGGGATTTGATATTAGCTTACCCCCCAGGATTCCTGTTTTCACTCCGTTTGGGATTCTGCACGTCTTCATTTGGTTCCAACTCAATAATGTATTTACAGTAGTGAAGAGGATTTTTTTCGGCCCTTAACCTAGTATTCTAGTTTGTAGTCGGGAGGGTTATTCAGGATATCTTACCAGCCATACATTTGAAAAAAGAAGTCCCAAAGCCTACCTTCTAGAAATTGGTGATTTTCTACTGGGCATTAAGTCTGGAATTTCAATATTGCTTTATTTTAAGCACCACACTGTTCTATAAGCATTACTATTAGAAGAAATGGTACTTTCTTTCTTACCTAACATCAGAACTTAATTAGGCTGGTCACTGAGATCTATTGGGGGGAGTGCCTGAGTGGTAGAAGGATTGGATGATATTGGAATTGCATCTTCACATTTTAAATCAGTCTAAACATTCTTCACTCTTTCCATTGTTGGAACAGTGGGAAGCTTGGAATGGACCTTATAATGCAATCATTCTTCCAAATGCATAACATGGCACCAGTCCTAGTGCTTGTAACCATCTCCAAAATGAGCAGAATGAGTCCAATTTCTACTGCAAGCGTCTGGCCTGTGGGAAAATGATTTGTTGACTTACAGGGATAAATGAAGACCATTAAAGTCACTGTTCAAATATGTGCTCTATGTTTTCTTTCCTTTCTCTCCCTTATACTTCTTTCAGCAGGGTATCATTTAGGGAAAAAAATTTATTTGATAAAAGTCACTGCTTTGGAAATTCCATTCTGAGATCAATAGCGTCATTCATAAGTCAAGCCAGCTAAAAGACCACCTCATCCCAGCTACTTTCTAGACTCAGATTTCCTCCTCCCTTAAGGAATCTGTTTGCAAGCAGTTATTCCAGAATGATAAGTCTGGTAGGCAATCAGATTAAGAAAAATGGGGAGAAAATCATAATAATGCTCTTCAAGTAAGAAATGCACAAGAAATGTATGTCTGGAATGGAACTCACCCCCATGCTAGAATAATCAACCATTGAAGATCAAAAGGGCAGCATTTACTCGGGGACGAAGTTCAGAGCATTAAGAAAGAAGGCAGAGTGGCAACCGGAAGCACGGGGCGGAAGTGGGATAGGGGATGGCTCACTGAGGGGCTTGCAATGGATGAGTTGCACAGAATGGATGCCAATTGTTGACTGTTAAACTGGTGGTCTGCTCTGCAAACCTCCACCCAATCCGTAGTAAAAAATCGAAGTACAGTGAACCCTCGCCACTTCGCGCTTCGACTTCCGCGGCTTCACTCTATCGCGGTTTTTGCGTAACAGCGCATGCTCTGTCATGACTGC
>NW_022103928.1:55891798-55960787 GCF_000313985.2 Echinops telfairi
AAAATATATATTTTTAAATTTTCTGAGTCCCTGTGAATTCACTACCAAGCCATTTCTTATAACACACACACACACACACACACACACACACACACACGGGGGGGGGGGGTACCCCCCAAAAAACAGAATTTTTTTTCAAAACTATGTGTTACATATTTTTTACAAAACAACCTTATCACCTTTAAAGTACTCTCCATTATGCTTAATACATTTGTCAAATCTGGGATTCCATTCTTGGAAATATTTTTCAAACTCATCTATCTGGATGGCTGAAAACACCTCTTTTTTTTTTCACCTCTTCTATGTTGTCAAATTGCTTTCCTTTCATGTCCCTCTGCATTCTCAGAAACAAAAAGAAGTCTCACAGAGTGAGGTCAGGTGAGTAAGGTGAGTGGGGCAAGTGAGGCATGCTATTATTTTTGCCAAAAACTGGTGTGCTGAGATGGCTGCCTGAACAGGTGCGTTGTCCTGGTGGCAAAACCAGACACCCCCCCACCCAACCCTGCCCGTCTGCCACAAATAAGGATTTTTTGTCGTAACTTTTCAGAACCTCTAAATAGAAAACTTGGTTAACAGCCTGACCTGGTGGAATGAGCTCCAAATCCACTACAAGCCACCGTTTTCATCCATTGGGAAGGTGAGTGACGTCCAGAACGATGTTTGTCATCAATCCACCTTTCACCTTTTTTGGAAATGAGAAGAATACACTCGAGTTTTCCCATAGCACTGTCCTTGTAAGCTGTGTTCAACATCACAACAGTTTCTGTGACATTTTTCCTGAACAGGAAACAAAATTTCACATCTGCACGCTATTTTCTGAAATCAGCCATCACAAAAAAATGAGGTTCAAACGAAGTGGCTTTTATGAAAAAAAAAACTTTACTGAGACCAGAGAGAACCTTCCATGGTGATGCCACTGCATGCACTAATTCAGAGTGAACTTCTGGATGCTTACCGAGTGGGAAAAATGTGTATTGTGAAAGTGTGACTCCGCCCAGCACAATCCCGGTTTTGGGGGATACCCCCTCATGTGTACTCTCCTCATTTCCTCCCCTTACCTTTCTCCACCACTAAGAAATAACCACTGTTCTGAATTTTATGTGGAGCCGTCCCTTGATTTGTCAATTTTGGATTTTATCAAATAACTGTATACGTTGGAACTGTTGCCTGTTTGATGTTTGTAAGAAGAGCATCATATTACATGCAGACTTTTGAGATCTTCTACACTCAGTGTAGTTATGAAGACGGCGAGTATTGCTCTGTGTATCATTCTCCCTGCTCTGCTGAAAAATATCTCTTTCTTTGAAAATACTACCGTGTATTTTGTCAGTGAAATTTTTGTTTGTTTGTTTCTCCTGGATTTTGATCATTTGAATCACAGAATGTTACATACATTCTTAAACATGTCTGGACACACATGCAAGAGGCTTTTAAAAAAAATTGGTTTAAAACATGTCATTTTAACAAATTTAAATCTATAATTCAATGGCATTAAATGTATCCATCATGCTGTACAACCATCTCCACTATTAGTTTCCAATTTTTTTCCCCCTCATCCTAAACAGAAACTCTGTACCCAAAAAATCCATCCCAAAGAATGAGCGCCATTGCTATCCCCTCCACTGGGCATGGTCATCACAAATCTACTTTCTGTCTCTATGCATTTAATTATTCTAGTTATTACATGTAAGTGGGATACTACGATATTTGTCCCTTTGTGCCTGGCTTTTTTTTCACTTAGTACCTTATTATAGCATGCATTAGAACTTCTTTCCTTTTATGGTGGAATAATATTCCATTGTATGTGTAGAGCACATTTTGCTTATCCATTCATCGGTTGATAAGTGTTTGTTTCCACTCTCTGGCTTATAAGGATAGTGCTGCAGTGAACACTGGTGTGTGTGTATCTGTTTAAGTAAGTCCCTGTTTTGAATTCTTTGGGTTATAAGTACTAGGAATGGAAATGCTTCCAAATGAAACCCACTGCCATCGAATCAATTCTGACTCATTCTGACTCATTACTCAGAGTAGAACTGCTCCCAAGGTTTCTGAGGCAGTAAATCTTTACAGGGAAACTGCTGCTGGAGTTGAACCACTGACCTTGTAGTTAACAGCCCAAGTGTGACCTGCTATGCCACAGGTCTCCTTGCCGAATTATGGAATCAAATGATAATTCTATGTTTAGCTTTTTGAGAAACGGCCAAATTGTTGCAAAACAGCTCCGCCATTTTACATTCCAACCAGCAGTGAAGTTGGGTTCAAATTTCACTACATCCTCACCAGCACTTTTTTATTTTCTATTTTTAAAGTATTCCATGATAACTATATTGTTAGGTATAAAGTGGTATCTCGTTTAGTTGTTTATCTTCTGGGTGAAATGTCTATTCAAGTCTTTTGGCCATTTTTAATTATATTGTTTGTCTGCTGTTGCGTTGTAGGATTTCTTTATACTCGATATTAAGCCTTTATCATATATATCATTTTGAAATATTTTCTTCCACTCTAAAGGTTGACTTTTCACTTTTTTTAATAAGTCCTTTGTGTACAATAGTTTTAATTTTGATGAAATTCAGTTTATTCATTTTGATATTTTTTGTGCATTTGGTGTCATATCTAAGAATCTATTACCAATTCAGTGTCCAAAAGATTTACTTCAATGTTTTCTTCAGGGAGTTTTATGGTTTCAGTGATTTTATTTAAGTCATTAAGTTAAGTTTTATGTAGTGTGAAGTAGAACTCAGCTTTAATCTCATTCTTTTGCCTATAGAAATTCAATTATTCTGACATTGTTTTCTGGGGGGAAAAATCTTTATCCGTTGAAAGGAATTCACACCTTTGTAAGAAATAAATTGCCCATAGATCACTGGTTTATTTCTGGAGTATCTATTTGAGTCTATTTGTCCATATTTCTTATTCTAATACCACACTGTTTTGATGACTGTAGCTTTATAGTACATTTGAAATTGGGAAGTGTGGATCCCTCCCACTTTCTTCTTCTTTTTAAAGATTGCTTCGGTTATTCCGGATCCTTGGCAATTTCAGATAAATTTAAGAATTGTTGTTTTCTTTGTGCAAAAAGATTTCAAAATTTGATAGAGATTTCATAGAATATGTTATGTGTTTTCAGTAGTATTGACATCTTAACAATATTAAGTTTTCCAACCCCTTTATTAGGATTTACAGTTAAAAAAATTCTTTTCAGCAATGTTTTATAGATTTTGATGTACAAGTTTTCACCTCCTTGGTTAAATATGTAACTAGATGCTTTATTTTTCTAAATGCTATTATAAATAAAATTATTTTCCTAATCTTTATTTCTGATTATTCACTTTTGGTGTGTAGAACCAGCGCTGGTTTGTGTGTTGATCTTGTACTCATAGATTTGCTCTAGTAGCTTTCTTGTGAAATCTTTGGCATTCCTTATCATCTGCAAAGGAGATAGTTTTACTTCTGTTTTGGTTTGGATGTTGTTCAAGAGTCTTGGGGAGTTTATACCTAGAGGCGAGATTGTTTAATTTTAAAATATGTAAATATTTAACTTTAGAAAATAATGTCAAATTGTGTTTCAAAAAGATTGTACCTGTTTCTGTTCTAATCATCAATGTATAAGAGATGCCCCTCATCCACATCACATCCTTTGAATACTTGGACCTGTTAGACTTGGAGCTATTTTTGTCAATGAAGTCGGTAGAAATGGTATTTTCTTTGTGGTCTCCAGTTTCATCTATTGCTATGTGTTAGAATCTACTGACTGACAGTGTGTTTCGTGCTTTCTGATTCTTCACAGATGAACACAAATTTTTATGTTTATGGGCCATGGCCACATATATTTCTTTGTGTGATACCTGTTCATATCTTTCCATTAATTTTATTTATTTGTCTTTTTGCAATTGCTTTTATTGATTTTCAGATTTTTTCATGTTTTTATCATATGAATCCTTTATTTGTTGCAAATATGTGCTTTTAGTCTGTAGTTTGTCTTTTCATTTCCTTTTAGTGTAATAGTAGTTAAAAAGAATGAGACCTTCCCCCCTCCTCTAGAAAGTGAAACATTCATGAAACAAATAACACATACTTTATGCTAGTTAACTTTCTGGTAGGCTTGTTTTTGCCTCCAAAACCAAACAAAACATCCCCCTTACTACCTTCAAATCAACTCAGTGACCCTAAAAGGCACAGTAGAGCTGACCCTATGGGTTCCCGAGACTGTCTTTAGGAGAGTAGAAAGCCTCGTCTTTCTCCTACAGAGAGGTTGATGGTTTCAAACTACTGACTTTACAGTTAGCAGATCAATGCATAATTCACTACATCACCAGGGATCCACCCGACAATTTGTTGGAACATTCAATGTTGTTTCCGTTTTTTGTCTCTCCTGTTCTGCCTTACCCATGGTTCCAAACAGGGAAACCTGTTGGCAGTGTGGGGGTTCTTGGAACTCTGTGTGGAGGGCGGAGGGAGCACTCTTTCTTGTGGAACTGCTGCCGGATTTTCTTTTGAGTAGTGTTTTCATTCAAGGGAACTGACTGGCCTTACAGTGTCTGGCTTGCCTAAGAAAATAATGAGCAATGTTACAATGTGGTTCTATTGTCTGAAAAGCTCTTTGGGCAGCGCTAGAAAACCAAAACAAAAGAAAGAGCGGGGAAAGAAAGCATGGTTTGATAAATTTAGCCTAATACTCTGAATATTGTTTCAAGGGTTGTCTGCTGAAAATTCTCTAATTGAAAAGGAAAACTCACATCCTTTCTAGCCCACTCACCGATGAGAGCCAGGCTAGGACTTCTCCCTGCGATATAGGAGGGCTTCAACAAGTTCTTGGAGAAATGGCATTAAAAGACTGGATTTTTTCATGAATGATTTGAAGTCCCCTTGAATATGCACTTGAACGAGGTAAAATTATGATGCATTCTAAGGGTGGCAAATTATAGGAGTTTTAAGTTTTCTCATGTGTGTTTTTGTAATTACTGAAAAATCATCATGTGAGGGAAATACCTGTTAGCTTTTGCTGTTTGACTATCTGTTCTTAGAATAAATGGTAAGTAGTGGCTATGAGTTGGACTGCTAGCGGCAAAGTCTGCAGTTTGAAACCACCAGCAGCTGCTCCGAGGGAGAAAGACAAAGCTTTCTACTCCTATAAAGGGTTACAGTCTCCAAGGGTTACAGTCTCCAAAACCCACAGGGGCACTTCTACCCTGCCCTATAGGGTCACTGTGAGTCAGCATCGGCTCCATGGCAGTGAGTTTGGTTTGGTTTGAGTGAATTCTACACCATTGACTTCATTCACTGGTAGTCGGGAGTGGGGGGGTGGGGGGCAGTAAAATAGCAGACTTGCTCACCAGCTGGAATCATGAACCACTCAGTAATAAGCACTGATCACCATATATTGACTTACGTTCATCGCTATCGGCTTGTTTTATCTGCCAACAACCAGAAGAAGCAGATATTGTTATTACGCTCCTCTTACAAGGAAGGAAATGGAAGTCCATGGCCTTAAAGGTGCATAGGTGTCACCTGAGACTTGGGGGACCACCTACTCCAACCTTCTGGTCAGGAATCATTTGGACTCAGCTTGGACACTTTAGAGGCAGGGAGCTTCCACATGGGGGGAATCTCACAGGGTAGGCAA
The DNA here is from genome assembly GCF_000313985.2 of Echinops telfairi. Lineage (NCBI taxonomy): Eukaryota > Metazoa > Chordata > Mammalia > Afrosoricida > Tenrecidae > Echinops > Echinops telfairi. The sequence goes on from NW_022103928.1 coordinate 55,897,422, forward strand.
GGGGCTTCATGGATGACTCAGGAGGCTGTTCCTGGGCTGGCTCCAGAGACTCAAAAGAGTGTGACTTGATTCCTCCCCAACACGCAACCCTTCTCCACTCTCTGGTACTCTTTAACACCTCACCCCTGCCCACACCCCAACCACTAAACAAACTCTGCCTTGCAAGCTCGCCCTGGGGAGAAAGTAATGATTAGACTGTGGGAAAAACGCTGTGACAACACCAATCAGTTTGGAATTGGCCTTGATTTGCTGTGACATTTTCTGACGCACTCATTGCCTGGACCCTTGTCCTGCCCACTTCCAGCTTGATCTCCCTAGTTAAGGGCTAACTCACCGGAGCACCAAAGGGAGCAAGGATGTCTTCCTGCCTCACTGTTTGTGTTCCCAGCCTCACGGGTGCCTGGGTGCCTGCTCAGAGCCGGTGAAGCAGTCTTTTCAATGCGGTGGGTCCTATTCAGAAGCTGAATAGCGGCCAAGCAAGCATTCTGACCACAGCCAGATGGGTAGCTTTTCTCAGGCTCTGTCTCCAAGTTGCTACTCAGACATACCGTGTCATCTGCATTCTTTGACTGAAAGGCAATAATCACAAAGAAGAAAATGAAAATATCCTTGACTAGAAACACCGAAAAATGCTCCACTGCCATTCTTATCTTTATTGCTCTTTCAGGTCTTGTCATTTTCCACTGTGAGGAGCCAGCAGCCAGGAGGCCAGACCACTTAGCACTGGCTTACCTTAAAGGACACAACATTTTGAAGATGTCAATTTCATTGCTTTTGGCACAGAGCATGAATTCTCTCGCAATGGAAACCTAAAAGCATGGTTCAAGACAGGGTAAAAGACAGGTTCTTTTATTGCTGATTAAGTATTTGCAGTTTGAATGTGCTGAAGCAAGGGCTTCTATAGGGCTCCCCCCAATTTAAAAAAAATTTTTTTAAACAGTGTAGTAAGTTTACACAGACCAAAACATTTGCTATTTTGAACTTGCTCCTAGTACAATCCAGTGACATTCAGTACATTCATTATGTACTGAACCATCATCCCAGTCTGTTTCCAAAATTTCCCCATCACCCTTAAATGAACCTCAGTACAAAAATAAACCTCAGAGCTCAGTGCCCCCTAAGTCATAGCCCCCCTTTCCTCCTCCCTCCTATGCCTGGTAGCCATGAGTCAGCTTTGGTCTCCACACATTTGTCTATTCTAGATATTTTGTACAACTGAAATCACACATTTGTCATTTGAGACCTTCTTATTTGACTCAGCATTTTATCTTCCATTATGTTGTCAATGTTCATTCATATCATAGCATGCTACAGAACATAATTTCACTTCACAACTGAGTAATATTCTATTGTAAACATACAAAGGGGTACCCCCAAAAAACAGAATTGTGCTGGGCAGAGTGGAGCTTTCATAGTATACATTTTTCCCTCTAGGTGAGCATGGAGCAACTTGCTCTGAGTTAGTGCACCCAGTGACATCACCTGGGAAGGTTCTCTCTGGTCACCATGAATTTTTTCATAGCAGCAATTTCACTTGACCCTCGCTTTTTGTGATGGCCGATTTAAGACAACAGTGTCTGGAAGTCAGAATGTGTTGTCAAGAATTTTGCAACAGTCTTCAGTTCACACTGGTGCGCAGTCACACAGTTCTTTCCACTATGAGCATAGGAACCAATCTGAGCTGTGTTGACCACGCAGTCTTCCTCAATAAAAATGTGGTCCTTGATATGTAAAGGAAAAGATGCAAGACTTTTACCAAATTTCTTGAATGGTCGCCTTATGAGATGACTTTTCACAACACGGTGGTGTCTGACACTTAGATTTATGAGATCACCTTGGATAATACAGTGGATAATTCATCACAGTGGTCTTGCCATTGAGAGCTATGCCCTGTCTTCCATAAAGCACCTCCTCCTGAATAACTTTGTCCCCACATGCTGTCTCAATATCCTTGGATTTGTTGTAGAGAAGCTCGCCTAACTCCATGGCCAGGCATCTCCTTTCTGCAGCTCCAGCTCAGGCAAACTCCAGATCCCTTTTGGTTTAATTGTATCAACATCCAAAATTTATGTTGATCTGCATGCGTTTCTGTCCCAGATAGTAGCTTTATCTACCATGGAGGAAAAGGTACAGGTATTTTTCTTTTTCTTTGGGGATGTCATAATTTGCTGGTTTTCCCCCCCTGAAGATGACAATCCAGGACTTTGCCAACAAGCAATAGTTAAGGAATGGCTGAACAAAAAAATGGTTTAGTTAATGGAATGGTCTGGAAAATAAGCTTGGCATAACCATTTGAACCACATTTCAAGGAATTAGAGTTCCAGACACAGTAAGACTGTGCCAAAAATAATGCAATCATTCATTAATGAAATCTGGAAACATTTGAGGAGCTTGCTATGAAAAGCAACTCCTTCTGCACAGAATATAGTTGTAGAAGTGGAGCTGGAGCAATGAGGTAAATGAAGACTCAGAGCTTGCTGATAACCTTCGAGGACTGGCTGATGAGTGGGGACTTTTAAGGGTTTGAGGAAAAGCCACTTGACATCTTCTAGTAGTGAAGGGCAGTGAATGGTGTGTAAACCAACAGGCCACCCCACAGTAGAAGATCCAGAGACAGAGCCTGGTTTGAATGATTGGAGGAGGGCAGGAATACCAGAAGGCTGGTTGGAGAGTGATCAGACCTTCAGGAAGCATTCTACAAAGGGGAACTGGAATGGTCTAGATTAGTGTTTCCCAAAGTGGGCAATACTGGCCTTGAGGAGGGCACTACAACGATGAGGAGGTGCACAAGCAGATACCTATACTTTTTTTCCTGGATTTTGGGCTATACTGAATACTGAAAGTACCATGGACTGACTGCTAGTAGGACAAACCGATCTGTCTTGGAAGAAGTACTGCCCAAGTGCTCCTTCGAGGCAAGGATGGTAAGGTTTCATAGTACATCTCTTGGACATGTTGTCAGGAGAGACCAGTCCCTGGAAAAGGGCAGCATGTGTGATAAAATAGAGGAGCAGTGAAACAGAGGAAGGCCGTTGGTGAGACAGATTGACAACAATGGCTCAACAATGGGCTCAAGCATAGGAACCATTATGAGGCTGGTGCAGGGCCGGGCAGTGTTTCATTTTGTTGTGCATAAATAAGGTCATTATGGGTTGGGACTAACTTGATGGCATCTAGGAACAACAACAATAGTAACAAAATGTTTTTCATTGCTAAGAGGCACTGAGTATTTTTTTTTTTTTCTGAAAAAGGTGGTAGGCCAAATAAGGTTGGAAATCTGTGGTCAATTAGCGGGTATGTTAGTCTGGGTGGACTAGAGAAACAAATTCATAAACACACATAAGTATATAAGGAAGAGGTTTATATACAAGAGCAATTAGACATTGAGAAAACATCCCAACCCAGTGTAGTCCCAGGCCATAAGTCTGATATTAGCCCATATATCCGATACCAATCTATAAAGTCCTCTTCAGACTCACGAAACACATGCAATGAAGCCAAATGCAGGACGATCACAAGCCAGTGGGTAGAAAGTCTTTGGGTCCAGTAGCACTGTAGGCATCTAAGTGCTGGCAGGGGTCTCTCTGTGGCTTCTCCGGGTTCCGAGGTCTGGTTGCATCCATGTGGCTTTTCTTCTGCAATTGTCTCTCCAGGAGTACATATAGAGAGAGGTGTCTTCCACCTCCAACTTCATTTCTATCACCAAGTTCATATTTTCCAACCACTGTTCCTTCCTCTTTGTTTCCGACTATTACATTCCAAACTTCAAAGAATATCACTACATCTTGATTGCATGTTTGATCAATTGCTGACTGAAGATGTTGGTAGAATGCTTCAATTTCTTCACCACTAGCTTTTGTGGTTGGTGCATGTTTTTGAATAGTAGTTTTATTGATTTGGTTTCTTAATTCTTGGGTGCTGCTATAATGAGAATGCCATAGGTGGATGGCTTTATCAAACAAAAATGTATTCTCTCTCAGTTTAGGAGGCTAGATGTTCAAATTCAGAGTGCTGGCTCGAGGGGAAGGCTTTCTCTCTCTGTTGGTATTAGAGGAAGATTCTTGTCTCCTTTCCTCATTGGTGGTCTTTGTGTTCTTTGTACATGTGTCTTGGCATTCATGCTCTCCAGGGTGTAGCAGGTTCACAGCACATGGACCCTGGGTCGAAATGACATGCTCCATTCCCAGAACTTCTTTCTTGGTGGTACTGAGGCCCATCTCTCTCTGCTTACTTCTCTCTCCTTTTATCTCCTGTAAGAGAAAGAATAATAGTGAAGGCACTACCCAAGAGAAACTCCCCTTATATCCCATCAGGTTTGTCAGGATCTGAGTAAGAGTGTGCATCCTTATCCTAACCCTCTTAAAACTAATTGGCTGATCACAACAGACCCCATCCTGAGGGCTGACTCTATCAAGACATAACTGCCAAACCGCTGAGAACCCTGGTCCAGCCAAGTTGGTGCTTATTTGGAGGGAGTAACGATTCAATCTGACATCAAAGTAAAACAGTGAGACGTTGGGTTCCCAGGAATGAGCACATTTCTAGAAAAATGCCCAGTGGACACAAATTCATGAACAAAAATGGGCACATTTAACTTCCAGGACAGTGAGGAGTCAAGCCTGAATTGGGGCTGAGGTTTGTGCTATGCTGTGCTGTTGTGCTGGAATCCTCCCCTGGGGCTTGCAGCTGGCCTTTGGGTAGAAACTAAGAGGTCTCAGCTGCTGAAATTGGCCAGCATTTGGGGCAGGAAATCAGGAGAATCATTCCAGGGGAAAGAATACTGGTGATGGCCTCGAGGATGGTGAGACTCTTCCTCATGTACTTTGGACAAGTGAGCTGGGCGAACCAGTTCTTGGAAGGGCATCATACGTGGGCAAGTAGAGAGGTAGCAAAAAAGAGGAAGATCCCTGATAAGTTGAATTGCATGGTGGCAGTAACAATGGCTCAAGCATTGCAACAACTATGAGGATGACATAAGACCAGGCAGTTTCATTTTATTGTACACAGGATTGCTATGAATCACAACCAGTGTGTCTGTATCTGACAACAACGTTATTACAAGTATTGCATCATGCCTTCTTACCTAATAGAAAAGAGCTCAAAGGAAGCCAATAGTCCTTGTGATGAAAAAGGCCCTCACTGAATATTAGCAGCATAGTCTGGCCTCTTTCTCCCAGTGAGTAAAATGTTGCATTTACAACCAAAACATGAAAGGTCTGTTGAGGTTAATATCATGGAAAAAAATCATGGCGGTGCTGCAAGGGAAGCATGTAACTGCTAACCACAGGTTGATGGTTCAATCCACCAGCTGCTCTGTGATAGGCAGATGAGATCCTCTGCCTCTGTAAAGATGGACAGTCTCTGAAGTGCTATATAGGGTCGCGATGAGTCAGAATTGACTTGATGGCAGTGGGTTTGGCATTTTGTGAAATACTCAGAGTTTTGCTAGACATGGGATGGACTGTGGAACACAGGCACACAAAAAGTAAATCAACAGAAAATGTGTCATCCCCGGCTCTCCATAACTGCCTGTTCAGTTGGGAAAATAAAATTTGATAGCCCCCTATCAAGTATCAACTTCTTGGTACCATCTGCAAATGCCATTTGGGTTCCAGAAGGGCAGGCTCCCTGTGGCTATTCATAGTCACAGGAGGTATTCTAGAAGAGGTACAGGGGCCGGTTTGGATAAGCAGGGCGTTGAGAGGGAGGATGAGGGAAAATGGGAAGCTGAGTGGTATAGTAGTTAGTTATGCATTGGGCTGGGATTCGTGAGATCAGCAGTTCAAAACCACCAGCTGCTCTGTGGGAGAAAGATGGGGCTTTCTACTCCTGTAAAGAGTTGTAATCTTGTAAACTCATAGGGGCAGTCTTACCCTGTCCTATAGGGTCACTATGGGTTGACCTCACCTAGATGGCAATGAATTTTTAAACAACGAGTATAAGAAGAAAAAGTATCAGAAGACCCAAAACAATCATATCCATGTGAATGAGGGGGAGTGGAGTGGAGACCCAAAGCCCATCTGTAGACAATTGGACATCCCCTCACAGAAGGATCACAAGGAAGGGACGAGCCAATCAGAGTGCAGGATAGCACCAATGAAACGTACAACATTCTTCTAGTTCTTTAATGCTTCCTCCCCCCACACCCCTCCACTATCATGACCCCAGTTCTACCTTACAAATCCAACTAGACCAGAGCATGTACAGTGGTACAGATAAGAGCCCTTGACACACGGAATCCAGGACAGATAAACCCCTCAGGAACAATGATGGGAGTAGTGATACCATGAGGGTAGGGGGAAGGTGGGGGAGAAAGGGGGAACAGATTGCAATGATTGACGTATAATCCCCACCCACCCAGCGTGATGAACAACAGAAATGTGGGTGAAGGGAGACAGTGGATGGTGTAAGATATGAAAATAATAATTTATAATTTATCAAGGCTTCATGAGGGTAGGATGGTGGGAGAGGGAGGAAAAAATGAGGAGTTGATACCAAGGACTCAAGTTGAAAGTGTTTTGAAAATGTACAAATGTGCTCGACACAATGGATGTGGGATTGTTAGGAAGCTGTGAGAGCCCCCAGTGAAATGATGTTTTTTAATTACTTTTTTTAAAAAGGAAGAAAAGGTTCTGAAATTGATTGTGGTGATGATTGTAAAATTCTTCATGCTATGACTGAAGGATTAAATTGCATGTCATGTAAAGGATATGCCAATAAAACTATTTCTTGAGTGGTGTAGCAGTATATAAATAGGGAACTTCCAGAAAGCCAAACTGGATTCAGAAGAGGACATGGAACAAGGAATATTATTGCTGGTATCAGATGGATCTTGGTTGAAAGCAAAGAATACCAGAAAGATGTTTACTTGTGTTTTATTATGTATGTAAAGGCATTCCACTTTGTGGACCATAACAAACTATAGATAACATTGTAAAGAATGGGAATTCCAAAACATTGCATTATGCTCGTGTAGAAGGTTTATGTACATAAACCAGAGGCAGTCCTTCAAACAGAACACGGGGATATTGTGTGACTTAGAATCAGGACAGGTGTGTGCCAGGGTTGCATCCTCAGACCATATGTATTCAACCTGTATGTTGAGCACATACTCTGAGAAGCTGAACTCTATAAAGCAGAATGAGGCATCGGGGTTGGAGGAAGACTCATTAACCACCTTTGATTTGTTGTTGACATGACGTTGCTTCCTGCAAGAGAAGAGGACTTGACACATTTACTGATGGAGAGCAAAGACTTCAGCCTTGCGTGGCTTACCCCTCAACTAAAGAAAACAACCCTCCTCACACACACACCCTACACCCCCCCCCCAACAGGACCAATAGCAGCATCATGAACAACGGAGAAAGGATTGAAGTAATCAAGGATTTCATTTTACTTAGATCCACAACCAAGGCCCATTGGAGTAGTTGATGTTGCAGAAGATCCCTTTAAAGTGCCTGCAGGCTGCCAGGGTGTGGGGAAGGTCCATTCCCAGCCCCTACCAGCATGCCCTTTGCAGGGCCCCAGGGAAAGCTTTGGGCAGAGGGCTGTAGGATGAACAGCCCAAATGAAGAGGACCAGGTGCCCGGAGGTCGAAAGCACAAAGCTATCCCTTCACTTACAGTAAATAGAATAAGCATTCTTTCCAGCACCATCATAATGACTAGTTCAATTTAGAGCTGCTTCAAAACTTGGTCCCTAATATTTTGTAAAGGAACTAGTACATTTCATAAAGCAAACTGATTGGAATCCATTGGTCACTGCTATTGTCAAGTAGCAAGTCATTGCCCTTGCTAGTGAATCGGTAAGTATCAATCACATTAAAATTTTAAGGAACATTTTCCCCTACAATATCAGAGGTGGGTCAAAGAAAGAGAACACCAATTACCCCGATTCATTCGCAAGGCAATGACACTTGTCATTTACTACTCAAATTCACTTCCATAATTTCCTGGTTAAATATATAAATACAAGTATGTAAATACAGATAGATAGATAGATAGATAGATAGATAGATAGATAGATAGATAGATAGATAGATAGATAAAATCACTTCTCTCCTGGCAGGCAGCACATTTTGACTTGAATAAGTCCTTGGGTGGCTTTACAGTGGCAGGGAATATCCTAGATGAAGGGCATCTTTTCAAAGGGGTTCCGGTACAAATGCAGGGAGAGGCCATCCCCACACATCCACTCGCCAGTGTTCGGACAGACTCTGTGTGCACGCGCGAAAGGCTTTGTGAATGCAGGAAGGAAGAGCCACAACTCCTGGTGGAAAACTGGTTCCCCGTCTCTGCAAGGAAGAAATACTGGGTTTCTTGGCCTTGCGCCCTGAATGGAGAAACGCCCTGCACTCGGGAAGACGTCAAAGCCATTCCCACCAGAGGCAGCACCCCCTCCACCGTCCTTCCACCTGCCGTCCTTGTCCGGCCCTTTCTTGACTTCTGGACCTGCCAGGAACGCAGCCATGGGGGCGGAAGCCAGCCGGGTCTGAAGTGTGGGAGGCTGCGGCATTTCAACAGCTGCTGGGGGGGCGGGCGGCATATTTTAATTGTCTCGGGGCAATTTCCATAGAGTCTAGTCATCCCTCCCCCCACGCCACAATCCCCTCCCCCCTCGCTAACCTCTGAAGAAGTGACCATAAAGAGACACTCGCTGGTCCTATTTGAGAATTAAACGAATGAGTTGACTTGGGCGAGGGGTCACTTCATGTAGGGGAGGGAAGAAGAAGGGGACAGGAATTCCCTCTTTGTCTCCCGCGGTGGCTGTCGCCGCCATGCGCAGGGATTTTCCCTCCAGTCTGGAATCCTGCGTTGACAGCTGCTCGGAGATTCTCTGCTCTGCCTTCGCGCAGCCTCTCCTGGCCCCACTTGAGAACGGGGTGGTGGATGGTTTACAGCCAGGCCGAAGCCCTCCTGACATCCCTTTCCTTGCAGTGGGACCAGGGGGGGCCACAGTCTCTTTCCACATTTGCCTGGCCATCCGCATGGTCAGCAGTTCAAAACCACCAGCACCGCCTCCGAAGACAGACCTGGCTTTCTACTCCCGTAAACAGTAACAGTGGCGGAAACACTGAGCGGCCGCTATGCTGTCAGCACTGTCTCCACGGCAAGCAAGTTTGGGTTGGCTTCGAATCCCGAGGCTGGGCCCCTCCTTCCCCATCTTTTCCGTTTGCACGGTGCATGGACTTACCAGGCCCCGCAGAAGCGCCAGGGCTCCTTTTATTGAGAAGGACAGCAAGGGCCAGAAGGTGTTGCTGAGGTGGGGGTTGGGCACAGAACTGGTGAGTAGATGAGCCGAGATTCAAAGTCCAGTCTTGTGGCTCCCAATCCAGGGCCCCTTCCCGTTTCCCTCAGCTACCTGGGCCCCTTTTCCTTCGGGCCCTTCCACAGAAGCACCTATTTCATGTTCACATGCACTAGCACATACGACTAAACAGAAACGAATGGGTGTTTGCCCCACCAGGCCCACGGCAGGTGTCTTCCCCACGGGTGAGTCTGGTGGGAGCGCGATATCCATATTACAATGGTCATGGTTGCTACAATGAATCCTTTTCCAGAACCCCATTTACAGAGGAGGAAACTGAGGCTGGGTCCCAAAGCCTGTAGAACAGGCTGACGATGTGAACTCACTGTGCTCCCAGCTGTGCCTTCTGCCACCTCGTTTCTGTGGCAAGAAGGCCCCCAGCATCTTAATCGCATGCTGCAGGCAACCCCCTCTCCTTGAGCTGTGGCCCACACACGCCTCAGCCAGTGGACCAGAAGCCCCCCTGCTGAACATGGTGAATCTTTATGAAGTAGTAGTGAGGTCACCCTCTCAACTCCTCAAAGTAGGAGCTCTTACACGTTCTCTCCCATTTTGCAGCTGGAGTCACTTGCCTGCACGGACCATCCAGGGCTCCGGGGTCCATGATCCACCCACCATGCTTGGTTGCCTCTGCCCTGGCCACGGCAGGCAAAGGCTCCCCCTCCCCCTCCCCCTCCCCGGGGGTCAAAGGTAGATCTGGTTTCCATACCTTCCCTCTTTCGAAACAAGATGCGATCTGGATTTCTTTTATTTCTTTACTTACTTTTCGTTTAGAGGGTTCACCCTGGCGGGGACTGGAAAGAGCACCTGCTCCGGCCAAGCTCAGAAGCCAGGGCAAAGCAGTCTCCCTTGGGAACTGGGCCAGGAGACAGTGTAGACATTCGCTTTGCTGGTCGCACGGCTGGTAGCCTATGGGACCACAGGTAGAACCCGCAGTAGCCGGACGTCTGTGGCAAGCACGTGTGCTGGGGCGTTGGGAGGACACTACTTCTCCAGCCTGGGCAGTTATTTCCAGCTGAGACAGGGAGTTGCCTGACGCCAAGGAAAAAATTGCTGCCGGAACCAATGAACGGTAGGAGATTTGAGAAATGGCCAAAATGTGCCCTCACGCATCTGGTTTCATAGGTGGCCCGATTTTTTAAGAAATGTCGCTCGTGCAGTCAGGGATTTCCTTGGTCGCGGTTCACACGCTGTATGCTCAGCTGTACATGCCTGTGCCATTATGGACCTGTATTCAACCTGAAAGGAGTCTGTGGTTGAGGCAATTTGGTCAGTGGTTTGAACCCACCAGCCTCTCCATCCGGGAGAAATGAGGCAGACTGCTTCCACGAAGAGTCCAGCCTCATAGTCTCTAGCACATGGACTAGTGTGCTATAGACCACTGGGACTTTAGGCCCTGTTCTTTTGAAACACACAACTTCCTTCACAGGCCAAACCAAAAGGACTTGCTGTGGGAACCCCACTCAGTGAACTGGGCTCTACCTCAAACCCATTGTACTTCAGGCTGAAACTCCCTAGTGTGAGAAGTAGCCGATGACGACTTCTAGCCCATGGGTATAGAAGTGGCGGGCATGGGACTTGACTTCAGATCTCTTGGTGTAAGGATGTCCAATGAATGGTGGCCTGAAACTACCAGGTAATTACTCTTAATGTCCTCCTTGCTTCAGTATGATGTGTAGTAATCTGATAGGAGTGGCTCTGCCATTGTGAATGAATGTTACTGGAAGACCTGCCCTGTGACCACCTGTGTTGCTTGTGTCCACAGTGTCCTCTCACTGAAGAGTGCTTCAGAAGCCAACAGTTCCTGTCTTGCAGTTCATAGCTGACCTATACTCACATACTTTCCTTTTCTCAACAGTGTTTTAAATGCTATACCACTGGCTAAACTAAGGACACTATCAATGAGTATAGCTTCTCCTCCATCTATAATACACCACCACATTTATCATTAACTCGTTATCTGAAACCTTAGCAAACCTCAATTTCCACCTGCCACTATTATATATATTATATACCTATACTGCTTCATTTGGATTAATTAATTAATAACAGCAATGTTTGTTGTTGTAGTTAGGTGCCATTGAGTTGGCTCTGACGCGTAGCGACGCTGTGCCCAACAGAAGGGACCGCTGCATGGTCCTGGGGCCATCCTCACCGCTGTTCTTACATCTTAGCCCATCGTTACAGTCTCTGTGTCAATCCGCCTCACTAAGGGCCTTCTCCTTCTTCACTGCCCTTCCACGTTACCAAACATGAGATCCTTCCCCAGAGACTGGTCTCTCCTGACAATATGTCCAAAGTAGGTATGACATTGTTTGGGCTCTTTGAAATTCTGTAGTTTTGTTGTTCTTTAACCCCTAAGTGTTTTCGCAGTCCTATATTTCTGAAACTCAAGTGCCTTCACAAATGTGCCGTATGTTTCAAAATAAGGAAAAGGGAAGAAATTATGTCTGCTCATAGCCCTGCCTACCTGTGAGTCGGTAACATTTGGTCGTGAGAGAAAGGAAAGGTGGGTAGTTAAAGCGCAGCAGTGCTCCAACAGCTCAGCTCAGAGTGTCCCCTGAACTCTTGGATTGCTGAGCACTGAGGAAGAGATGAAAATGAAAGGAAAACAGACCTGGCTCAATTTTGGCAGGTGAGGGGCAGGCCACTCGCTATACACTGATTATCAGGAAACTGTGATTCTCAATTGGCATTTTGGAATTGAGCGGTTCTCCCCGCAATGGCCAGCGCATGCTGCTTTTCTTTAGTAAACCTTTCTTGGGAAGAAGAAAAAGTAGGCAATGGTTTTCACAGATATCAAAGAAAACGTTCACTGACAACATCAATAATTCACTTCTGTTCCCCACTAGCAGCCCCTGAGAAGGGTGCATTTAAGGGAAGATGGTCAAAAGGCTACAAAGAGCGCCAGCAATGGTGACATCCCAGGGTTCTCAGGCTTCCCTCGAGAAGACGCCTCTTGAGGTTGAAAATACATTAGTTAGACTAACTCTCAGGATGAGACATCAATATTTGATAAGGGCTAAAGATGAGACATATGTAGCCAGGAAAAGCTCATTTTTCCTGCCCTTCTGCCCAAATCGCCACAACAAAGATCCACAGTAAAACAGTGACATGCTTAAACGCATGCTCAATTTTACTTAACTGGTGAATTAATCCGTTCAACAAATCTATTCTACTCTACGAAAGGCATTTTTCTAGGTGCTGCAGATACAAAGCAAAGTACCTGCCCCGATTGAAAGCAATTCTATTCTAGGGAGTGAATTTAAACAAAGCCAACAACCAACAAGCTCACTGCCAGTGAGTCAGTTCCCGCTTACAGTGACCCTACAGGCGGGCTAGAACTGCCCCTGTGGGTTTCTGAGACTGCAGCATTTCAGAGGAGTAGAAAGCCTCTTCTTTCTCCAGTGGGATGGTCATTTTGAGCTGCTAGCTGAATAGGCCAACACACAATCTATTACATCACCGGGACTCCTGATATTATGTGTGTGTGTGTGTGTGTGTGTGTGTGTATGCATGTATGAAGTTACATATGTAATCTCACACATATACATTATTCACACAACTACATATTATGTATTACATTTTTAAAAACACAAATGTATGCATGAGGTTACATATGTACACATGTCCCACATATATGTGCGTGAGATTACATATGTACACAGACATGTACATTATACATAATACACACATAAATACATATTGTTGTTTTTTAAAACACAAGTGTGTGTATGAGATTACATATGTACATACACATGTGTTATGAGATTATATTTGTACATGCACATTATACACAATGCACACACAGAAATCCATATTATATGTTTTATTTTAAAACACACAAATGCCGTGCTGATGAGTTGATGTGGGCTCATAGCAAGCCCACTGGTGAAGAGCAGACCGACTCTTCCGGGTTCCCTTGGCTGCCACCCTCATGGACACAGACCTCCAGGTCATTCTTCCACGGCACCACTGGTGAGTTCAAAGCACCAGCGGTTAAGTTAGTATCGCGCACACATTCTATATCATGTTACAGTTGTTAGGTGCTAGGGAGTTGGCTCTGACGCCCACTGACTACGTACAACAGAAGGAAACACAACCAGTCCTGTGTTACCCGCACAGCTGTTACTACTTGAACACCTCGTGGCAGCCTCTGTGTCCATCCATCTCTCTAAAGAGCTTCCTGGTTTCTGACAGCCCTCTGCTTTACCAAACATGATGTCCTTTTCCATGGCCTAGTCTCTGAAGGTCATCGGTTCAAAGGACTGAGATGAAGCCTCACCTTCCTGGCTTCTAAGGAGCAACCTGGCTATACTTCTTCCAAGATAGATTTGCTTGTTCTTCGGGCTTACTATGGTACTTTCCATGTCCTTTGCATATACATGTACATGTATGTGTGTGTCATGTGATTCTATGTATTCTATTTTTACATCTATGATTATGTATACACATGTATAAAATCTCAGATGGTAATGATGATACATATCATGGAAACGCAATGGGGCGTGGAGGTCAGAGAGAAGAGTGTTCGTTTTTACATTGGATAGGGTCAAGAAACTCAATAGTCTTAGGTGATGTTTGAACAGAGACCTGACAGAAGGAGGGAAAGAACCGTGCAGATTTCAGAAGGAAGACTGTTCGATGCAGAGGAACCAGCAGACAGAATCTTCACCAGAGGAGTGTGCTTCACCAGAGGAATGTGCGCGGAGACCATGAAACTAGAGCAGAGAGAGGAAGGGGCAAGAAGTCAATAGAAACCAGGGTCTGGCCATGTAGCATGTTAGAGGCCATTGCAAACATGTTGGCTAAGTAAGTGACAAAGCTATTGGAGGGCTATTAATTGAGGCATGACATACCCTCACCTACTGAACAAGAACTGAAGCAAAAATAGTCTGGCTGCTATGGAAAACATCAACAGAAGGACAGCTAAGCCAGAAAGTAGGAAACCATTTAGGAATGTTTTGCAATGATGCAGACAAGGAAGACTATCAAATACTCCTGAGAGGTGACATAGGTGAAGACAGACACTGACCACTGAGTTTAGCAACATTCGCGTCCTTGCTGCCCTGGACGAGCAGTTTCAGGAATGGAGTGACGATGAAAATGTGACTGGCATGAGTCTGAGAGGAAATGGAAGAAGAAAGAGGGTCTAGACCTCCTCCGTGGGGCAGAGAAGTGGAGCAGTAACAGGAAGTCAAGAGAGGGATCTTCTCAAATGGAGACACAGCAGGATGTGGGTATACTCCGAGAGTGGTCCACCAGAGAGTGAAAAAAAAAGGGATGTTGCAAGATCAAGAGTAGGGATGGAAGTAGTATACAATTGGAAGGGACAGGCTTAGCTAGGTACGGTATAGATGTGGTGCGCTGTCGGGTTGATTCTAATTCATAACCACCCCGTGGGGCAGAGTAGATATGCACGATAGGGTTTCCTAAACTGTAATCTTTATGGGAGCAGACCACCAGGTCCTGATCCCCAGTTCTTTTCTGCTAGTAGCTACTGGTTGGTAGAAGCCTCCTACCAACAGGGCTTCTTACCATCACAGTGACTTTTTTGGTAAATGCAGTCTTGTGCACTTTGTCTTTCGTGATGGCAGATTTAAGAAAACAGCCCCCGGCTGTGAAATTTCATCTCCTGCTGAGGAAAAATGCGGCAGAAATGCGGCAGAAACTGTTGTGATGTGGAACACAGTGTGCTAGTCTGGGTTGACTAGAGAAACAAATCCGGAGATGCTTATACATATGTAAGAAAACTTTAGATCAAAGAGCAACTGTATATTAAGAAAATAGCCCATCCAGCCCAGATCAAGTCCATAAGTCCAATATTAGCCCATATGTCCTATACTAGTCTATAAATTCCTCTTTAGACTCACGCAGCACATGCAATGATGCCAAATGCAGGAAGATCACAGGCCAGTGGGTGAAAAGTCTTGTGGATCCAATAATGGTGGACACAGCTCAGGGCTGGTGTGGGTCTCCATGTGGCTCTTCCAGCTCCAGGGCTCTGCCTGCCATCAGCATGGCTCCATGTGGCTTGTCAACAGGAAGGAGAAACAGAGAGAGAGAGTGTATGTCCCGCTTCCAGGGAGGAAGAAAGTCTGTGACCTGATTGACAGGCTAGACTCCACCCCTTCATTCTATTTATTAAGTTGACGTGAAATTATGTAACTACCACATACAGCCAGAATGTTCCTCAGAAGCAAGGATGATGAGACTTTGTCTCACCTAATTTGGACAGGAAATCTAATCAGCCCCCCCATGGGCATAATCTAAGCATGCCCCCTCTTCCACTGCACACTTAGCTCTCCCTTTCTCTCTTATGCAAAAAAGGTGATGCCTCACTCTAGCGTCAATTTCCCCTTTACACTGTAACCCCAGTAAGAGTGTTGCATCTCACCATGAGCCTTTTAGAACTGATGCATGGACCACATCATGGGAGGTAGCTTATTACATCATTACACAACTGCCAAACCACTGAGAATCATGACACTCATATATGTCTAAGAAAGAGCTGTAGAACACGAAGTAATCATATCAAGAAGGCACTTCAACTCTGTCCAACTTAAATCCATGGGTCTGATGCTAGCCGCAGCCCTCTTCAGCCTCACATAGCTGCAGGCTGATGACACAGCAGGAAGATCACATGCTGGTGGGTACAGTCTGGTGTGTCCAAGGTCAGTGGAAACATGGCAGGGGACTGACTGACAGTTCTCAAGATCAGTAGACCCAAATAGGTCCATCCTGGAGGCAGACACAGTCCCAGCAAGCAGGAAGGCAAAGACGCAGAAAGAGAAGGGGAAGGAGAGCCCAGTGTCTCCCTTCTTAAAAGGCTACACCTTCTAAGAGGCCTCATCAGGTTGTGACCTGATTGACAGGTTGCACTGCTCCCCTTCCCAAGTTCAAGTTACATAACATAAAATCTAACTGCCACAAGGTCAATATATCAACTCTACTGTTAAGAGGCAGCCTTCTCCGGGTGTGTTTTGAATGCCTTCCAATTGAAAGCCTCATCTTCTCGCACGAAGCAGAAAGGGCTGCAGGCCCACGTATTGGGTTTTCACTGGCTTCTCTCCCCCCACCCCCCCGAAGTAAATCACCAGGTCCTTCTACCTAGTCTGCTTAGTCTTGCAGCACCTCGGAAAGCTGCGGACTGACCGTGGATGAACCTGCTGGTATTTAGAATGCAGGTGATACAGCTTCCAGCATCTCAGCAACCATCACATTGCTAGAAACTGATGGATGAGTGGTAGCCGTTGGTATTAGTGGGCATGAACTGGTCAGCCTGGCTGTGTGTTTTTCACTTGCCATGTTCAGTTAGCAGGTTCAAGAACAAAAAAAGGTGAAGAGTCAGATTCGACAAGTTTTAGCATTTATCTTCAGGGAACAGAAAGAGAAGGGATTTGGGAGTTACAAATGACTGATTATAATGCTGGGCCCATGCACCGTTCCATGGCATTCTCAGTTTGCCTCAAGCTCTAAAGCCAGGGGTTCTCAACCTGTGGGTTGTGACCCCTTTGGGGATGGAATGACCCTTTCACAGGGGTTGCCCGATTCATAAAAGTAGCAAAATGGCACTAATGAAGTAGCAACGAAAATAATTTTAAGGTTGGGGGTCACCACAACATGAGGAACTGTATGAAAGGGTTGCAGCATGAGGAAGGTTGAGAAACGCTGCTCTAAGTGGTCCATGTGCCCCAGGATAAAGACCTTCTGTTAGAATGCTGGGGCAAAACGAAACCCAGTAGAAATGGATTCACAGTGTAAGACAAGGAGAATTGATAAGTAGGTGCCAACATGAGTGACATAGACAGCAGTAGTGATGAGCCAGAAGAACGGCACATCACTAAAATCGCTAAATTATGGTCAGGCTATCAACAATCTTAAAGAGTGAAGTAGTGATTCCCTGAGGGTGCCAGAAGGTGGGGGGAGCGGGAGGGACCGAGAGCACTGATGGCTGTATAACCCCACTCGAGGGGAATGAGTAACAGAATTATAGGTGAACAGATGCGTTGGATGGTGTAAGATACAGCAAATATATCTGCTTGCCATATATATGTATGTATGTGTATATATAGATACATATATATAAAATAAGGGAAGGAGGGGATAAAGGAGAGCTGATATCAAAGAGTTCAAGAAGAAAGAAAATGATGGTGACAGCAATTATACCATTATGCTTGAGCTCATTGAATTATGGATTGTTATAATATCTAAGATTTCCCAATAAAGTGATTTAAAAAACAAAGAATGGAGATGGTTATCAGGGAACCAGGAGAGGTGATCTCTGAGGCGAGAGCAGTGGTGCCAGCAAAGGAGCGGAGCTGGGAATGAACTTGGAGTGTTCAGAGGCCCGGGGCCAGCCCAGTCGGGCCGGCTGTGAAATGTGAGCAAGAATGACGTCCACGTCATGACGTTGGTCTAGAAAGAATGAGAGGTCCTGGGGAAGGCTGCTCTGGTAGATGGGTTTGATCCGCCGTCTAGTTGATCCTGACACATAGTGACCCTACTCCCCTGCCCCACAGGGTTTCCCAGGCTGTAAATCTTTGTGGAAGTAAACTGCTACATCTTTCTCCCACGGGGCAGCTGGTTCAAACCCAAACCACAGACCTTGTGGTTAGCAGCTTTAACCCTTTGTCCCCCAGCAGAGAGAATGCATAACATTATTGTTGTGATGGATCTGGCAAGGATTTCGAAAGTTGTCTTTTCTTTTTAAAGAAATCTCTGTCTGTAAAGGAAAATACTGAAGCTGGGGGTTGGGGCGGGGAGAGATAATTTTCTCCTATTCTGAGTGAGATGGTTCTCATCAGATACTATAACAAGCCCTCCTTTACAGCTGGAATAAATAGCCCTCTCATTATTCCAGGAGGTGGTGTGAGGGTCCCAGCCCATCTTCTGAACCTCTTTCCCCTGAGCCTCCTTCTTTTGATCATATTTTGAGGCTCCTTCTTTTGCTCATATGTTGGGAGATGTAAGCTATCATGGAGAAGAGAGAAAGAAAAAATTGTCAGCCCATTGTGGCTACTTTGATAGCATTTAGGAAGAGAGTCGAATGTCTTAAGAACATTTCATATCAAATGAAAAACAGATGAATGATGATAAGAAATGCTATCTACAGCCTTGAGTTGCCACATGGGAATCTGAATCAGAGCCTTTACAGGGAAAATCCTGTGTGCAACTCATCAAAGGGCTGCATCTCACTAAAATCAGATCCAGGTTAGGAATGCAGAGCGTGTGGAGAAATCCACTCAAATGCATTTTTTTTTCCTGAGCTAAGCTCCCCCCCCCTTTGGCAATATATTTATAGAGCATAATTATGAGTATCGTGAATGTGTAACATGTTACCACTGGAAAGGATCTCAATCTGTGTTCTCAAGTCAGACTAGCTCACTGAGGCTTGAGTGTCCTCTTCCCCCACGCCTGCCTCTTTCTGCGTATCCATTAGGTGGAGATAGGCAAAGGCAGTAGAGTGAATGTTCATGTTTCACCACTGGATCTCCCAAGGAAGCAAGACTCTGATTTGTAGCATTTTTCCCATTTTCATGGTGTAAATGCTCCCAACACGCAGGCTATGCACTCCCTGGGTTATGAATGGGAGGTGTCCCTATGTGGGTCTTTAAGCCTGAGTAAGTCTTTCAGTAAATTGGAACACAGGCAGGTGGTTCCTAGTTAGGCTTCCTTGGGAACAAGAAAAGACTTGAAGCCTCGTGGATGATTTAAAGACTGCCTGTGCAGCCCGTGAAGGGGAGGGAGTGTGACGAAGAATTTGCGATGAGAAGGAGTGAGAGTGTGACTCTTTCACAGCGAGGGCGAATGTACATAAGATTAAAGAATAAGGACGCATTGTCAGACGATCAGGTCCTGCTTATATTTTCTCCATATAGATCCATATAGATACAACAGCAGTGAAGAACGTAAGAGAAATAATACTAGTACATTTCATTTAAAATTAGAGTGGGTGAACATTGACTATTCTTGCTTTTGTTTTTAATATAATTTATTTGATTATAACGTTAAAGGACTTAACTTGGGATAGTTGGCGGCATATCCAGATTGACTCTCCTAAGCTGGTACAAGCTAGCTCAGGCAAACCACTTCCAATAGCCTGGGAAAGGAATCTAGCATCAGACTTCCCTACAGGGGGGCCCTGGAGTGCTTTCTGTCAGCGGCAATTCTCCAGAATCGCCACCCAGGCATCCATGGCATCTCCTAGCTCTCTCAAGCCAGGCTGCCTTCATGGCTTCACTCTCTATTTATTCCAGAACAAACACCATTCACAAAAATAAACCCCGTGGGGCTTAATGGTCTGAATGTAAAAATAAAATAATGAAAGAAATAGAAGGGTATTTTAATGCACCTGGGGGTGGTATAGACTTCTTACGCATGGCATGAAGTTCAGAAAGGGACAGGGGTGGGAGTGGGTGGGTGGGATGTTAACAAGCTGGATTTTAAAATATAGAACATTTTGAATGAGAAAATAGTTTGTACTAAACAAAGCTAAAGAAAAATAACTGAATGGAAGAAAATGAGAAAATGTAAATATCATATATAAAACTTTAAAAAGTCATGTTGTTGTCCTTAGGGGCCTTCGAGTTGGTTCTGACCCGTAGTGCACCTGTGCACAATAGAACGAAACACAGACTGGTCCTGCACCATCCTCACAATTGTACCCATGCCCAGGCCCATTGCTGCAGCCACTGTGTCGCTCCATCTCCTTGAGGGCCTTCCTCTTGCTCACCGCCTTTCCACTTTACCACGCATGATGTCCTTCTTCAGGGACTTTGACAATATGTCCAAAGTATGTAAGATGAAGTCTTGTCATCCTTGCCTCTAAGGAGCACTCTGGCCATATTTCTTCTAAGACAAATTTGTTTGTCCTTTTAGCAGTCAGTGGTACTTTTAATATTCTCCATCACAATTCAAATCCATTGATTCTTCTCTGGTCTTCCTTATACAGTGTTCAACTTTCCCATGCATGTTTTGGCATTAAAAAGTCATACTCTCTAAAAGACCTTATAAATCAAATAGAAAGCAGGTATAGCCTGTGGACAGGTACTTCATAGACAAACTATGTTGTCGGTTGAGTGGTTGAGTCACCTTCAGCTCATAATGTCCCCATGTGACAGAGTAGCACTGCCCTTACGTGTTAAGCTGGAACTTTAGACTGCCCTTTTGAGGTGCACAACATCCGTTATATCCCACGGAAGAAGGATCTGATTTGGAAACCCCATTAAGTGAACTGGACTTTAACATATCTGTAGCAGATAAAGGAATTGAAATAAATAAGCCTGTGGTAGTTACATAATCTGTTGTCAACCTGAGACTATTAAGAATGAAGGGGTGGAGTTTAGCCTATCCATCAGGTTGCAGCTTGTTGACCTCATTTGGAGGTGCTAAGGAGAAAATAGCTCACTGGAGGTGGGACACACACACTGCCTGAAGACATTCCTATTGACTAGCCACATGGAGCTACGCTGATGGCAGCCAGAGCCTTGGAGCTGGAGGATCCATGTGGAGACCCACGCCAGTGCTGAGATGCTTCCGCCATCACTGGATCCACAAGATTTTCCACCCATTGGCCTGTGATCTTCTTGCATTCGACGTCATTGCATGTGTTGCGTGAGTCTGAAAAGGAATTTACAGACGGTACTGGACAAATGGGCTAATATCAGACTTATGGATTTGATCTGGACTGGACTGGGGTGCTTTCTCTTTTACTCTTTATATAAAGAGTACACTTACTCTTTATATAAAGCTCTTCTCTATACACATATGAATGTGTCTATGAGTTTGTTTCTCTAGTCTACCCAGACTAACACAACACCCTTAGGCTTAAGTAGGAAAAGCCCTAGTCTAAGAGGAGGCAAACAACTATCCCAAGGTTTGGGATTTGGATGTCACTGGGCTTTGGTTCAAATCTCTTGCATTAAGAGTGCTCAATAAAGGGCAACTCAAGACTACCATCCATTTGCTGTTTTCATACTCTATTTGCTTTTGTTCTGACATATCTTAGTTCAGTAGGCATAATTATGCCTGTGTAAATGAGTGCTATTGAAATGTTTCCCTGTCTCCAGCCCTCATTGTTAGTATGGTGTCCAATCACTTGTGTTTTTAATCTGTACAGGTCAACAATCCATGTATTTTAGTCAAAAAAGTATCCTATACATGTATATGTTCTTTTTCTCAACAGTATTTTAAATTCTGTACCATTAGCTAAATTAATGATACTATCAATAGAATTACCATATACCCCATGGGAATGCTTTATAATATTCCCCAATAAAATGATAATGTTGTCTCTAAAGTGGACCAGGTAATATATAAATCATAGATCTATGAATGAACTTTGAGTTCCCACTTAGTCGTAAACCCTAATCTAACTACAATTAATCCTTATGATGTGGCCCTGCTTAATATGTGCTGTCATGAAGAGTTCACTGTAGATATGGGTGCTATAGCAAGTGTGGTAAAGAACTCAGATGGGACCTGGCTACCAGAAAAAAATAGTGTCTAGGATCTTAAAACAGGCAGCTATCTAAGTGGGGTGTCAGCCAAGTTCACATGGAAGAAGCTACCAACCTGTGTGATCCAAGGATTGTAAATAATAACATCCATGACTGGAGGAGGGAACGGTATTAGAATCTGAACTCTGAGCACCCTGCTTGCAGGTGCTGTGGACGACAGGGGAAGCCCAACATCCATTTGCAGGGTTCCCACGTGGATTAAGCCTCTGATATCAATCCCCCCACCCCACAACTCTGACCATTGACCAGAAATGTAATTAGCATTGCCCTGGTGCATTGAGAAATGGATTACTGCAGATGTAGTTAGGGTAATAATGTATCACCTCATTATCTGTTCTCCCTTTTGACCCATTTTACATTTGTTCTCATTTGTAATATTTTCTTTAAAATGAAATTTTTCTGTTTTATTTTTTCATTGTTAACTTTTTGTTAATTTGTTTTGGTTTTGTTTCTTTATCTTTATATGAAATCCAGGATAGATAAATCTGTAGAGATAGTAGCTGGATTAATAGTTTCTTAGGTTTATGGCAAGGGAGGTAAGGGGGAATGGAGAGTTAATGATGATGAATACAAGAAAGAAGAGAATATACTAAAATTGATTGTGGTGATAATTGCCCAACTCTTTTAAAACTAGGATTAAACCATTGAATTTATATGATATGTGAATTAAATGTCAACAAAACAGTTAATTTTTCTTAAAGAATGAGATCCAACTGTGTGAGGCCTCAAAAATTCAAAGAAAAATGGAATTGAAAGATAATGAAATTTGTCTAAAAACTTTTTGATGCTCCGTTATAGGTACAGATATAAATGCTCCCCGAGCTATAGCATCAGGTGAAGAAAGGTGTCGTGCATAATTATTCCACTTATGTAAAGTTTAAAAGATATGTGCCTATATGTTCACATAATCGTTTTTTCCCTGGAAAGATACAAACAAAATGACTAGCAGTCATTGCACTTGGGCAGAGGGACTGGAGGTTAGAAGATGAAAGATATTTAGTTTACACTTTCTTTGCATACCTCAAAAAATGGCCAGGTTGATGCCTCACTTTTAATTGAAAAACAAAACAAAATACTCATTTTTCAATAATAAAAAAGAGTTTAGGATCCTACAAAAGTAGATCCTGACACAAAAGTTTGAGTACAAGAATTTAGTTTGGAGATGATTATAAGAAACTTCGGCAGAGGGTTGAATAAAGGAGGCAGGGAAGGCAACCAAAGCTGGATGGGCTGCCAGTGTGGCCTGGTGGCATAGTGATTACACATCAGGTTGCTAACCACAGCGTCAGCAGTTTGAAACCACCTGCCTTTCCTCGGGAGAAAGACAAGGCTTTCTTGTAAAGAGTGACTGTCTCAGAAACTCCTAGGGGCTGTTCTACCTGGTCCTACAGAGTCACTGTGAGTGGAGTGGGAATAGATAGATGACAGTGAGTTTGATTTGGCCAGTGTGGGTAGCTCTGGACTCTGGTCACCCATCGAGGCCCAGTTCTGCCATAGACATCCTTTAGCCACTTCAGACTTTTAGCCAGAGCACGCCAGTAGGCCAGCAAGAGGAACGGCCAGTCAGGGCTGTGTGTGTACCACCGACTCAGCCCTGGGCAGGGCATTGTTCTGAAGGTCTGTGACAATTTGAATCTGAAGGTTTCCTCCATCATCCTAGCTGCTCTGAAATCCTTCTAGGCTGCCTTTTGCATTTTTAGCCAAGAGGAGGACCTGTTTCAACAACCATCATGCTCTTTCCCCAGCAGACCTAGTGCTTGGAATTCAGAAGCAGGCGTGGGGGCACGTGGCTGTGCCCTTTAGCCTGTGGTGGGTCACGAGAGAGAATGGCCTCAGATTAGCGCTCAGCACAGCACTCCAACCATGCCGACCAGGCTCAGCTCTCAAGAGGTTTTTTTGGAAAATCACAGGGTGCTCCTCCCCACTCCACTCTACCCTACCCCCTTAAAAATTGCAGGGATATTGTTACTTAACATCACAGTCAATTCTCTAAGCTGCAACTGCCCTGCTTTCCCGGTAGGCAAGCATATCAGAAGTTTTTAAATGGTCAGACAAATCGCTTTGTATTCTTTCTGTTTCTCTCCTAGTCCAGTCTGAAACTAGAAGTGAGTCTCTAGGTTCTCACTGTCCGACTTAGGAACCACGTGTAAATTTGCCCTCACTTTAAAATGATCCCAACAAATGCTTCATCGCAGTTGTTGCACATGTCACAATCACGCGTGCAGTTTTTAAATTACAGAAAAAGCTTGGAGTCTTTTTTTGCACTAAAATAAGACTAAATAAGAACTCCAACATACCTACGAACTCAGCATAACTACACAGGTAAGAACAGATTTTGTTGGTGTGTGGGGACTGCCTCTGTGTGTGAGTATACACACACACACACACAGCACACATGGAGTCCTATTTCCTAGTACATAAATTGCAGAGGAGTGTGTGGGGTTTGGGATCCCTGCCTTGAGAAGAGATGCGTTTTTTTATCTTTATTTCATCATTCCATTTGGCGCCTTGTCAGCAACTTCAGGAGCAGAGCTTATTGTTTGATTCCTCTGCGACCTCAGCCCCTTCTCTGTCTGTATTTGCTGATCTGATTAACAAGGTGTTTGGGCAAATAGCCCTTGCTTCCACCAACATGCTTGGAGAGTTCCCAAGGCCGACAAATCAAATTTGCGGCCAAGTCATTCTTGATTTCCCACAAAAGGTGTTCACACATTTCAAGCGTGTGGTGCTCCTGTTTGCTGTCATGATTACCAAGGAGAAACGAGGAGGTGTAGGTACCACAAGGGCGAGAATAGTGTATTTTGTGAAATTTTCATAGAGATCACTGTCTCAAGTTTTAAGGACCCTACTGTGATCTCAGGACAGTTACGTTGGTCTTCCGTTCATCTTACACGAAGTGCGGGAGGAACGTGTCCCTCTCCAGAAGGGAGTCTTCCATCTCACCTGTTTTTCCTGGACTTGGCCTGGTGAGGTAGCATTTCTCTCCCCTTGCACAGGGACAGAGTGGCAGGAGAGAAGTAAAGCGACGGCCGTATGGGAAATTCCACAGCAAGGGCTCGCCTAGCAACATGGCGACAGTGGCAAACTCAACAATAACCTTTTGTCTTTCGCTCTATACAGGATTGTGGCCATTAGTCTCACCAGAAAATTCAAAGGGTATTTTGCAAGTGAAGACCGATTTCTAGCCGAAGCATTAAAACTAGAGCCTCTCCCTTGCTTTCTTCCAATCAGCTAACATCAATGTGGGAAGGCACCAGATGTACATTTAAGGAGCATGACACTTAGAAAGGGGATCTGGGTGGAGAGGAGATGGCTCTGGGAAGGTTCTGGTTTGGGCTTGGTGAGTGAACAACCTATGCACCATTGACCAAGTCACTTGAACTCTTTAGACCTTAACTTTCCTCATCTTCAAAACAAGAGTGTCTTTCTCACAGTTCCCGGTGTTGTTAACAATGCCAATCCCGGTCTAACCTATCCCCCTGAATCTGACTCTGCATCTTTGCTTCAGGAAAACGACTTGTTACTAGAAGCCAAGGCACTGTGTTGTTGAACGACACTGAAAATGTTCCTATACTTAAGCATTCATCATTTTGTTGACTTGACAACAGTAGATGATGCATGCTTTGGGACTGACTGTTACATATATTCTGTGGAATCTTTTCTTTTCTCTGATCAACTTTATAACGAGCTAAACTAGCCCGTTTTTCTTGCTCTTCCTGACTCACGGAGCTGTACACAAGCCTAGGCATCGTGCAGCACCATCTTCTGTGTCTTCACTAGCTGTGCCTTAAAATGCTAAAGCTCTGTACTTACTTATATGTACTCCGCTATGATTTAGTATTTCTATTGTATTAATATTATAAAATGCAAAACAATCTTGAAAGGGAAAAATGGAAATACTAACATTTTTAAAACGCCGGCAAATAAAAATCTTGGTTTAACACTTTATGGTATAGTCACCAAAAATAACATGGTCATACTGGTTTAGTGCATTGCCATCCAGGCTGTAACCTTTATGAAAACACCTTTCTGTCACTGCCGGCGGGTGAGTTCAAATCCCTGGTCTTTCTCTTAGTTGTGGAACACGAACCACTGCTCCACCAGGGCTTTTGACACAAAGTAATCATAGATGAAATTATGCTCTACAAAGATAAGCAGAGTTAAAGAGAGTAAGTGCCTTATTTTAATTGCATTTCTGACTTTTTTGTGCTAATTGTTAAATTCCATCCATCTAGAATGCCAAGATTTTTGTGACCAGCACATACCCATTTTTCCAGATATGGACAATGAGTGCAGACTAATTGGAAAATGTGACATTTTTTCTCTACTCTAGCAAACACAATGAAAACATTACATTCATCTGGAAAAAAATGTGGACGGGTTAGAGAATTATATTTCTAAGATTGTTGTGTGTATGGGAATGTGTTTGCATTGTTTCTGGCAACAACCAAGCTGACAATAAGAGCATCCCCAACATCCATTTTCAATCTGCTTTCTGCATCGCGTGAATTTCCTTCTAATATTAGTCAGTTCTCACTCATTTCTTACATCATTTTCTCCTCACCTCTACTTACCTTGGGGCAGATTAAACATTTTGAATGTTTGAAGGTATCTGCCAGGTATTAGGACAGCCACAGAACAAAGTCAGGAAACGTGGAACACCTTGGTTTTACAGAAAGTGTAAGGAGTCAGGCAAGTTTTAAATGCTTTGCCACGAGATAACTTACAACCGTCTACAGACATCAAAGACTTCCATGGTCATTCTACTTCTATTTTCTTCTACGTAATCCCATAGAGGGCCTCCTGTAGCATTTTGTGCACTTCTGGTTCAACTTTTTTATGCAAAGGTGTCCTTAAGGCTGAGGCTTTGAATGAATGTCACCGGCGTGGCCAGCTCTACATTTGCCTCTGAATCTTTGCTTTGTCTATTCTGTTCGGGCATCCGCCACCTGAGTGGTTATAATTAACACGGATACCAACTCCCTTTCATTAAAAAAAATAAATAACTCGTTGACCGTTCAGGCTGTATCTTTACAAGTACAGTACAGGTTTTTGTTTGGCAGGTCAGATAAAAGTGTGTGTGTGTGTGTGTGTGTGTGTGTGTGTGTGTGTGTGTGTGTGTGTGTGTGAATATCATGATTGAAACAGAATCTAGCTGCCCTGTGATGGAATCGTATGAGAAGCATGCCAAATGTCATATGACAGTACAACAAGCATTCATTCCATACTATGTAACCCTTTTTACTAAAACTTTGTTTTGTGTCTCCCATAGGATTTTCCAAGAGAAGCTTTTTCGCCGTTGTTTTATGTATCCTCTTTTCCCCATTGTTATTGTGGTGGTTTCCCACCAAAAGTATACTTGCTATTTAATAAGAAATCTTTTTTAAAAGTAATAATGGCAACAACCAAAAGACCCTAACCTGTTGCTGCTGAGTTGATTCTGACTCATGATTACCCCGTACGGTACACACTAGAAGTGCTCCATTGGGTTTCATTTTTGTTTTTATTTATTACGTTGCTGTTTTTTTTAGGTGAACGTTTACAGGGCAAATGTGTCTCCGATTCAGCAGTTCATAAGCATCTTTCTGTGACCAAAGCCCATGCTCTGTGTCGGCCTCCTCCCTGTCTCCTCTAACCCGGGTTTTCTGCCCCTTCCTGCCTTCCTGAGTTGGCTCATGGGAAAATGCTGCCCTGTGCTCTGGTGTCGTTGATGTTGGGGGGGGGGGGACTCCTCTCAGGTGTCACTGTCCACTCTTGTGTGTGACTGAAAGGTGGTACTTGGGAGTGGCTTCAGTTCTAAGTTAGAAGGGTGCCGTAGGGGGCTCTACTAGTCTCTGTCAGACCCCAAGTCTGATCTTTTTAATCAATATAAATTTGGCTCCATGGAGTTCTCTAGATTGTAGTATTTGGGGGAGCAGATCACCAGGTCTTTCTCCCCTGGGTCCAATGGGTGTATTTGAATCTCTGAGCTTTAAATTAGTGGTCAAACACAAACCATGTATGCCACCAAGGGGCATTTTATTTTCCTTTTCATCTCAAAAGTGGCTTAAAAATAGTGTAAATGTTTAGTTCCTTTTTTTATTTTTTTAAATCCAGGGTTGAAATGACACAATTTTACAAAGCTATAGATTTGTTGAAACAACATGTATTCTGAATTCTTAATTTCTGCTAGCTTGCTAATGGTGAGAGTTTTAGTCTGTAAGTTTCTAATAGGGACACAGAACATGATGTACTTGGGTACATGTTAATTGCTAGCAATAATGTAAATTAAAAGCTGTATTTCAAGTAGTCTTTTTGAAAAACTTTGAAATCTAAAATAATGTTAGATTTACAGACGGATTACAACGACCAAGTAAGGAGGACTCTTCTTAAATAGCAAGCACCATGGGTGGCTGCCTTCTTGTCCACTTTTCAAAGTAAAAAGACATGTATACTGAGTTAGTTAATTGTGCCAGCCTGGCCAATAATCACATGTGGGGCTAATTGAAAGGCGGAGAGATAGTTCTCGGGTGAGCCTCGCCTTTATAGTTCTCGGGTCTCTTGTTTTGTGATGGTTGCACCGGGTGCAGCTGCCTTAGCAGTTCCCTGCTTCAGCTTGCAAGATTGACTTCCTACAAGATATCCCCAAGGAGAAGCTACATGGACCTATCCCGATGCAGCCCTAGGTGCTGGAGCAGCCGTGTGGAGACCGCTGCTAGTGCTGAGATGCTTGTTCGTTCACTGACTCAGCTTTCCTCCTGCAGTCGGCATCATTGCCTCTGTTTTGTGAGGTGGAGGACTTTGTGGACTGGTGTTGGGTTAATGGGTTAATGTTGGACTTGTGGGCTTGGGCAGCATTGGGTTGGGATGTTTTCGTGATGCACATTTTCTTTACATAAAACTCTCTCTTATATATGAGTTGCTGTGGATTTGTTTCTCCAAAGTACCTAGACTAATACATATACGTAGACATTCTAGAATCCCCTTTCCATAGCAGATAGCTTTCCTGGAAAGAGTTGGCCGGGGACATTCCTTACACCCCGAGGATGAGTTCATTCCGGTTTGTAGAACCTGCTCTGCAGGACGTTCACTCTCGTTTGGCTGTCTGGGTTTTTGAAGGAAAGTCTACCCTGTGCTTCTACTAATGTGCAGTGCTTCAACAAGAAAAACAGGCCCATCTCAATGCCTTGGTCTTTATTCACCAAATTCGTGTCCTCTAATTACTGATGGTTTGTTTGTGAAGGAAGCACTGCTTTAAACCATCTCTCTCTAATATATATATATATGCTGCAACCATGTCCTTTTAGCAGAAGGGATGGGAAAAACTAAATGGCAGCTTCCAGTTGTGACACCCCCTTCCAGTGTGTGCCTCCGCCCCATGATTGGGCTAGTTGCATGATTTTACTATTGAGACTGGGAACAAATTACTTGATAGCGATGCTATTCATTTAGCGAAAGAATGAATGGTGTCATCATTGCCCAGATCGCCCTTAAAGGGGATTATTTGTACTCCAGATGCTGGGAGTGTTACTGGGCGAAGGCCATCAGCTGTCAGCCCTGTTTGAGGATTGCCACCATGGGAACATGCTGACCTCACCCGGAGGCAGTCTGCAGCCAGTGACTGATCCAGCCCCCGCTCCATCGTGGGATAGCGCTGAGGGACCTGCCTGATGTGGAGCTAATGCGGGGCTGACTGAGGCCTTGGGTGGGGGGTCCATTGCAGATAAGCCCCATCCTGTACCCTTCCCCTCCCCCTTCCCTCTGGTGGTGCTGATTCAAAGAGCACTCGCTGATAGACATCCTGTCCCAGAACCAGCCTCCCAGGAAACCAAGCTGCCACACACGAAAATGTTCCTGTTTGAAAGAGTACAAAGTGGCAGAGAGAGCGCATGCTAGAGATTTCAGTTTTTAAGATTTGTGAATAATGTTCCTGATATGAGGAGGCTTTGGAAAGTTTATGGACCAATTCCATGGTCTTTTCATTCTCCTGCCATGACCTTTTAGAAGCTGCCCTCATGGAGGTATGCCATACCTGTGGCAGGGCACCCTTCCAACCTCAGAACTTTATATACAGGGGTGCAGGGGTTAAAGTGCTGGGATGCTAACCCCAAATGTGTCCATCTGCTTTGTAAAGATTGACAGCCTTGGAAACACTGTGGGGCAGGTCTAGTCTGTCAGAGGGGTGGTGGTTAGATTTTTATGTCAACTCGAGAGTACCCGGGTGAAGGTAGGGGTGGAGTGCAACCAGTCACTCCGGTAGTAGCCTGGAATGCCTTCTTGGGAGTGTGGCCTTTTTGTAAGAGAGATGGTGAAGGCTTCTCTTTCTTTTCCTTTGCCTTTTACTTGCTTGGATTCTGTGTCTGCTTCCAGGGGCAACCTGATGGGGGCCATGGACCTTAGGAGCTGTTCGCATCCCGCCACGTTCCCACTAACCTCGGATGGGTCCATACTGCACCCACCAGCCAGTGAGTTCCCCAATTCCCTTTCTGTTTGCTGGGCCTATAGCTACATGAGTCTGAAGAGGGTTCCCCCGAGCATCAGACCCACGGACGTGAGTGGGATTGGCTGGGACACCTTTATGCTCTCAAATTACTTCTGGATGTAAAGGTCTTTCTTATACATAGAGGACTGCCTCTGGATTTGCTGCTCTAGACCACCCAGCCTAACACAAGGGTGATCTAAATCAACCTAAGATCTAAAACATCCCCACAGCAAAAGGGAGCGCTATTTCCAAGCTTCTGCTATTTCTCCAACACAGCCAAGTATTTATTGAACATCTATTCCGTACCAGGCACCGTTCTAGGTGCTAGGACTACTAGTCACCTTTTATATCATGCTTTGCTTCAACGTTAAGAGTTCATTACTGTTATTATTGCCATTTTACAGATGGGAAAATGGAGGTTATGTAAGAAGTAGTGGCACCAGGGTCCATAACCTGCCTCTAGTGCCTCTACTTTGAACCCCCTTACACACACCAGCTCATCTCCCATGCTTTATTCCATCGACTCCTTATTGATGGACAGTCTGGCTATGATAAACAAGGCCACAGTGAAGAGCCTTTCCCATGTCTCTTTGTGGCTGCCTCGTGTTTGTGAAACCAATCAAGAAGAGGGGATTATCCTAGGGGCAGCTGAGTCATATGAGGCTCTGTTTCTGATGCTTCTTCATCTGAGCTCATGACGTCCCAGGATACCAACGAGGAGCCCCAGCATTGCCCTGTTGAATGTGAAAGGTGCTGGGCTTCAAAATGAGGGCGGTGAGGAATCAAATAGCACCGCATTCCATTCTTATATGAAAATCTTACACTGAGCTTTTAAAACATTTCCATGCAGGCCCTGCGTGCTGGAGGCACATTTGCAGATAAGGTAATACCTGGATGACTAGCACCGGCATCTCTGGTGGGAAGTGGAATGCTTTTATTGAAGTTACTCTTGTTTGTGTTTCAGAACAGGAACAACAACAACGACAACAAAGAAAGCAGATCTACAATCTGGGCCTGGTTTTAATCATCGCATAATCTTTATGAGACAACGTAAGGCTGAGGATTTTTAATCTGATATTTTAAAAGAGAAAGACGTGTTCAAAAATGACAAAAACCAATCAGCCTTAGGAAAAACATAAAAACAGAGAAAGAGAGAGAGAGAAAGAAAAAGAAAATGCTTGCATAAAACTGAAGCCGGAAATTCCAGGGACGTTTCACAGGGAGAAGAGAAAAAAAACAAAGTCTGCCTCCTTATTTATTAGGTGGCTGTTTCTTAAGACAGCATCATATTTAGTTTTGTGGAACAATCAGCACTCCGTGTAGCAGAAATTGGGGTGTTCACACTCCCTGAAGTGAGAACGTCACAATTCTCTGGCCGTCTCACAAGCCCACAGTGTGGCCCATGATGCTCTGTGTCCCCGTGTCCTCTTCAGGAACTCCTGGTCAGAGACCCGTCATACATTGCATGATGGAATGCCCGAGACATGGGAACACCTCCATAGGCATTCCTGAAAATCCTGTGTTGTCGTCCAATGGTCCGTTCCACTAATTGGAGGGAAACAGCCATTTGGCATGGCTTCAGTGTTAGTGCTGATGAGTCTGAGGCCTTTTCGTAGTGTGCTCAGCTGTAGAGGGAATAGTCAAACCTCAATCCCCCAAAAAGCTGCAGAACTAGTAATGGATTTCTAGGAAGTGTTGGTTAGGGTTACTACTCAGTGGACTATATTTTCATTAAAATGTGAGCATTGGTTTTATACCAGGTGCGTTAACTTTACTGTTTCCTAGAGTGTCTATAATTTCAAAATTAATCTACTCTTATATGTGTTTGCATGCATCTGGCTGTCTTTCTAACAGGTATAACGACTCGACTATGGGCTAATAAATGCATAGAAAGCCAAAAGTTTCAGTGAGATGCACTTTACCAAATGATGTCTAGTACTGTTCCTTCTCCACCAAAGCATTCCATCTTAAACGCACTCTAAAACACCGTATTTTGTGCTGACGTGTGCCAGTCCCCTTTGGCGCAGTAGTCAGAAGCTTGGCTATTAATCAAAAGGCTGATGGTTGGAACCTACCTGTTGGTCTATGAGAGAAAGATGTTGATGGCCTGCTTCTGTAAAGATGGACCGTCTTGGAAACCCTCTGGGGAAGTTCTACTTGATCCTACAGGATCACTGAGTCAGAATTGACTTAAGAGCATTGGGCTTGATTTGGGGTTCTGTGCTAGTCCCACAGCATGAATCAAATCCTGAAGGTTGAATAAGTAAGTTAAACATCATCTTAAAAATTCATCTTTCCCTTCTCCTGTTGTCTTGTCCCCTTTCCCAAAGAAGAAATCTGGATTTCTCTGTGACTAAAACAGTCACATGTTAGGATACTGTGGGACGTAAAACTTCCATTGCTTTACCTTACTCATTCCCATTTCCTAAAAGCATTGCAGAGGGAGAGGAAACAGTGGACAAATGAACATTTCTGATATTTTCTCATTAGAATTCTCTATTTTTTTCCCTTGGCCATAAATAATACCTATTTACTAAAATGAATAAAATTGCTTTTTCTCCTGTTACTCAAGTCCCTTTGTCTATAGAAAATGGTAAGAGCTCATCCATTATTTAAGTTACTCTCTCTATAACTGGATTAATATATACACGCATCCTGGCAAGTAGATTGATGGTTCCCACAGATTTTCTGCTGAAAGACCCCCTTCATAACCGGTACAATTATGCTTCGCAGTGAAGAGACACTATTAGAATCACCAGGTTTTCGTGTTAGTAAATAATGCTGAAAAAAGTAGAAAAATTCAAGCTATTTTTAGCCAAAGGATGTTCTCCTAGTTTAAAGATTCTTTCCTACTCCCCTAATTCTCCAGGGTCTGGAGTGGAAAGTTATAGCGATTACCTCCAGCTTTGCAGAGAAAAACTCAGCCTGGATTGTTCAGTGTAAACATTTGGGGTTTGATCTTTCTTTCATGATCGTCCCGACCTCTTTCTATCACTGCTTCCAGCTTCCCCAGCACCATGAGAAGTTCCTGGCCCTGACCGCCGAGCTTTGCAAACCCCGTTTCTTCAATACTGGGGGAAGGTGGAGTAGATGAGAAGAGAAGGGAAGCCCAATGCAAAAAGCTAGTGTAAAAGCTTGAATTGTGTGTGGGGGGTGTGTGGGGGTTGTGCAGAAAGATTATCCCCCATCCCAGATGGCCTCCACTGTTGAAAATGCATACGTGTATCGGTCTGATGTTTAAAACTGGCAGACTTAAAAGATTTGTTTTAAAAGACTGAGAAGTCCAGCACAGCTTATAGAAGATAACCATCTGCAAGTGATAAAATCATACACACATAAATGGTTTGCAATGTTAATTTTTTTCTTTTTTTAGTAAATACATTTGAGAGAAAGGCTCTTGGAAAGAGACTGAGAGAGAGCCTATGAACTGATCATAACAATTGTCCTGCTTAGTACACAGATCCCAGCGTGTCCCATCTAACTTGTCCACACCTGGTGTAACATGCTGTGCCTCCAAGGCCGTGGTGAAAAGATTCAGTTGTTGACTGGGAGAAATGGGAGCTCCAGGGCCTCATTCTGTTATTATCTGCGAAGCCCTTAGAAAGGAGCCCCAGTGACTTGGCAGCCGAGTGGGTTACACATTGCACTGCTAACTGCAAGGTCAGCACTGTAAAATCACCCACCGCTCCATGGGAGAAAGATGCGGCTTTCTCCTCCTGTAAAGACTTCCTGTCTCATAACTCATGGGGCGGTTCTAGTCTGCCTTCCAGTGTCACTCTGAGTTTGAATCAACTCGATGGCAGGGAGCGTGCCCTGAAGCAGGAGCCCTGATGGCACTGTGAGATAAACGTTGAACCGATCACCACCAAGTTGGTGGTTCAAATCCACCAGCCGCTCTGGAGGATGTTCTCCACTCCTGAAAGATTGACAACCTTAGGAACCCTATCTAGGGCCACTCTACGTCAGAATCAACGTTGATAGCAGTGGGGTTTGGGGTGTGCATGTGTTAGTCTCTATGCTGGATGTGACTTGTTTCAGTGTGACTAGAATGAGCAGGTCTCTGTGTCAGTCTGGGTAGACTAGAGAAACAAATTCCTGGAGACTCATATGTGTAATAAGAGCTTAATATACAAGAACAGTTGAATATTGAGATAACATCCCAGTCCATCCAGATCAAGTCCATAGTCTAATATTAGCTCATATGTCCACTACCAATCTATTAAGTCCTCTTCAGACTCACAAAACACACGCGATGATGCCAAATGCAGGATGATCACAGGCCAGTGGATGGAAAGTCTTGTGGACCTAGTGGCGGTAGAAGTGTCTCAGCACATGGCTCCTCCAGTTCCCAGGGGATGGGGTCTATCAGCATAATGCCATGTGACTTGTCAGTGGAGCGTCCAGGGAGTGAGCAGAGAGAGTGTGTCTCCCACCGTCAAGGAGGAATACAGGCATTCCCAGAATCCTCAGGAGAAGGCCATGCTCACACAGAGGCCTCATTGGCTATGACCTGATTGACTCAACCCTCTCAAGTCCCAAATTGACACCAGATTATGTCACTACCACAGTCTCTCCCTTCAGCCAACATCTTCGGAAGCCTTCTTTCTACGGTGAAGGGGGGCTGCCTGCTGTTCAGGGTCTCACAAGTAGTCCCCCTTTGGCAGGCTGCATTCTCACTCGTTTCCTATCGCTCTCTCGGTGGGAAATGGTCTCATTTTCCTGCCATCCACAGCTTTGACCGTATAATGGGAGCCAACCTGGCAAATAGTCTTTCTTGAAGACAGCCTACGCATTAGATTATTTGTGTACATGAAGTCATTTAACTCCCACCCAGAACATATCTCTGAGGTAGCTACCATATTCTCCCCAATTATAAATTTGCAACCGAGCTTTCCAGGGGTCCAGTACTTGCTCAAGGTCAAACAACCAGAATGATAGAATATTTAACCTTAACCCGTGTAACCTCGAAGCGTTTGCTTTTAACCACAAACGCTGGCTGCTTTCTTGTATTAATTGGTAGCTTGGAGAGGGAAGAACGCCCCAAGGGAAGGGCCCTGAGCCCGATAAGTTTTGATTCAAGGCAAATGAGTTAAAAATAGCACAGATCAAGGACTCTCCTTCTAGTCGAGATGGAATAATAGCAAGGACGGAGTTCGCGCTTCTGTAAACTCAAACAATCACTAAAATCATGAAAACCCAAGCAATATGAGGGAGCCTCAAAAAGTTCATGAGGGGAAATGAAATGAAGGGAGATTAGAATTTTCCCATGAAGTCGTTGAAGGCCCTCTCCCTCGTCCATGTGAAAAGGCACTTTGAACGCTATTGGACATCTGACCGGGAAAGACAGTGAGAAAAGAGGGGTCAGGTGAAACCTACAATTGCCCAAGCCCTACAGGAGTGTGAGCTCTGCTACAGAGAAGAGATGAGAGTTCTACACAGAGAGAATGCCAGAGATGGCGTGCTTGCCGTTCCAGCTGAAACTGATCAGAACATAGATGGAGGAAACTCCCAAGGCCAGGGAAAGAGCCACTTGAAAGAATTAAAATGGAAACTTTCCAGAGCTCACCCTGGGCCAGAAATAGTTCCTATTCCCACCAGACAGAATGAAAAATACCCTAACTCCAGGGACACTAGGTAAAGTACTCCAAAGTGCTTTGCCTAGAGATGTAGCAAAATTAGACCCAACCTATGTTTTCTCTGGTTGTGTCTAATTGATCTCAACATCAGAACCAGAAAAGATCAAGCTGTCACCAAGTGATGTCATGGTGCCCCAGAGTACAGCTTAAGAATGGCGATTTACAAAACCTCACTGCCATCGAGGCAATTCTGAGCCCTCCGAGTGGCATAGTGGTTATGGGTTGGGTTGCTCAGGGAATGACCAGTAATTTGAACCCACCAATCTCTCCATGGGAGGAAGTTGAGGCTTTCCACTTCTATAAAGATTTATACCCCGGAAACCCACCGAGGCAGGTCTACCCTGTCCTATAGGGTTTCCCTGAAGAACAGTTATCCAAAACTCATTGCCATTGAGTCCACGCCAACTCAGCAACCCTATAGTTAGAGTAGGAGAGAAATATGGAGCAAATAAGTAACCCAATATGTTACCAAATAGGTAACATTCACAAAGTCCAGCATTTAATAAAAATGTAATTGAAAAACCAAACTCAATGCCATTGAGTTGATCCCAACATATAGTGATCCTGAAGGACAAATTAGAACTGTTCCTTTGGGTTTTTAAGCCCACAAATCTTTATGGAAGCAGGAAGCCTCATTTGTCTCCCATGGAGTGGCAGGTGGTTTTGAACTCATGATTTTGTGGTTAGCAGCCCAGCGTGCAGCCTGCTATGCCACCAGAGATCCTTCAAAGTGTAATGTGTATAGCAAGAAAAAGCATGGACATATGGCACATAACCAGAAAGGAACATTTTAATCAGTTGTAGATAAATGATAGAATAAGGAGATAAAGCCACTAAAACAATTATATCTGTAGTCCTTATATCCAGGAGCTTGAGAAAAGGATGTGTATGATTAATGGAGGCATGGAAAACATCAAATGACCCAAACTGAAATTCTGGTGATCTGAAAATCTTCTAAGTGATGTGATAGTTAAGGTTTATTGTGCCAATCTGGCCGTTGATCCCATGTGGGATTCATTGAAGGGCAGTTTAATTGAAGGGCAGAGAAATAAATGGCTCAGGGAGCCTCGTCTTTCTGGTCTCTTGTTCTCTGATGCTCAGACCAGTGTGCAGCTGCCTTATCTAGTTCTCTGCCTCGGCTGGAAAGGCTCACTTCCTATGAGACTGACAGGGCTTTCCTCCTGCATTCAGTATCATTGTGTGTGTTTGGTGAGTTGGAGAAGGACTTTGTAGATCAGTGTCAGACATATGGGTTAATGTCGGACTTATAAGCTTGGATAGCAATGGGTTGGGATGCTTACTTAATGTACACTTACCCTTTATATAAAACTCTGTCTTATAAAATGAGTGTCTATGAATTTTGTTTCTCTAGTCTACCTAGACTAACTCAGTGACCATCTAAGATACTAAAAGTGTCTGTTTGGAACTAAAGAGAAAGAAAAAAACTCAAGAACCAGGGGGAAAATTGATTACAGAGCAACTGTTTCCATGAACAACTATCTCTTCTACCTTAAGACCAAAAGAACCAGATGGTTCCTCTGTACCATCATCAGACATGCTGATCAGGGGCACAAGAGATGGACCTGGACCAAGAGGACAGGGAGTGGTGGTGGTGCTGGTACAGAACTTTGACTTTTTAAAGCCTTGAGGAACTCCAAGATTATGTCCTCAGAGGCAAAAGAAGGGCGAGCATGATGATGGGACAGGAGGAAGGTAAAAGGATGCCGGAAATATCTAGGAAGCAAAACTATGCATAGAGGTGTAAACATAGGTGTGTACATCTATAAATATATTAATTCATAAAAATAGAGGTATTGACCTATGTACACATGTTTCTACGGCAATACATTGAGGAAGTAGATGGACTTTGGGCCTCTGCTCAAGCCCTCCCTCACACAAGAACATTTTGTTCTAACAACCTTGCATTCTGTGATGCTCACCCTCCTGACACAATCGCTCAAAACAAAATGGATGCATAAGCAAATGTGAAGAAAGTTGATTGTGCCCGGCTATCAAAAGATATAGCATCTGGGGGCTTAAAGACTTGAAGTTAAATAAGCAGCCATCTAGCAGAGAAGCAGCAAGCCCACATGGAAGAAGCATACTAGCCTGTGTGATCATGACATGTTGATAGAAACAGGTAACAGGAACCAGAAGACCCCCCCCCAAACAAACAAACAAAAACATATTGTTGAGATTGAAGGGGGTCGGAGCAGAGACCCCAAACCCATCTGAAGACAATAGGACTTCACAGAAGGGTCACAAGGAAGGTGTGTTAGTCTGGGTTGACTAGAGAAACAAATTCATAGACACTATATATATATAGAGAGAGAGAGCTTTATATACACGAGCAGTTGAATATTGAGAAAACATCCCAGCCCAGTCCAGATCAAGTCCATAAGTCTGGTACCAATCTATAAAGTCCTTTTCAAATTCATGAAACACATGCAATGATGCCGAATATAGGAAGATCACAGACCAGTGGGTAGAAGGCCTTGTGGGTTCAGTGGCCGTGTGAGCATCTCAGCACTGGCTGGGGTCTCCTCCGGCTCCAGAGCTCTAGCTTAGCTCCATGTGTCTTGTCAACAGAGATGTCTCCCGGGGAGTGAGCATGTCCCGCCTCCAGCAAGCTGTTTATCTCTTTGGTGCCTCCAAATGAGGTCATCAAGCTGTGACCTGATTGACAGGATAAACCCCACACCTTCACGCTTCAGTCTCAAATTGACAATAGATTATGTGACTACCACAGAAAGGATGAATCAACCAGGGTGCAGTATAGCACCAATGAAACACAATATTCCTCTGGTTCTTTGAGGTGTCCTCACCCCCACTATCATGACCCCAGTCCTGCCTTACAGTTCTGGCTAGAGCATGTACACTGGTACAGACAAGAGCTCATGACACATGGACTCCAGGTCAGATAAACCCTTCAGGAATAGAAATAGGAATAAGAAGGAAAAAAAAAGAAAGAACAGAAATGGGGAAGGTGAGAGCTGGAGCGGAGGAAGGGGGAACTGATTGCAATGATGGAAACATAAGCCCCTTCCCCCCAATGGGGATGAACACAGAAATGTGGGTGAAGACAGCGGTCATTGTAAGATATAAAAATAATAATCGTTTATAATTTATCAAGGGGTCACAAGAGTGGGAGGGAAAAAAGAGGAACTGATACCAAGGGCTCAAATAGAAAGTAAATGTTTAGAAAATGATAATGGCAACATGTGTACAAATATACTTGATACAATTGATGTATGGATTGTTATAAGAGCTATAAGAGCCCTGAATTAAAAAAAAATTTTTTTTAAGATTATGACCTAGACTTCCTCTTCAGACCTTGAATTGAATCTATCCTCTGAAGTCACCTTTAAACTAAGTAATATTTGTTTCTTAACTTGGTTCCCATGCACGGCAACTGTGATAGTTAAGGTTTTGTTTCACCTTGGCTCAGCCAGGAGTCTCAGTGGTTTGGCAATTAAAGCATAGTAATCCCCA
The DNA here is from genome assembly GCF_000313985.2 of Echinops telfairi. Lineage (NCBI taxonomy): Eukaryota > Metazoa > Chordata > Mammalia > Afrosoricida > Tenrecidae > Echinops > Echinops telfairi. The sequence goes on from NW_022103928.1 coordinate 55,936,838, forward strand.
GGATTAGATATAATCTAACCTAGTCATCTCCATGATGAAATCTATGAGCAGACAACCAATTGAAAGGAAGCTTCATGGGGACTGTGGCCCGCTTTCCATATAAGTGGATGCTCTGGAAAAGCTTACTTGTTTTTTTGCTGGGTCTAGTTCCTGCATCTGGCTTGTCATCCAACCTCTGGTTCTATGGATTTAAGCCAACAGTCTCCCATATTTCCTGCTGATACTAGGAGTCATAAGCAGTCCGCTTCCTTACCTGTCAATCTTGGATTTATTCATCTCCACTGTGAGAAGCCTGCCATATGATCTACGGATCTTGGGCTCATCAGCCCTTGCATGGATGTGAGTCAAGAGAAGCCTTCAGCCTGGTACCAGATTCATGGACCTGGAACTTTTCCACATCTACAACTATGTGAGCAATTTCCTTGATATCAACCTCTCCATATATACAAACATATAAGGTTCATTTGCTTTGCTTCTTAAAATAACCTAGCCTAAGACAGCAACCCTATGTGCAATAGAATGAACCATTGCCAATCCTGTGTCATCTTCATGATTATTATGTTTGAGCCCATTCAAATGTCATTATGTTGTTGCCATGTGTCAATTCATTTCATTGAGAGTCTCAGTGAGAGGGTGGGAGAGAGAGAGAGAGAAAGAAATGAATGGAATAGAGCATAAGTAAAATAATGTGATATCATTGTCAAGAATGACAACTAGATCAATGGAAAGAAAATAGTCCTCAAACAGACTCATATGTCTAGTCAATTTATTTTTGATATAGGGATGAAGGTAATTCAGGGAAAAAACTTACAGTCTTTGCAACTAATGATGCAGAAGCAATCGGCTATACACATGCAAAATATTAACTCTTACATAAGCCTTACATCATATACAAAATCTAAATGTAAAAGGATCAGAGATCTAAGTAAAAACTACAACTATAAAATGCCTAAGAGAAAATCTTTTCAACCTTTGATAAGGCAAATATTTCTTACATTTCATACCAAAATCATAATCCTCATATCAAAAAATGGATACATGAAACTTAATCAAAAATAAAAACTGCTGTCCAAAGGGCACTGTTAAGAAAATGAAAAGATTAGGCACAGACTGGAAGGGTACTTTTGCCAATCTTAAAGCTAATAAAGGGCTGAAATCAAATCCACTGCCATCCAGTTGATTCCAACTCATAGCGACCTTATAGGTCAGCGTAGAACTGCCCCTGTGGGTTTCTGAGACCATAAATCTTCATGAGAAGAGAGAGCCTCATCTTTCTCCTGTCGAGTGGCTGGCAGTTTTGAATTGCTGGCCTTGAGGTTAACAGTCCAGTGCATAGCCACACGCCACCAGGGCTCCTAGCAAAGGTCTAGTAACCACAATATAAAATTCCCTCAAACACTTTACTAAGATGCAGCCCTATTTGCCTAAAGCAAAAGCTTGCACACAAAATTTAACCAAAGGAGAGAGATTGATATCAAATATACATATGAAAAGATGCTCAACATCATTAGTCATTAGGGAAATACACATTAAAACTACAATGAGATACCACTATGCATCAATTAGAATATCTAATATTAAAGTGACTGACCATATTAAGTAATGGACAGTATGAGGAGGAACTGGAACTCTAAGATACTGTGAATGGGAATGTAAAATGCACAACTACATATCCTGTGCAAAAACCATTTGACACATTCTTAAGCAGTTAAATAGATGCTCCCCATATCATCCAGCCATTCCATTCCTAGATACTTACCCAGCTAAACAAAAGCACATGTCCCTACAAAATAGTGTACACAAATATTCATAGTCTTATTGATATAAAAATTCATAGTTATTGATAATAGTCCCTCCAAAAATGTTGGTCATTGGTGAATTGGAAATAATAATCATGATACAGCCATATAATGAAACACTACTCAGAAATAAAAATGCATGAACGAATGATAAATGCACAACATCGATGAATCTCAATATAATTGTTCTAAGGAAAAGAAGCCAATTTGCCCACCCCGGAAACACAGACTATATTCCATTTATGCAAAATGATAAAATGTAAAGAAAGCCGAGCAGTCGATCCCTGGGGACAAGAAAGGAGTGAAAGGCAGGCTTCCAAAGAGATACGAGGAAACACGTAACTTTGGGGTGATGGATCTTTTGATTGAAGTGATGGTTTTATGGGTGTACACATAGACCGACTTACCAAATCGTACACTTTGTAACATGCAGTATATTTTTCATTAATAATACTTTGATATGAATGTTAAGGGCGGGGGGAGGTTTTGCTGAAGAAATGCAACGATGGGCCCTGACTTGAGGATGTGAGAGAAATTCTAATATCATTATTCCTAGCACCAGCCCGACAGGCACCCGTTTTGTACAAGCAATTCTCACATAAATAAAACGGAGCCCTAGTTGTGTGATGCTTAAGCACTCCTGCTCACTGAAAGTCCAGCAGGTCAAACCCATCAGCAGCGCCGTGAGAGAGAAGGCCTGGCCAGCTGCTGCCATAATGTGTACTGCGTAGGAAACCCTCTGGGCAGTTCTACTCCGTCATCCCGGGTTGCTGGATGAGCGGATGAGTCAGAGTGACTGGAGGGCACGCCATCCCCCGCACCACAACATAAACAGATCAGTTCTGCCTGTTCAGCCTTATCTCATTTTGAGGAAAATGATAATAGCAAGTCCTCCGCTAGTACATCTAGAGCTTTTGTGCTACTTATAAAAAGGGACCACTGATTCACGGGGTCCCATCACCCCAAAGCTGTGTGTCTTTGTGCAGTGCACAGTCTGCACACCACCCATGGCAGCCCCGAGCCCACAGATCATATGTAGCATAGGAGTAGCAATCACCACCAGCCTCTTGACTTTGCCATTAACCACATGGACTCTGGTTAGCACCCCACAGTCTTCAGTCTGCATCTTGAATACCTGCCGATCGGGCTAGTGTGCACTCGGCTTGGTAGAATTAAAAGGTGTGATGGATGGGATCTTCAATATAGACATAGCGAGTCCACATGTTTTGACCAAGAGATGACCAACAAAGGCTGGAGTTGGAATTGGGGTGTCACATTACTGGAGGAACGAAAATGATAAGAGCATACCAGGAATCCTTCTTGAGATACATATTATGTTACTACTTCGAGCTGTACGTGGTGCAAATGTCGAAGCCATGCTTCTTCTCTGCAGTGTCACCACTTCTTCTCCCCCATACTGTATTCGTTTGCTTGAGCTGCCGTAACAGACCACAAAATGTGTGTGTGTGTGTGTGTGTGTGTGTGTGTAATTCTATTTTAAACTCTATACAGAAAGGACTGGAATCAAATACTGGTGGGGGTGGGGGGTTTCCCCTCCATTTTTACATAAGAAACTGAAACAATGGCATAAGACTATAGCTAACCCTGGTACAGTTGTTTCAGATTCTGCTAATGCCCTAAGTTCAAATGAGAAATTCCAGTCATTTAGCTCAATATACTTGTTAGTGTCCTGGAGGATGAAATGAATAGCAATGTAAAAAAGTTTGCTGATGACACAAAGTGTATAGATTCGGAAGAGCTAGGGTGGATTGTGAGCCACTTCAGAAGGATCTAATAAAGCTGGATGAATGAACAAACGTGAAGACTGATACGAATTTCCAGAGAAGGGCAAAAGATAGTACATGTATGAAAAGAAGTCATTTGAACTCCCCGTCATCAAAGCAGTACACCTTAATGGATTTAGAATTTATATTAACCTCAAAGGAACAAGACTTGCTGTAGGAATTATGGTAAGTAAAATGATGAAAATGTTTCCGTGAAAACATTTGATCTGCCATTATCAGGAAAAGAAGGCTGGAAGATTCTGGTTTTGTACTCAGAAAACAATTTTGAAAATATAAGACAACATGCCTTTGTTGTAGTATTTCCCCCAATTTTCCACCAACCCTACCCCTACTTTTCTTCCAAGAAAGGGAGTCTCCCAGACCCAGAAAATAAATCAAGATGGGCCCAAACCAGTGGTTCAGAGAGTGTGACTCTTAGACCAAGAGCATCAGAATCATCCAGAATTTAAAAATAAGACAAATCTGTTGTCATTAATTGGATCCTAGCCCATAGTGACCTTCCATAATGGAGTAAAACTGCCCTGTTAGGTGCCTATAGGGAACTATAATCTTCTTACTGCCCACCTCTTGGGTAGTAGACAAGGACCGAACCACTGGGCCCCAGCACTCTTTGGCAACTTATTAGAAATGCCAATTATCATGTCCCATACCCAATATTCATAAACTCTGGGAGTTGGAGCTTGGTGAACTGTATTTGGGGATAAGGGATTCTGATTGATTCTGAAGCTTGAGAATCATTGGTCTTAACCAGTCGTGATAATTTTATTTCCCTTTGTCAGTGATGATAGTAAAGTTAAGAATGGACCCAGTAAAGGACAATGAGATACCAGAGGAAGTCAGCTGGGGATTCTGATAAAGTCCATGCCTCTGCCCAAAAGATAAGAGACACAGTTATGTGAGGATGCGACGTCTGGAACGGCAGCAACAACGTGTGACTATGCGGAGACACCGCTGAGGATCTGTAGAACAAAAGGACGGTGTCTTGGTGCCACTGTATAAACCAGTCTTGTCGCCGCCCTGTCTCCAGGCTGTCTGTCTAAGTGATGATGTAACTCCATTGTTGTCAATTATGTTCTTCTTTCTTTCCACCTGAGAACAAAACCCAAAAGAAGGACTTCATATCCATTGTGGTATAGAGGGAGTAAACCTCGATTGACAAGAGTTTGTTTTTAAGGCTGTCAACATTGTTCAGAAGAAGGGAAAGGAGAAAAAACACCAATAAGGTACATGAAAGCTATATTCCCTAATTTCAAAGCAAGGGTTCATCACTCATCTGTCAGTTTGTCATGCTGTGAGTGGAAGCCATACCACCAGTATTTCAAATACCGGCTGAGCCACCCATGGCGGACCGGTTTCAGTACAACTCCCGGGCTAAGACGGAGCAGGACAAATGAAGTGGCAGTCCATTTCTGAAAAATTAGCCATGGAAAACCTGATGAAAGCAGCAGAAAATAGTCTGACGTAGCGCCGGAAGAGGAGCCCCTCCAGTGGGAAGGTATTCAAAATATAACTGGAGAAGAGCTGTGACCTCAAAATAGAGTTGACCTTGAAGTTGTGACTGAAGCGAAACTTGTGACCTTCCTTTGCTGATGTGGCACAGTTCAAAATTAAATGAAACAGTTACAAATATTCATTAAGAATCAGAATGTTTAATGAACAAACTCGGGATTTAGGAAAATTGGATGTTGCCAAAATGCCACGGAATGCACAAGGATCAAACTCCTACATATCAGTAAGCTAGAGTGGATAGATATTGGCCATTTTTAATCAGACAATCATATGATCCACTCTGGTGGGAAAGACAAATTGCTGTCACGTTCTTCACCAAAAAAGTACATTTCCAGATCGATCTTGAAGTATAATGCTTTCAGTGATAGGATAATATCTATACCCCTACAAGACTAGTTCATATAAAATTCAGAGTTTCACACCCAACACTAAAGCCAAAGATGGAAAAACTGAAGAGTCCTACCAACTTCTTCAGTCTCATTGATCAAACATGAGTGAGATGCATTGATAATTACTGATGATTGGAACTTGAAAGTTAGAAACAAAGAAAAAGGATTGGTATTTGGAAAGCATGATCTTACAAGAGATCACATGATAGAATTTTACAAAACCAACAACTTGTTCGTTGCAAATATAATTTTTCAACAGACAGATGGAATACATAGAAAGCCAATCAAATACATCTTTGGAAAGAGACTATGGAGAGGGTCAATATCATCAGCTCAAACAAGGCCAGGGCTGACTGTGACAGACCTTTAGTTGCTCGTATTCATGTTCCGGCTGAAAGCCCAAGAAAAATCTTGAAAATCTACAAAAGTCAAAATACTACTTTACTTTGAGAATATCTCATTTTAATTTTGAGATTGCCTCAAGTATAAAATTGACTCATTGAACATTGATGACCAAGACCAGATGAGCTATTGTATGATACTAAGCACATCAGACATGAAGAATGTAAAACATGGCTTGGGAACACAGGAAATGTTAAAATAGGCCAAAGGAGGTACAGAAGAGATTTTGAAATTTGCTCTAAAACATAGATGAAATAAAGCGAGTGGAAGAAATGATGACGTAAAAGAGCTGGATGGAAAGTTTCAAAGCGTGGCTTGAGAAGACAGAATATCATAACCAAAAGACCTGGAGTTGGAAAAGCACACTTGGCATCCCTCAAGCTGAAAGAACTGAAGAAAACCTTCAAAGCAGAACGAACAGTGAGCTACACTGAAAGAGGGCACAAAAATCTCCCTGCTGCTGGACCTTGCACACGCTAGAAAGGCACAGTGTTTGAGCTTTAAATAAGAGTCACAAGAAAGAGGGCAGAGATCAGTGGCCAAAGGAATGTGTCGTTATCGTGCACACATCTCAGCTTAACTTCAGACAAGCTTTTCACAATTATGTCCCTCAGATGAATAACTGCAAAAGCAGATGGGGTTGTCATCGTGCCCTCTGGGTCAGGAGACTTGGGCTTTACAGGACTGACCGCAAGCATTGCTCCAAAATCAACTGTCCTCCACTGAGGATTCCCGGTCAGCTGTCAGAGAAAGTGGACTCCATTGAATTCAGCCTTCAAATAGTGCAAAGGGGGAGAGAAGATTTCTTAGAGAGAAAAAACAGGCCTTGTAGGATTTTTAGGGCTTAAGACCAATACCTTCCATTGCACTCAGAGGAAGCCAGCAGCATATGGATCCCAGGTGTTCCAGCGGAGTCTCCCTCTGGGAAGAGGCTGTCCTAGTCTGCCCTGTAACTCAGAGCAAGTCATGAGAGCAATCCCAGGAAGAAGGCATCCCATGTATTCATCCAGGAAGGGGGCGTAGGCCAGATATTAGGCAGAGTCAAGAGAAGAGGCTGCTTTATCCAGATTTGAATTCCGCATTCAAGCTTTCTGTGTTTCCTTTCTTCCTCTTGGAAAGAGAAGGAGGTAGTGTGAGGATGAAATAATACAGGAGGTAGGAAAAGGCCTTTGGTTATGTGTCTTATGAAGTTTCTCTGCAGAAACACTCATGTACTCACCAGAAGTCTATTTCCCTCTCCTCCAGGACACAGCTAGACCACATTTCCCAGACTTCTTTGCAGCTAGATAGGACCATAGGACTGAGTTCTGATAAAGGGTAGTCTAGGCAGAAATAGTCAACCTCACTTTGATGCCTGTTCCATTAAAAACAATCTTGATTGTTTTCCATGGTCTCTTTCTCCCATGTACTGGTCATATGCAAAAATCCAACAGATAACTCCAAAGCTCTAAGGCACGGTAGAGTTACATAATCTGTTGGTAGTTACATAATCTGTGGTAGTTACATCATCTGTTGTCAATTTGAGACTATTACAAGTGAAGGGGTACAGTTAGCCTGTCAATCTGGTTGCAGCTTGATGACCTCATTTGAAGGTGCTAGGAGATAAATAGCTCACTAGAGGTGGGACACGTGTTCACTCCCTGAACGACATTACTGATGACAGTGAGCCTGATGGAGATACACAGATGTAGCCAGAGCTCTGGAGACGGAGGAGCCACGTGGAGACCCCTGCCAGCACTGAAATGCCTACTGCCACTGGATCCACAAGACTTTCCACCCACTGGCCTTTGATCTTCCTGCATTTGGCTTCATTGTATGTGTTTCAAGAGTCTGAATAGGAATTTATAGATTGGTATTGGACATCTGGGCTAATATTGGACTGATGGACTTGATCTGGAATTGCTCTTATATATAAACCTCTTTCTTACACATATATAAGTCTCCCTAATTTTGTTTCTGTAGTCTACCCAGACTAACAGAGCCATAAATAATAAGAGTACATATCCCTGAATAACTAACTACATAGAAGTGAATCAAAGACATCTATAAACCACAGGTAGATGAATGTATTTGAGCTCACACTTAATCATAGCCCTAATCTAAGAACGATTACTTCTTATGACATGGCCCCACTCAGTACTCACCCTCATAAAGAGAAAATTGAAGATATGGGTTCTATAGAAATATGCGTTCAAGAATAGAGATGGTGCCCAGTTACCAGAAACAATAGCTTTTTCAATGAAGGGTGGGGGGTGAGCACTAGAAATGAAAGTGATTACACAATTCATTTTAAAGGTGATTTATGCATGGGGAAAAAAGAAAGAATATTCTGAAAGTGATTGTGGTAATGATTGTACAGTTCTTCTTGATATGATTGAATTGTGTGATATGTGGATTAATTGCCAATAAAACTGTTGAAAAATAAAGGAAGCAATAGCTCTGGAGTCTGAAAGGCTTGTTGTCAAGACATCAGCCTCAGTGAGGCATCAGCTAAGTGCACACAGAAGAAGCACATCAGCCTGTGTGGCCCAAGGGTTTAAATAATAAAATTGACACCGTGGATGTAACAATGAGCTCAAACATAAGAACCACCGGAGGATGACGGAGGTTGGGGCATGCTTCGTTCTGTTGTATGTTCATAGGGACATAGGCTCACTAAGAGTCAGGACCGACTTCAGGGCTCCTAACAACAACAACAACCTGGTGCTTCTTCTTCCTTGGTAGACCCAGGAATCTTCTCTCTCTGCTTGAGCTGCATCCGCAAGTGCTTCAAGTCCTCCTCACCTTCAGCAAGCAAGGTTGTGTCATCTGCAGGTTGTTCATAAGCCTTCCTCCGATCCTGATGCCACCCTCTTCTTCATGCAGTCCAGCTCCTCTGGCGATTTGCTGAGCATAGAGATTGAGCACGTACGGTGAGAAGATACAACCCTGATGTGCACCTTTCCTGATTTAAGACATGCAGTATTCTACAAGTTCTGAAATAGCACGCTAAAGTTTTCCAGAATTCCTATTCTTCTCAGGGTTATCTACAGCTTATTATGGTCCACACAGTTGAATGCCTTTGCATAGTCAATTAAACACAAGTAAGCATTGTGTTAGTCTGGGTAGACTAAAGAAACAAATTCATAGACACTCGTGTATAAGAAAGAGGTTTATATGCAAGAGCAGTTGAATATTGAGAAAACCTCCCAGCCAGTCTAGATCAAGTCCATAAATCCAATACTAGCCCATATGTCCGATACCATCTATAAAGTCCTCTTCAGACTCTTGAAATACATACAATGACACCAAATGCAGGATGATCACAGGACAGTGGGTGGGAAGTCTTGTGGATCCAGTGGGGTTGTAAGCATCTCAGCACTGGCAAGGGTCTCCACGTCGCTCTTCCAGTTCCCAGGGTACAGGGTCTATCAGCAAAGTGCCATGTGTCTTGTCAATAGAGTGTCTCAGGGAGTGAATCTTGAGTCTTGTCAGTAGAGAGTCTCCAAGGGAATGAGCAGAGAGAGATAGTATCTCCCGCCACCAGGGAGGAAAGAACAGAAGTTCCCAGAATCCATAGGAGAAGGCCACGCCCACACAGAGGCCTTATTGGCTATATCCTGATTGACATGCTAGACACTACCCCTACACTCTTAATCCTCAAATTGAAACTAGATTATGTAACTACCACAAGCATCATTCTGGTATTCTCTGCTTTGAACCAAGATCCATCTGACATCAGCAATGATATCCCTTGTTCCACATCCTCTTCGAAATCTGGCCTGAACTGGAAGTTTCCTGACAATGTGCTATTGCAACCATGTGGGATGATATTAAATCAAATTTTACTTGTGCGCGATATCAATAATACTGTTCTATAGTTTGAGCATTCTGTTGGGTCCCCTTTCTTTGGAGTGAGCACAAATATAGATCTCTTCCAGTCAGTTGGCCTGGTAGCTGTCTTCCAAATTTCCAAGCATAGAGGTGTGAGTGCTTCCAGTGCTTCTTCAACTGTCAGAAACATTTCAATGGGTCTTCTGTCAATTCCTGGAGCCTTGCTTTTGGCTAATGCATTCAGTGCAGCTTGAGCTTCTTCCTTCAGTACCATTGGTTCTTACTCTTTTGTTACCTCCGGAAATAGTGACCAGTCAACTAGCTCTTTCCGGTACAGTGACTCTATATATTCTTTCCTCTTCTCTTGATGCTTCCTGCACTAGTCACTATTCAAAAATCCTTCAAAATTGCAAGTCAAGTCTTGAAGTTTTTCTTGAGTTCTTTCGGTTTCAGATCTGCTCCCTGGGTTCTCTCCTTTGGGTTTTCTAGTCCTGTGTCCTTGCACATTCTGTTATAACATTTGGCTTTGTCTTCTCCGGCTGCCCTTTGAAAATTTCTATTCAGCTCCTTGACTTCATCCTTTCTTCCATTTGTCGTAGCTACTCTATGATTAATTAATAGCAAGTTTCAGAATCTCTTCTAACATCACTTTGATCTTTTCTTTCTTTCCAGCCTTTTTAATGACCTTGTGCTTTCTTTATGAATGATGGTCTTGATGCCTCCACTGCTTATTACAGTGTTGCTCAACCTTCCTAATGCCGCGACCCTTTAATACAGTTCCTCATGTGCTGACCCCCAACCATAAAATTATTTTCATTGCTACTTCATAACTGTAAATTTGCTACTGTTATGAATCAGGCGACCCCTGTGAAAGGGTCGTTTGACCCCAAAAGGGGTCGTGACCCACAGGTTGAGAACTGCTGGCTTATTGGGTCTTCTGTCCTTAGTGTTCAGCGTGTCAACTCTCAAAATTCAGGTGGGATAGTCGTCAGGTCATATTTTGGCTACTGTGGACTTGTTTTAATTTTCTTCAGCTTTATCCTGAACTTACAAATGAACAATTGATGGTCTGTTCCACAGTTGGTCCCTAGACTGATTTCAGCTGCTGGTACTCAGCATCTCCATCATGTCTTCCCACAGAGATAATCAATTTGATTTCTGTGTATCCCATCTGCAGAAGTCCATGTGGACAGTTTACCTTTTTTGTTATTGAAAAATATATTTATTATGAAGTCATTGGTTTTGCAAAATTCTATCATGTGATCTCCAGCTTCATTTCTAGCACCAAATCCTTATTTTCCAACTACTGCTCCTTTCTCTTTGTTTTTAACTTTTGCATTCCAATCACCAATAACTATCAATGCATCTTGACTGCATGTTTGATCAGTGTCTTCATCACAAGCTTTTGTGGTTGGCGGATACAGTTGAATCATAGTTGTATTGAATGGATTTCCCAGAAGGTGGATTGATATAATCTGATCACAGATAGCATTTGTACTTCACGATGAATTTAGCAAGATCCTTTCTGACAATGAATGCCTCACCATTCCTCTTGATTGTGTTATTTCCGGCATAATAAATCATATGATTTCTTGGTTCAAAATGTCCCAAACCAGTCCATTTCAGCTCTTCATACATTCCATTTCATTTTTGACCACTTCCAATTTTCCTAAATTCGTACTTTGCACATTCCCAGTTCCAATCATTAGGAGATTTTGCAGCTGTTTCTCTCTACGGTGAGTCGTGCCCCATCAGCAAATGAAGACCCTGGAGGCTTCCCTCCCACAGACTCTGTCCAACTCCCATCACCAGCTCCTCTTCAGTCACATTTCAAATGCCTTCGGACCTGAGGGGCCCGTAGCCCACAGTACCTCCAACAGTGTTCTGCTTCCTTTGTTTGGGCTTTCCGTCTTTGAGCATGCTTTGAACCTCTGCATAAGGTCTTCTTCCTCCAAAGTGTGGAGCCAAGTCCTTCTTGGTTATCTGTTCTTAGTCTGGAAGTTCCGCCGAAACCTATTCGCTTTGCGTGACCCGGCTGGCCATACCAGTGACAGAGCTTCCAGCATCACAGCAACACATAGCTGCCACAGTACACCAAAGGGACAGACAAAGGGTGGGAATTAATCCCAGGCAAGGCAATTGTAGGGATAGCTAGAGCTGAGGTGGAGGTGAAGGATGGTGCTTATAGTTAGAGAGATGACTCAAAGTGTTTAGACCGTGTGCATGTGTCTAATCCATTTAATGTTCCTCCCTCATTAATTCCATCATGCTCTGGGGGAAAAAATCCTGGGACATTGTGTGTGTCTAAATGTAATGAGGTGATTTCCCCTGTCACTTCCAGTTCTCAGCATCTATGCAGGTAGCCAGAGAGCCAAATTAAACAGATCCTCAGGATGTCAGGTGTGAAAGACATTAGGACAATTCCGATGGTGTTTTTTGTTTTTCAATTTTGGAAAGTGACAGTGTTAAGTAAACACAACCCCAACCTGCCGTGTTCGCCGCCCATTGAGGACATGCGTCGTTTGTTGCACACAAGGGTCAGGAGTGCGTGTCGTTACATGGAGGACAAAGTGAAGATCCTGGCACCATCGTCATGATTGCTGTTATGAGGGACTCCATTGTCACGGCCACTGTGTGCTTTGAGTGCCTTCCCACCCAGGGCGCGCCCCTCGCCGCACGCAATCGGACAAGATTTCACTGTGACCGTGCAGTTCCGTGGACTCGTTTTTCAGAAGCGGATTGCCAGGCCTCAAATGGACTGCGAGTTCTGCTTCAGCCAGAGCCCCTGGTATTTGAAATGCCAGTGGCAAAGCTTCCAGCAGCAAAACCACACCGAACTCATCATAGTACAGCACACTGACCTCTCTATCAGGTAAATATTAATTTTCATGAGCCCGCTCATTAAAAACATGCAGATGACATGAAACATGTGGATGCGGGCCCTCGCTACTTCAGGGGAAACCCTGAGTGATTAGAGTATCTGGACATCTCATTAGCCAGGAGTGTCTCTCTCCACCCCTGGGTCCTCTCTCCTGGGCATTCTTATTAAAGGGTTTCCCACCTGATTTGACTCCTAGACACAGGTGAATTTGCTGTGAAATGAATGACGCTTGAGCTTCAGGGTCTCTCTCGTGCACGGATTCCTCCCAAGACCCTGAGCAGCCTTAAAAAGTGTTCAGGTCCGTTTTTGTTTTTCTTGGTGTTGTTTTGCTAACTTATTTTTACCATAATCAGTGCAGACCACTGTCTCTTTCCACTCCAATGCTCATTCTATATTACCACCACTCCCACCCCCCTGCTGAATGGTGTTGGAGGGCCATGGGCCTTTTGGAGATCTGGCTAGGGGAGAGTTGAGTTAGGGATAAATTTAGTTTGGGTTTAGGGATTACATATACATAGACTGTTTCTTCTGAGCACTGCTAAATTGATACGAGTACAGGAATATGCCTACTACTCACTGTGGAAATTCTCCAAGATTAGGACACAAGCTCGCTAAGTAAGGGCCTCTGGACCCCTGGTGGCATAGTGGTTACTGGCTGGGCTGCTAACTGCATGGTCATCAGTTCAAAACCACCAGCTACTCCATGGGAGAAAGACAAGGATTGCTACACCCATAAAGAGTTACAGTCTCTGAAGCTCATAGGGGCAGGTCTATGTGTCCTATATGGTTACAATGAGTTGGCATCAATTTTATGACAATGAGTGAGAAAGTTACAGTGTCAAAAACCCACAAGGGTAGTTCTACCCTGTCCTATAGGGTCACGATTGGACAGTGCCCAGCAGGAGAAATCAACTTTGAAATGGACAGAGTCATAAACTAATCTGTGGTAAATTCTTTCAAACACTATTTTTGTAAAATTGGAAGTGAAAATGGTACTTTTAATCAGTGTTGAACCAAAATGGTCTGTTAGATTTATACTTGACAGTGCAACGTATACAAGGGTTCTGAAATAATTCATGGGAAAATTCCATGATCTTTTAAGTTCATTTTTTAAATGATTTTGAAGTCCCTCATACATAAGCGCATCGTACTTTTTCCCCCTTTATTTTTTTAATTAAAAGTACACAACATAGTGATGATCAGAATCTCTGATCATCATGGAGCCACATCGAGAGAGAGGGAACACATTTCGTTTTTTCTTTAATTAAATACTTTTACTGGGGGCTCTTACATCTCTTCTCACAATCCATACATTCATCCAGTGTGTCAAGCACATTTACACATATGCTACCATCATCATTTTCAAAGCATTCTCTTCCCACTTGAGCCCCTGCTACCAGCTCCCCATTTCTTCCCCTGACCTCCCTCCCTCCCTCATGAAGCCTTGATAAGTTACAGATTATTATTTTCATATCTTACATCATCCTCCATCGCTCCTCACCCACTTTTCCATTGTTTGTCCCTCTGAGATGGGGTTATAGGTTGATCCTTGTGATCAATTCCCCCTTTCTCCCCCTAATCCGCCTGGTATCTCTACTCTCGTTGTTGATCCTTGGGGCGGGGGTGGGTGGGTATCTATCCTGGATTCCCTGTTTTGTAGGCTCTTATCTGTAGCAGTGTGCATAGTCTGGTATAATTCGATTTGTAAGGTAGAATTGAGGTCATGATAGTAGGGGGAAGGAAGCACCAAAGAACTAGAGGAAAGTTGTGTGTTTCATCGGTGCTATCCCTGACTGACTCATTTCTTCCCTGCGACCCCTCTGTAGGGGGATGTCCAATTGCCTACAGATGGACACTGGGTGTCCACTACACCCCCCCACACACACATATTCACCTTGGGTATGCTTCTCTGGGTCTTAGATGCCTGGTACCTGATCCCATCGACAACTCATGATCACACAGGCCGGTGTGCTTCTTCCATGTGGACTTTGTTGCTTCTCAGATAGATGGTCGCTTGTTTATTTTCAACCCTTTAAGACCCCAGATGCTATAGTCGGGCACCATCAACTTTCTTCACCACATTTACTTATGCACCCATTTTGTCTTCAGCAATTGTGTCAGGTAGGTAAGCATCAGAGAATGCTGGATTGTTATAACAAAGTGTTCTTGTGTTGAGGGAGTACTTAAGTTGAGGCCCAATGTCTACCTTCAACCTTAATTCTAAACATATAGATATGAGTACATAGTTCTGTTCTCCTCTCGTTATATATATATATTTACATATATGCATGCCTATATTTAGACTTCTATAAATGTCCTTTGCCTCCCGGTTCTTTCCTCTATTTCCTTTTACTTTCCTCTTGTCCCACTATCATGTCTGGCCTTCATTCGGGTTTAGTAATTCCTCGCTGCTACATTGCCCTTGATTGAGCCCCACTAGGCATCCAACGTCCTTCTCTCCATTGATTTTAGTTCATTTGTTGTTCCCTTGTTCCTGGGTAGGTT
Organism: Echinops telfairi; assembly: GCF_000313985.2. Classification (NCBI taxonomy): domain Eukaryota; kingdom Metazoa; phylum Chordata; class Mammalia; order Afrosoricida; family Tenrecidae; genus Echinops; species Echinops telfairi. The sequence continues at coordinate 55,951,941 of NW_022103928.1, forward strand.
TCCCCGCCCCCCTTCCTTTCTCATATCTCCCCTTCTCCCGTATCCCCCCAGAACCATTGGTCTCATTCTTTTCATCTCCGAATTATTTATCCCACCTAGCTTATCTACATAGACATGCAGATACATTAATAAGCGCAAAAAAAATGGCAAAGCCAAATAAAACAACAAAGGAAGTCAAGACCAACAAAACAATAACAACAACAACAGCAACAACAAAAAGAAAGTCATTGACAAAAATGGAAAGGCCTATACATAGTTCAAGGTCTGTTTGTTGGCCTTTATTCACGGTTTCCAGTTGAGTCTGATGGGGTGCCACACTCTATCTCCAAAGTCTATTTTTGGTACTCCCCATGGATTTCATCACTTTGCTCCCCTTGCTGCTCTGTTGCATGCCCTTAATGTTTCGCCCCAGTGTGATGGGATCAGATTGTGCACAATTCCTGCACTGTGTCTCCAGTGTTGTCCCTCGCTGTGCTATGGTTTAGTGAGGAACATCGTGTTTCATGGCGGGGTTGGCTCTATGGTCCTCTGTGTGCGTTGGCTGCTCTGAGCAGGAACATCGTCCTCAGGGCTTGGTGGGCCAGGATGTGCTCCCCTCCCTCTCCTTCCCTTTTCATTTCTCCCGTGTGCTTCAATCAGACGCTCCCCTCTCCCCAAGCTGTAGCCCCAGTGCTGTCCTCTGAAGTGCATTCTTCTGAAGGGGGCGTGTCCACATAGTCGGGATTGGGGCCGGCCCCGCAGACCTCTCTATTGGTTCCCTGGTACATGCTGGAATGTTGTATTCACGTCTTGGTGCATCGGGTTCAAACCTGGTCTCTCTCTGAGGGAACACATTTCTGACAGTTCACGTAGGCAAGAGGTTTGTCCTGAGTTGGCAACAATCCTAAAAATTTATTTGAGGAGGAAGATGAAACTTTTCTAAAAACAAAACAAAAACTGCATTGTGATCAATTTTACAAGAGGCAATAATTGATCTATTCTTGCTAGAGAAAATATTACACAATTTTTTTCCATGAAGAGATGTTCAAAAGTACACAGCTAAAAATGTAGTGGACACAGTGCCATAACTCGGATTGCCTTCAAGCCACCCATAGGACAGAATAGAACGGTCCTGCCGGGTTTCCAGGGCTGTAATCTCAATGCCACATCTTTCTCCCACGGAGAAAATCCATTTTCTCCAGCACTTAACCACGGTGCCACTAAAACCCAACCAATCTCACTACTGTCGAGTTGATGTGGACGTAAAGTGACCCCCTCAGGCTGACTAGAATTGCCCCCAGCAGTTTCTGAAGCTGCCAAGTTCGACGGGAGCAGATGGCTTCTTCTTTCTCCCAAGGAGCAGCTAGTGGTTTCAAACTCCTAACCTTGTTGTTAGCCGCTCAACTAGTGTCCACTAAGCCACTGGGTCACCAGAGTTCCCGAGAGTGTGCCCAGTGTCATAAAAGTGTCATCCCAAACCAAACTCACTGCCACAGAGTCCATTCTGACACAGGGGTGGCAGCAAGTGATCAATAAAAGTGTGTTCCTTTCCGGACGGTGATGCTTGTGGTGTGAATTCCCCCACTTTGTCAGTTGTTGTGAGTTCTTTTCTCACTTGAAAAAAAATTTGTTTGTATTTCTTTTTTTTTTCCATAATTCTAATATAATACTATCTTTCTCACTTTATTTTGATATTTTGCCTTCTTGTCTCCCTGGGTGATGTGAACAGTTAAGCATTCAGTTACAAACAGAAAGCTTGGTGGTGTGAATCCACCCAGAGGCTCCTTGTGATCTGCTGTGGAGAGATCCCCCAGGGAAGCTCCAAGGAGCACACGTCTCTACTCTGATACTCAAGGGGCTCACCACAAGTCTAAACAAGCTCACTGGCCACTGGCTGGTTGTTGGTATTGCTTATTTTACTTAAAGAACACTCCAACCTTGTCTGAACCATGGTCCTTACAAATTCCAGGTCTGTCTCTGCCTGCACACTTCACGGGAGCCCTGGTGGTGTCATGGGCTGCTGCTAACTGTAAGGTCGGCAGTTTGAAACTACCAAGGGAAAAAGATGAGACTTTCTACTCCTGTAAAGAGTGTTGGTCCCATAATGAGTTGGTCTCAGAAAGATCCGACTTTCTGCTCCCCACGAGGGCGCTTTGACTCTGTCCTGTAGGCTCACCGTGAGTCTGACATTGGAGATCGATGAGCAGGAGGTTGACACCCTCACCGTAGCTCTGCTGTGTGTTTGGGAAAGTCATCTGACCATTGGGTCGCACAAGAAGTGGAGGAAGTGGAATTGAGTCGAGAGAGAAACAACCAAGAGGCTATTTCAGGGTTGAATGAAGGTGTGAAAAGAAAGCAGAAACATCTTGACCAAATCTAGAGGCTGCAACAATGTGATGGCTGGCTGTCGGGAGAAATGGAGAGGACTAAAGTAAAGATGACTTCAGATCTGCTGGCATCATGTGTTAAGCATTGGGCTGCTAACTGAGAGGTCAGCAGTACGAAACCACCAGTCTCTCCGAGGGATAAAGATGAGGCTTTTTACGCTCATAGAGAGTTTCAGTCTCAGAAATGCAGAGGGGCAGTTTTACTCTGTCCTGTAGGCTCACTATGAAGTGGAATTGAGTGGTTTGGTTTTTTTGGAGTTCAAGCCTGGAGCCTGAGTGACTGGCATTTGGGGACATGGTGGGGAAAGTTGAGAGCAATATGAGTTTTTTCAGGGGGTGAGATAGACCACAAGAAGCCTCACACCCTCTGGCTCTCTGTAATGAAGACAGGAGTGTAGATGGACAGGGTGTAAAACAGGTTATGGCACTGAGCCTCCTTTGTCAATGCCCAGGGGCCAGGGGGAAACACGTGGTTGGCACTGGGCTTCTGAGCAGACAACACCTGACTCTACCTGAGCCGGGCATCTGAAGAAGCACGGAATGGGTTCCACGAGCTGCCAGACAGCTCGGAGAACGGCCAACCAGAAGAAAACCGGCCCTGCCAGAAGCAGGTGGCGGCCGTGCCAAGTGCCGAGGGAAGCTGTGTGTGTGGGCCAAATGGCTTTCTAATTACATTGCTCGCCAGACGAGACAAAACCGTGTCTCCGGAGAAGCATGTATGCAGAGTCAGGGCAGGTCTGGAGGAGGTCAGGCCTGTGGAGATGGGAGCGAGGAGTCCTGTTTCAGGATTCGTGAACATTCCCTCGGCCTGGGTGGGAAGAGCCCGGGCCTGGCTGTGACTCAGTGGAACATTCATGGACGCGGCTCAAAGCATCAAACGTGTTTCAATATCGAGTTGGTGAAAGAAAATGTACCATTTCGCCACGAATGCCTCCCCATTTCACTCTGAGATTTAATATACTGCCCTGCGGGAAAGATAACGTAAAGGTTGTTGGGTTTGTTGTTGTTGTTTTGAGTGGGGGGGGGGGTTGGTGCCTCTCTCCTCTCAGAAACATTCTTCCTGCTGGTCTACATGCTGAGACAATTTCGCTGGAAAGGGAGCTGCCTTCTAATTTGGCACATTTATGTTTGACAAAGAGGCAGTTTGCTCACTGGTTGCATACGTTCTTGCTGAGACGCGAGCATTAAAGGCTTGGAAGATATTGAAAATGCTATTTTGATATTTCATGCCCTTTCTTGGGAACCGATTTTAGAAGCAGAAGCAGTAAGAGAAATAGCCCTGACTTGGAAATATAAATATAATACTACCATTCGAGCTTGTTGCTTTCCCAGGCAGGGAGAGGCTGTTATGAAATACATTCACAGGGGTTTCAGTCATGAATCCGATGCATGGAATAACAGTCCCTATTTGTGCTCCTATGTTAGATGATTTCTAAGACATAACATCGCCCAAGAACTAAAGGACAACATCCAACTAAGATCGTAAACATAACTATGGAACTATTGTTAAAGGGATACAAGGGCCTGACTTAGCGTTCGTCCGAATAAACACTGACAGGGCAAACAAATGGTGCTTATGAGGTGACTACTCAAAATATTTTAGAGACAATGGATACCGGTAATTCCGGGATTTTCTGGCAACCCTTCTAATGGTGGCTCAAGGTGAAGCATCAACTAGCTGGAAGCCAGTCTGTTCAACCAGTTACTGACTAATCCAGCCCAGTCCACTCCCAGGTATCTCCATAGTAAACTTCCCTTTTATTTGTGCACCATGTGTTTCTGCCGGCTGCGATTTTTGGCAAAATGGGTAAGTAGCAATTATGAGAGAAGTTAGTGCCGGGTCCCTTATGTTTCCTCCCCACCCGACCTGTCAAAGAGGAGAGGGGGAAGTGGGGAGGAGAGCTCCCCAGGGTTCAATTCACCAAGGGGAGTGAGCAGTAAGGGAAAGAGGGAGGGGCGTATCTCCACCAAGTCGATTCTGAAGGAGTAGAAGGAGCTTGGGCTTTCTTAGGCTGTAAATCTTTTTCTTTTGAATAGATGATGACTTTAATTTTAATAAGATAGGCAAGCTTAGAGAGATGCCTATAAATAAAAATTTTTTTAACTCTAAAGAAGTTTAAATTCATGTGTTTGTGTTTACATCAATTTCATTTTCTTTATTTAGTCACCATGTGCTAGCTTCATTGAATTTATTTAAACTTAAGAGAAAACTCTAAACCTGTAGCAGAGAGTCAAATCGAGTGAGTTCAACAATGGATCCTGGAGAACTGGACCTCCCCAGGACATCAGCCTACTCCCAGTTCTGCTGAGGTGGGGCTCTGCTCAGATCAGTGAATGAGCCGGCTCTGGGCGCCATTGACCTTGTTGCTCCAGGGAGCGAAGCCTCCATTAGTAATGCTGGGAAGGAGAAAGGCAGCGTCCCTCCCCCTGAGAAGGCCTGCCAGGAGGCCCGCTCTGCGCTCTGCTGATGACAAGAAAATCGCCGACCAGGAAAACTGTGGAGTGCGTGAAACTGTCTCCATCTTCCTGGCATGCGCTTGTTGTTTACTCCCAGATGCCCTCTCCCCCTTCCGGGTGACCCAGCGTCCTCCCGCTCTGGACTCGCCATGTCATTCCCAAACCTGTTCTCAGCTTCCTGACCCCAGGCAAGAATATGTATCATTCATTGAATCTGGATGGAGAGTGTTCAGGGAGCACCTTCTTCAGTCAGATGCCATATTGTCCTTATCCCGATGGTAGAATCGAAGACCTGTCTCCCTCCTGAAAGATTCCAGGCAGAACCTGTGAGGAGCTGCTCCTGGGGCAGGTGGCAGCCTAGCTTTGGCCCCGCTTTATCCACAACCTGGGCCACACAAATTTGGAAATATTGGCAGCTGGCACCAACTAGGAATAGGCCGATTCTTAAGGGGGGGGGGATTTGCATATGAAAAGCCGGTGCCTAGGTGTGAATTTGGGTGAGTTACAGGGTTTGGAAACAGACTGAGTTCTTCATGAGAAACAGGAGGCAAATAGATACATCCAACGCCACCCAAAATGGAGATGAGGACTCTTTCTCATTGTGAATCTCAGACACCTTTTAAAAATAATGAGAATACAGCCTCCAATAGCTTCCTTCTTCCAGCCAGAAGTTTCTGTATCGGCCTACTTTCTCTTGTTGCCCTAGTTGATACAACTCTTGTGCCTTTAGCCTGAGAAAGGAAATGACCTGCTGTGCTGAGAGGGTCTCCCTGGTGACATTCATCCAGCTGGCCGCAGTTGGGGCCCACACACACAAGCTCACAGAAAGGGCCAAGATCAGCCAAGATTAGATCTCCACGCAGAAGCCCCTCCATCCTAAGGATAAGAGGTCCGTACCTGCCAAGTGTTTGCTTCTAATGGCTTTGACCTGAGGAACCAAACTACATCCAGGGAGGGGCCTGGTGGAACAAAGGTTTAAAAGAGAGAGAGAGAAGTCAAGGTCATGGCTGAAAAAAACGTACTGGGTACTTCTGCCAACCAGACAGAAGCAGTTATATTAGTTGCACTAGAAGGTCAAAGCACACTATAGATAAGATCCAAGTGGTTTTGATTCAAGATTGTCACTCCTGCCAGAGAGCCCCCAGGTGATCTGCAGGGACAGCTCTTATCTGCTCAGGCCCACACACTCCCAACATTATCTCCATTCCATTCTTCTTGGTCTAAGGATAGGTCTTCTGAATGCAAGGCTTAGGGACACAATATGATGGGGGTGGGGGAAAGCAACTGAAAAGAGAGAAGGAAGCCAACTTGCAGGCTGATGGATTTTTTTTTAAGTGACTGTCGAGTGGATTCCAATACAGGGCAATGCCATGTGTACCAGGGTAGACTTGCGCTCCAGAGGGGTTTGCGTGGCTGAAGTTTGGGGAAGCAGTTGACCAGGCCTCTCTCTGAGATACTTCTAGATGGCTGGACTCAAACCCACAGCGTTTAGCTTAATGGCCAAGCTCATTTGCCATTCGTGCCACCCATGGGTTCCTGATGTTTGGTCAAATGCCTGCCCTAAATGCATGCGGCACCCTGAAACCAGCATTGCTTGATCTTCCTACAATGCACACGTAGCCACGATGGGGAGAGGCTCATCTGATATCCACTCAGGCTCCCTGGAATGCCCTATAACAGAGAGATGGACAGTGATTGATTTCCTCTTGGCATCTCACCCTGGCCTCTGCTTCAGGGAACGTGTGTCCCTCCTGTCTTGTTTCAGGGAACGCATGTTCTGCCTGTCTTCAGAAAAGAGGCTCATTTTGATGGGCTGGGCAGGTATGAAATGATTCCTGCTCATTTCGATTCCTGGACTGTGCTTCCGGGATCTGATTGTTAGAGAGCAGGTTAAGGGCCTTCTCTGACCTGGGGACATTCAGGCTGCTCGGTTCCCTTGCTGACACTTCTCAACGCTTTCTATGATTGGACAATCCCTCCACTGAATCTTCTAGAAGCTGCCGGCATCCTTTCTGCTTTTGCTTTCCCAGTCTCCAAAGTTATATCCTCGGGCCATTTTCTACCGATCAGAGCCTTTGTGTGAACACTAAAAGCCCCCACCTTACCTCCCCTTAGGTCCCTGGGTGGCACCAAGCATTTATTTTCAGCTGTTCCCCCAAAGGGTGGCAGTTCAGACCCACCCGTCAGTTGGTGCTGAGAAAGGCAGGCCTGTGAGGCTCTGCTCCTGTAAGAATCACAGTTTCAAAAGCCCCAGGGAGTAGAACCCAGTTAGACTCTGCCTGGCGTGGGGTGGCCATGCGGGTGCACCGGTGTGATGGCAGCATGCTTGTGGTTTGGTTTGGGGTTGTCTTTGGTACTGCAGCCAGTGTTTGGCAGGACGAAACCAGGACTGAGGAAGTTGGAGATGTTGAAGATGATTGAATTTTCACCACAGCTGGTTTCTGCATTCTCTGTGTTCCCCCGGGGAGGACAGTCCACGTAAAAGGTTCACTTGAGCCATTTCCGTCCCTGCAGCAGCGGCCCTCTCCCCTTGCCGTGAGATACAGGGCTCAGCTCCTGCACCAAATTGCAGGGGACGGTTCGTCTGCATACTTCCAATTAGAGGGGCACATTAAAGCGTGCAGGGATCCATCCGAGGGGGCACAGCTGACTGGGGTCTTTAGGGTGGAAGCAGTTCTGACACCGGGCTGAGGCGTGAGGAGACTGAGAGGCACTCATAAAAAATGTATAAACCAGTCTAAAGTGCTTTGAAAGTTTAAGTGGAGTATCTCTCTGGTGCAAGCGTACAAGGGATCCGAAGTTCAAAAGCCTGCCCCTCCAAGATGGGGGTGGGGGTGGGGGGAGGGTGTGCGTGCTGCTGAGCAGCACTGATGTTCCGGAAAGGGGCAGGAAGCCTAATGAGCTTTGCCTTCCCTCTGTCTGCAGCGACCATCCAGGGCCCAGCGGGCTGGCACTCGCTTCCTCAGCGAGTTCCGTTTCCCTGGATCTCCCAGGCAAGCGGAAAACCCCGGAAACTGAAACCAGGACACCAACAGAGTTCCCAGAGGACATGGGACCACCCGGAAGCTTCCTGACACCAAGGACAAGGGCCCTGATGGCTGCCACTCATCAGGAAGGAAACCGGTCTTTGGTGAGGGAGCATTTCTGAGGTGGCATGTGCTTCACTGGACTGAGCACATTTGGGCTCCAGGACTTTTGTTTTCTGGCTTTGTATTTGGGTTGGGGCCAAGAAGAGGTATGCTTTGTTTTGTTTTGTTTTCTCTGTGGGAGGAGAGTGCAAAGGGCAGAGGGCTGGCCTGACCGCTCCCAGGCAGGCAAGGGACAGCTGCCAGGACCTCTGTCCCCTGCTCTCTCCCAACAGCTTCCAGAGGCTCCTGTCACTTCTACTCTGTAACCGCTACCCGCAGACAGCCACGTCAGAAATGTTTACAATGGGGCTGGCCCTCCAAAAGCTCATTCACGCGGACTTTTGGTGGCAGGGAATTTCAATTTAGGTCGTCAAGTTTCACTGTTTTTCTCAAGTGGATCAAAAGTCCTGACTTCCTTTGTTTCTAATTAAAGACAGATGGGCAGAGACGGCCCTCGGCTTCCTTCTGCCTCCGTGTAAAAGAGCGTGGCCTAATGGCAACCCAATTTGCCTGTCACCAGGTTGCTGGGCAGTTTTAAACCAGTCACCTAATCGCTCTGCAACCTGAGAGGGCTATGCCCCGTGTTTATTGGTGCCCTGTGCCATTTCACTGTTTGGTGATATCAAGCGGTCATAAAAATGCTTCGGAAGCAAAGCACTGGGGTTGTCAAAATGTCCATCCATCACCATAAGCAAATTTATTCCATAACACTTCGAGTCTTTAGAACTCACTGGAAGCACTGCGGAACGCCCCTTTGAAATAACAAGAAGCAGGATCAAATGGTGGGTTAACTACCCCCTGGGAGCACAGCTCTTTTTAGCTCCAGGGATGCAAACGTGTGCAGAGAACATGCACTAGTGACGCGTATCTATGCCACAGGAAGACGTCACTTCAGC
>NW_022103928.1:55960907-56020910 GCF_000313985.2 Echinops telfairi
TGTTTGCACAATTATAATTAATGCCAGGCCAATCGCTCCAAATGAATCTGGGTATCCAATGAATCAGAAGACTTTTCAGTCCATTGCTTGTAAATGCTGATGACGGTATGAGGAAAGCGCCCTTCGGGGATGCCAATGGTTCATGCCCTCGGCTGCTGACCAAACGGCGGGAGGAGCTCTGAGTCCACCTGGAGGAGTTCCGTGGGTAATGGTTACTCATTGGCCACTGACCATAAGGGCAGCAGTTCGAAACCACCAGCTGCCCCTCAGGCAAACGATGAGACTTTCTACTCCTGTGAAGGATTACAGTCTCCCAAACCCTCCGGGGGCAGTTCTACCCTGTTCTGTAGGGTCCTTATGAGTCGAAAGGGACTTGGTGGCAGTGAGTTTTGAGTGAGAGAAGCTGGTGACCTTCTTCTGAAAAATCAGTCATTGGAAACCTGACCAATGGTGCTCACACACACAGCTGGGCCACCAGAAGACAGAGCCCTTTCGAGAACAACTAGCTTGGGTGTGTTCTTTCCGTTGCAGGAGGAGATGCCAACACTTATTTATACCATGCCAAGGGCGGCTGCGTTATCATTAGATTCACCCAAACCTATGGCTTAGGGGTTCTCTCTCTCCCCCCAGCTCAGAGAAGGAAATGAGGGCCAAAGAGGTCCCACCATTTGTCCAGAGGCACATGGCTTGTCATGGATAGAACTAGAATCCGAACCCTGGCGGCGTGGCTTCCGAGGGAGGCACTGATGCGCCCCCTCTGGGCTGATGGAGGACCCTTGCCTAAGTAAGAATTCCATCCTCATCACCCATTCGTGGTGCCTGGAATACAGCAAGCACTCGGGAAATGTGCCTTCCCTCCCCATCCCGTCCCATCAGTTTGACTTGCAGCTATGCAGGAGAGACCAGGCCTGGAAGAGCCTCTTCTCAGGGTCTGCAAAGGGAAGGAGAACACTGGCTTCGAGAACATCTCTCGTTGAGGAAGTTGTTGAGGGATTCAAAGAGCAGAGCACATCCTAGTTGTGAGTAGATGAGCCCCCAAAGGTTGACGTTGGCCATGGGCGCCACCAGGATTGCTCCCGGCCAGTGGGGTGATTCATGGTGTCAGCACAAATTAGGTGACTTTAAAATCACCAGCAGCAAGAAGATAGCTTGTAGCACACACAGATGAAATCAGGCTAGTCAAATATCAATGCCATTGGGTTACAAGGACTGCTCTGATAGGAGCCTATGAAAATTCACGGTCATCGAGTTGGGGCCAACTCATAAGGACCCTATAGGACAGGACAGAGCTGCCCAAGAGTGTTCGGTCCCATCTTGCTCATGCAGAGTGGCTGGTGCTTTTGAACTGCTGACCTTGCAGTTAGCAGTTCAACTGGGAACCCACTATGCGACCAGGTTTCTTTGAGTATGTCGGGCTCCTTGTTGGTGGTGTTAGCTGCCATCAAGCCGGTTCTTCCCCATAATGGCCCCATGCACACCAGAGAGAAACACTGCCCAGCCCTGCACCATCCTCACAATGGTTCCTCTGTTGGAGCCCATTGCGGCAGTCACCTATCACTCTTCTTTGCTGCCCCTCTACTTTACCAAACATGACGTCTGTCCCCAGAGGCTGGTCTCTCCTGGCTCCTTAGAAGGTTGAAAAATAAATTAGTGTAGAGTTTAGCCTTGACGTTATATTGATCTATGTAAGCTGGGCTTACAAAAAAATAATTGTTGTTATTACTAAAAATACAGAAATATTTTTATTTAAAAGTACTGAATTTCTGCAGAAACACTGCACCCCTTCCGACGGGGACATCCGTGTGACCTAGACCCCCCCGATGATATCAGTGACCACTCAGTTGCAATCCTGGTCAGAATCCACTAAGCCACTCATCACCCTGCGGGTGACTCAGAACTGTGCTCAAAGTTTCTCAGGTTCAACACATTCCGAAAGTAGCGCATCCACCATGCTATCGTAAATCTCCCGAAGTAGATCCCTGGGGACCCATGAGGTGACTGTGCTGTTATAGCATCCGGGTGTGGTTTTTCTGTTTTGTTCTTTTCTGGAAGGAGTTTGGAACTAAGAGGAAGCAACTTGCCCACACAACTGAAACCTATTCTAATTCCAGCCCCTTGGACCAAGGTGCCCTGAAATGGGGACCTACGCCAGGACTGACTGGCTTGGTCGGAAGGTCAGAGGTCAGGAGACCATGGCATGGCAAGTCCAGTAAGGGGTTCAGGCTGAGGACGAGTGAGTTGCCAATTACCACAGGTTTAAGTTGTTCCTCTGGGTTCTGTCTGATCACTCCCGACCCCACACCCGGGGCGCATGTGGCTTCCTCACGGTAAATATTGTTTCTAGTGGCCTTGTTACTGTCCGGGTGTACTCAGAAGACGGGGAAACCAGGAGCATGGAATTCCTGGGGGGACAACCCAACCTCAGTTTCCATCGAAGGAAACTAAAGCAGAGGGTTCTCTCTCTCTGTCTCTCCCTCCTCTCTCTCTCTCTGTCTCTCCCTCCTCTTCTCTCTCTCTCTCTGTCTCTCCCTCCTCTCTCTCTCTCTCTCTCTCTCTCTCTATCTCTCCCTCCTCTCTATCTCTGTTCTTTTGTTTTCTTAAACTAGCTAGCACCATCTGAAAAGTCCTGAGGAGGATTTTTTGCTCCTGTGCTTCCTGGCCCTCCAGGCACCACACAGCCCCTCCACCACATCCTGCCTCCCCCTTCCTCCGCTCCTTTCCCAGCTCAAGAATCCAAGATGTGAAGTCTCTCACGACCCTGTGGCTTGGCAGGGAGGAAGCCTGAACTTGATACAGCTGGCGTTCCTGTGGCCTGGTGAGAGCATTTATCCCTGAGTCTGGGCTTCTTTGCTTACCTTATTTTTAGACTTGTGCTGCAAGGCGCAGACATGCGTCTCCTAAGAGGCTGCTCCAAGCCAGGGCCTGGACGGTTGGTTGTGCCGGGGTGCCTGCGGCACACCTGAGTGAGGGGCCCGGCAGCAGTTAGCTGTGGTTTGCTTTCAAGTCTAAGGGGAGAGAAGTAAACACCTTTCACCAACTCCCTCCTTCCCCCTCCTACCCCCATGAAATAAAGCCTCAGCACCCACCTTAGTGACAAGCTGTGGATAGTGGCTAATCACCAGGGCTCTGGGAAGCTGATCCCAGCAAAGGGGAAACCTCACAGGAAGGGCAGGCTCAGTATACAGAACCTGCAACAGGATTACAGAGCCATCTGAGGTCAGGCCGAGGTAAGTAGTGGGGGCGGGTGGGGTGGAGACACACGTTCAGCCTTATCCATGTCACAACTTCTCTAGCCTGCTCCCTCACTGTGTACCCTTGAAGAAGGTAGCCCTTCCCCCTGACCCCTCCACCCTCACTCTAGTCTCTGTCCCCCTGTATAAACAGCTTCCGACCTCCGCGTACCCTTCAAACTCAGCTCAAACGCCACTGTGGTCCTCATCTTACTGATAGACGGCTACTGCCCTCATCTGACTTGAGGTAAGGGCACAATGTCTTCTCCATCTCAGTGTGCAGGCGGCCATGAGTACGATTGGGTACAGGGCGTCGGGGGCATGGTGGGAAATGGGGCAGGAGGCATACTTGGGGGCCAGCTTACAAAGAGTCATAGGTGAGTCCGCCTAACAGGTGTTCAGGAAAAGGCAACTGAGTGAATAAACAAGTAACGTGAAACTCAGAAGCTCTTAACGGTCCTTCAGGCCACAGGTGAGTTCATGTGAACCCTGACGCTATTGCTAATCTAACAAAATAAACAAGCAAACTCACTGCCGTCGAGTCCACGCCAACTCATAAGGTGCTCTGGTGGCATCGTGGTCATGCACTGGCCTGCTCACCACAGGGTCCATGATTCAAAACCACCAACTGCAAGGTCAGCAGTTTGAAACCCCCTGCTGTTCCCAAGGAGCAAGATGGGGCTTTCTATTTTATAAAGAGATACAGTCACACAGGCGCAGGTCTATGTACGCTGTCCCGTCGAGTTGCTGAGCACAGTTCAGTGTGAAATCTGCAGAAGGAGGCAGTTACTCGGCTTGTGTCCTCGAAGAAACACACAGTGAACTAAGCATCCGGGCTGGAAAGAGGCCTGCTGGGTGCATGTTCAAATGGCTTCCGAGATAAGATGCTATTCCTGTGAAGGAAGACCCCAAACCACACAAACCCACCCCCCCCAAGGTCTCAGAAGTGAAGGTTAGGAACCAGTAGATGGGCTGAGCTAGGAAAGCAGCTAAGTCCCAGCCCTGCTTTTACCTGTCCCGTGTGCAGCTTGTTGGTTTAAGGAAGGCTTGATGAAATGACTCTAACTCGGGCGGGTTGGGCCAGATGATGGTGTGTGTAAAAGCAAAACCGGGCTAAGACGCTGCAGCTCTTCCCAGAGTAGTCTTCAAGAATGGCCATCTTCAGGCCGAGCATCGCATCCAAAAGAACCAGGCTTGCCACCAGTCGTAATCATCATCAAAAAGAGCCCGCGCTCACAAACCAGCAATGGCCTTCGCACGAGGTGAACCCCTGCCAGGCACGCAAACAAGATATTTTGGCGATGTTCCCGAGATGGTGTTTACCGAGCTCATCACCGCGAAGTCACAAGTCTCGGCTGCTCTTGGAAAGGGCAGAGTGGGACGGAGCTGGCCTGGGAACAGCGGGGGAAGGCAGCTGCGTGAGCAGCAACATCAGAGAGCCTGCGGGAGAAGCAGGCACAGACTGAGCCGGGCGGCTTGTCTGCGGTCTGCGTTCCACTTTCTGGTCAGTCTGTCACCCACTTGGCCACGTCCTCTCCCACAGACGTGGGCCCTCGGTCGAAAGAGCTTGCCACACCTCTCACCCTCCAACCAGAACTTTCTCTCTTATCAGTGCCCAGGTGGCGCATTGGACTGTGGGCAGTTCAGGTCCACCCGTCACTCCTGGGGAGAGGTGAGGTTGTTGTTTATACTCAGAAGCCCGATATTGGGTTGCTATGGGTCAGAACTGGCGTTATGGCCCTGAGTTTGATCTGGTTCTCTGCTCAGAGAGAAGGTCCTTGCATGGCACAACTCATTAGTGCTCAGCTGCTTCTCTAACGGTTGGATGTTCGAACTCACCCGGCAGCACGGGGAAGAAACCTCTAGCAATCTGCTCTGGAGAGATGTAGTGGAGCCCCCCCCTGCACAGCAGTTCTCTGTTCCACACGGGGTGGCCATGAACGTGTTTGCTTTTTGTGGTCCGAGTCCGATTCTGTCACACTGAGTTCTCCTCGCTGCCCAGCCTCGTGGGACTAGGGGAGCCGATCCTCTCTGGCCCGCACCCTGCTTGGGAGTTGGCGCTCTTCTAAGCTTCTCAGACCGCAGTCAACTCCACGCAGGCCAGCCCACGGGAACGCAAGGTGCGTGGGCTGTGCAGTAGAATCCTCGGACTCGACCGCGCCAGGACTCGACGCGCGATGTCCGGCGTTTTTGCATCGGAGCTCGAACAAAACATCGGAATCGGATTGGACACACGTGATTTTGGTACTCCAAAGCAGTTCGTGTTTCCGGCACTCGGCGTTAGTTGGCGTTGTGAGTACTCGTTATTTAAACCCTTTGCAGCTGTGTTCCAAGCGTTTTGCTATAATTTTCTTAGTTTTTGTGGCTTTTGGTACTGTTTTTAGATAAAAACATGGGTCCTAAGAGTTTTTTGAAAAGAATTATCATGATAAGGCAACTTGTTAACCGTGTTATCAATATTGTTGATGATAATTTAGTAAACCCTTTTAGAAAACCGTTAAGGAAACGCCAATAGCAGACCACAGTAGACAGATTTTAAAATCTTTTTAAAAGAGAAACCCAGCCAGGTCATAGTGAAAAAAAGGCAAAGAATGGGTGAAAACCAAAACAAAACAAAACAAAAACCTCCTGAAAAGCAGCTCCTAGTTGAGTTTAAGGAAGGGAGTCCCCTTCAAACAGTGCTCTCCAGATCTCCTCTCCACAGCCGTGTCCACAGAACCAGATCCTCGTCCATCTCAAGGTATGGGCCAGACTATAGTTGTTAAAAACTTTTCAAATGTTGTGTCTCTTATTTAAATTATATTATTTACCTCTGAACTTATTTACTTTGAAATTTCTGTGTCATATTTTGTATCAAAAGGCAAGGTTAGGGTAACAACTTGGTGGTCGAGAATGGATAAATCCGTTTTCACTTATTTCTTATGGGGAAAATTAATTCGGAACGCGACTGCATCACATCTCGATGCTCCTTCTACAATGGGTTCATGTTGAGATCTGGGGCGCTACTATAAATGCAAAGCCAGCATCAGAAGGTAGGGGCAACCAAAACTCACAAGCCAAGCCTAGAGCCCAAGGAACCAGGTCATCTCAGCTCAGAGGGACCCAAGACAAGCCAGGACAAAGCCCAGCCAGGATGACTGTGTCTGCAGCAGGCCTGGCCTGTGGCTGGGAACAGCCCCTAGAAACAGGAACTTAGAGCAGTGTGGCTGCCCTTCCTGCTGGCCCAGGACAGGCACTGGCAGGCTGCAGGTGACACTCTGGTTGGGTGAAGAATGGCTTGTGGCTTTGCTGCCTCTCAGACAGAACTGTTTTGTAGCGTCCTGGGGCAATCAATCACTAGACTGATAAGCCAAAAGGGTTTTCCAAATGTACTTGCCAGGGTCTTGCCCTGGATCCACAGAATCTCAACCTTGGATGAGTTTGGGGATAGGATGGGCAGGCAGATATGATTTTCAAATGCCCCCAGGTGATTCTGAGGTAGCAACACTGACACACCTTGCCCTGGGGATAGGCACCCTCTCGAGTGTGCCATCTTGAAGCCAGAGACCCTATCTTTTCACCTCACACGTAGCACAGTTCCTAGGCAAACCAAGGTGCCACCGAGTCAATTTGGGCTCGTGGGGATTCCACGTGAGTCCAAGTAGAATCTGTGCCATGGGGTCTCCAAGGCTGGCTCATTCGGAGGTCAATCACCAGGCCTTTCTTCTGAGATGCCCCTGGGTGAACCCAAAGCCCCCAGCTCTGTATTGGCAGCTGAGCGCATTAGCTGTTTGTACAGCTCAGGGTGGCTCCTCCCCATGCATCCCAAGGCTAGAACAGGCATTTTTTGACGGATGGATTGAATGAACGAATAAGCAAGTGGATGAACAAACACTTCCGGTGACCGAGAGATTTGTTGATTATGTCAGCAGGTATTGGCAAAGGCAGGCTTTCACACGATGGATTTTTGTCCTCAGCAGTAAACCAGCCTTCCAGTTAACCATTCGTAACAACAGCTAAGCATGACAACAGCCGTGTGCATCTCATCAACTCATGTGGCACGGCAGTAGATGGTGTGATGGAACTCAATGAGGATTTCTGTTACCCTGGAGATGAGATCGAAGTGAAAGAAGCCGCGGCAACTCAACTCATAATTAATTATGTAATCTCAGGCTTAATTCTGGCAAAGGGGGGACCCTAATGACACATCCAAAGCCCAGAATGGAATCCACAAGTGTTTGACGAGCAGAACGTAAGGGTGATGGAGTGCTTTACCCATCAGCTTGACCACAGGCAACTCTGGTGAGTCACGATTTCAGGCCGGGGAAGGATTTTTCATGATCCCCCCTTCTTCTACAGTGAGTCTGTGGGGACCTGGGCCACTTGATGGATGGGAATCTGTTTGTGAATTCAGGATGGCATGCTGTCTTTGCAAATCTGACCCAGTGTATAGCACCGCCATGCAAATGAGCATGGGCCTTGGGCCAAGAAAAAATTAATTCAGGCTTACAAGCCATCAAGTAAAGGGTGTCAAAGGGCATTAAAGGAAGAAGGGAGGATGACTGGGAGCAGCGGTGCTCTATTTTTCACATTTCTCTAGCTCACTGCTGGAGAATCTCCTTTTGTCGCTAGGAAATGCATACATGTAAAAAGAGCTGGTGGAACTCCTTCTAACATTTAGGGGGTGGAAAGAAGTCCACAGTGAAGGCAAATTCAGAGGTTCATGGAGGCCTTCGGTGGTGCAATGAATTACTTGATATGGGTCTGGAGCCAACGCCTGTAACTTGCATCAAATGACTGGATAGGGCCATGCAGAGAGTGAGTGTGTCTCCTCTCTTCCTGGTTGGTCTGGGTAAGAGGAGGTGGGGGGAGACGCTGAGAGGATTTAGTTGTGATTGATTATTAACAGGGTTAATTGTCATTGAAAAAAACTTGGGAATCTGTAGGGAATGGTCAAATTTGCCATCCTGTTGGGTATACAAAGGTTAACCCTTCCCAAAGAAAATGAAAAAAAAAATCTTAGTAGGCATTTTTCCTGTTAGGGGAGCATCTAGCAACCCGCTCTGAGTTTGTGCACTCAGTGGCATCGCCTGGAAAGGTTCTCTGTGGTCACAGTAAATTTTTTCATAAAAGCAGTTTTTCTCAAAACTCATTTTTTGTGTGATGGCTGATTTAAGAGAATAGCATGAGGCTGTGAAATTTTGTTTCCTACTTGGGAAAAATGCTACAGAAACTCTTGTGATGTTGAACAAAGCTTACAAAGACATGGGGAAAACTCAGGGTATGAGTATTTTTCTCATTTCAAAAAAGGTGAAATGTCAATTGATAAATTTCCAAAGCTGACAAAGATAATGAAAAATTCCATGTACTTGTGCTTGAAGACCAACAGATGGACCATCTTGGAACTCAGTTCAGCAAATTTTAGTGAAAGATTTTGGAATGAGAGGGGTCGCTACAAAAGTTGTGCCTGAGGTTCTGACTGACAAGGAAAAAGAGTGGAAACATGCCATGCTTTGAAAGAACAGCTCTGAAGTGACCCAGACTTTTTTCCAAGGTCATTACTGGTGAAGAGACAGGGGGCTATTTCCTGACCCAAAAGCAAACATCAGTCAAGCCAGTGGAAGATGCCGTCATCATCTTGCCCCAAGAAAAGCTGGTCAAGTGAAATCAAAGATCAGGATGATGCTCATTGGTTTTTCTGATGTGAAGGGGATAGTGCACATGGAGTTCGTTCTACCAGCTCAGACTGTTAATCAAGCTTTCTATTTAGAGGTGCTGAAAAGATTGAGTAACAGTGTGTGCTACGAAAAAGGTCTGATTTGTGGCAGATGGGGGACTGGTTTTGCCACCACGACAATGCACCTACTCACGCAGCCATCTTAGCGCACCAGTTTTGGGCAAAAAAACAGCATGCCTCTCTTGCCCCTGACTCACCTGACCTCACTCCATGCAACTTCTTTTTGTTTCTGGAAATGAAAAGGGACATGAAAGGACAGTGATGTGACAACATAGAAGAGGTGACGAAAAAACAAGGGAGGTGCTGTCAACCATCCAAACAGATGAGTTTGAAAATGTTTCCAAGAATGGAATCACAGAGTTGACAAATGTGTTAAGTGTAATGGAGAGTACTTTGAAGATAATAAGGTTGTTTTTGTTTAAAAAAATTAAATTAAATTAAATACATAGCTTTGAAAAATGTTTTTTCTGGTTTTTTTTTTTTTTGGGGGGGGGGTATTCCCTCATAAAATGAGCCATCTCAGAAACCGGAAGAGAGAGCTCATTGGCATCAAGAGGGAAGAGTAAGAGAGCATGTCCTTTGGATCCTGGGATCCTTGCACATTGATGGTCCAGGACAGTATTTCATCTAGAGAATTAAGACTGCCCAAATCCACTCCAGTCAGCTGCTCCTCCTCCCAAGAGGTTCCAAGGGAATGTGTCTAAAAACACACAAGGAATGATGGCACAGGGCAATCAAAATGCCATTCCACTTCTATCTCCCAACTGCTCACTCGTTAACCTTGACTGGACCTTGATATTTCTATCTGAAGTCAAATAGATGTCCTAATCCTCCATCACCACCACTACCAACCAAAACACATTCATAACCATGGGACCAGTGGGTTAAGACTGTGTGCAGAGAGGGTGGAGCATGCCTAGGTCTGCAGCACACGCATGACCGAGTTTAGGAAACCAGCAATCTGCATGGATGAGCTGATCAACAAGGAAATTCATGGGTGTATGAGGGGGCTTCAGGACACCACTTTTTTTTTTTTTTTAATCCTTTCATTGGGGGCTCAGACAACTCTTATCACAATCCATCCGTCCATCCATTGTGTCAAACACATTTGTACATTTGTTGCCATCATCATTCTCAAAACATTTGATTTCTACTTGAGCCCTTGGTATCAGCTCATTTTTACCCCTCCCTCATTGCTCCCCCCTCCCTCATGAACCCTTGATAATTTATAAATTATTATTATTTTGTCATGTCTTACTTACACTGTCCAACATCTCTCTTCATCCACTTTTCTGTTATCCTTCCCACAGGGAGGAGGTTATACGTAGCTCCTTGTAATCATTTCCCCCTTTCTACCCCACCTTCCCTCCACCCTCCCAGTATCGCCACTCTCACCACTGGTCCTGAAGGGATCATTTGTCCTGGATTCCCTGTGTTTCCAGTTCCTATCTGTACCAGTGTACATCTTCTGGTCTAACTGGATTTGTAAGGTAGAACTGGGGTCATGATAGTGGGGTGGGTGGGAGGGGAACTAGAGGAAAGTTGTATGTTTCATCGTTGTTACACTGCACCCTGACTGGCTCGTCTCCTCCCTGCAACTTTTCTGTAAGGGGATGTCCAGTTGCCTACAGATGGGCTTTGGGTCCCCAGTCTGCACTCCCACAGGACACTACTTTAATTCCATTTTTTCCCATGCACTTTTAAAGCCCTTTCATTTAACCTATTGGAGTACAGTGCTCCTGCACATCCTTAAAGGAGGCCTAACAGTGGCCTCTGGGGCTGGTAATGTCATTTGCAGCTCTTCCTTGGGGGAGAAGGATGTCCCACAAGAGAGGAGCAGGGTCCAGATGCAGGGGAACCGGAAGAGGGGGGAACGAGCAGCCCTCCCCTACAGTAGTCGTGCTCACAACAGCAATGATGACCCAAACCAAAGCACACACTGCCAGTGAGTTGATTCCATCTCATAGAGACCTTACATGAAATTTCCAAGCTGTAAATCTTTATAGGAGCAGACAGCCTCATCTTTCTCCAGGGAAGCAGCTGCTGATGGTTGAACCACAGACCTCCTGGTAAGCAGCCTAACACTTATCCTACTGAATGCTTGTGTCACTGAGTTCAGTACCATAGCAACGACAATCTTCCGAGATGGCCCCTTAAAGAGTGCATTTCAACATGCACTTCAGACTTCTTACCAAACATGTCAGAGCTGCTATCGGTCCTGAAATATGCAGATTGGTCAAGTGATTTACCCCAAATCACAAAGCTAGGAAGTGGCAGTTCTCAAAGACTGGTGCCTTTCCGCTTCGTCGTACGGTAACTGGGCTCATCAGGCTGGGGAGCTGGAGTGGAATGAAAGAGCAGAGAGCAGCACATCCCAGCCACGCCTGCCCATCGCTGGATCTTCTAAGAGGTGATGTCCAGCACACTCTGCCCTACCTGGTGATTCCTTATAACAGGACATTCTCTGCTGACTATGTCTTTCCTGTTTAGTTAGACGCAATTTAAACTTTCACCAGTAGTCAAGGAACTCCCAAACATATCTTAGAGACATGAATTCACTCTTGTCCAGGAGGTATGACAATAGGCACCATCCAAATATATTGTAACTTACTATGAATAAAATCGCATGGCCTAGTGCTGGAATAGACCTATCGATGAAATAGATCTAAGTCTATGGTTATGTATAATGTCAAGAAGATGTCATTTGAAGTCACGGAGAAAAGAGGCAGATTCCTTACATAATGAATGATGATGAAGTAAGTCATTTATTAAAATGAATATTTGGTTGAATCTCTACCCCTTATATCAAAATTCAGAGACATAAAATATTTAAATATAAAAAGTGAAGGCACAGCTCTACTGGGAAAAACAGAGATGAGTATTTTTGTATTCTTGGAATGTGGGAGTATTTCCTCACCCCAAGATGATGAAATATTGATACTGCATACAATTTAACATTTACATAGCAAAAAGAATCATCAATCTGATTTGGAAATAAATAGTGTTCTTACAAAAATTATTTGCAAACCATATGGATTCAGAGTTAATAACGTCACTATGCACAGAGGTCCTATAAATCAATAAGAAACAAATCGTCAAAATGGGAAGGAATATATGCAATATCAACTATGTGAAAAGATGTTCATTCTCAATAATAACTAGAGAGAAATGTAAAACACTAATTAAGATGTGTGTGTGTGTGTGTGTGTGTGTGTGTGTGTGTGTTTGCCTATAGACCTGGAAGGAAAACGAGAGTGAGGAACTGAGTGTTAGCAGTATGCTGGGAAATTCTACTTCTCATGCTCTGGGAGGTGGTCTGCATGTGATGTAACCTTACTGGAGGGACGTTTGGTAATAGTATAGACTGTGATTTAAAATTTATGTACTTACCCTTATCTCAACAATTTCAATTCGAAGAATTGAGTTGAAGGAGAAAACTATACAAGTGAGAAAGCATATCTCCACCAAAAAAGGTGAAAATACTCCAACTGCCCATCAGCAGATCAATGGATACACATAGTGTCTATGTACAGTGACTATCTTGTACCCACAAAGAAATGAAATTCTGATAAATGCTAGGACATGGGTGAACCTTGAAAACATTATGCTGTGTGACAGATGTCAGATGACAAAGAGCAATACTATTTGATCTCACTATGAAATGTGTTGAATAGGCCAATCCACTGCCTTCATGTAGATTCTGACTTATACCGATTCTCCCCCATAGCAGCCCTAAATAGAGTTTCTGAGTACATAGATAAAACCAAAACAACCCCACAGCCAATGAGGCCATTCTGACTCATAAAAGTCCTATGCAGGGTCTGTGAGACTGCACATTTTTATAGGAGCTGAGCTGCTGGTGGGTTTGAACCACAAATCTTGCAATTAATTATCCTGAAGTGTCACCCAAAACTCAAAACCATACAAGTTGATGCTGATGAAATAATGATATCATCAATAGAATCACCTTATGCCCCATGAGGATGATTTATGATGATTTATATAATTAATAGTAAAGATGTCTCTAAAGTGAACCAAGGATATATATAAACCATAAATACATGAATGGATCTGAAACTCTCACTTGTTCATAGCACTAATATGAGAAAAACTAGTCCTTGTGGTATGGACCTACTCATTACTAATTCTCATGAGATCATTCAAGATATGGTGCTATAGCAAAATGTGGTGAAGACGTCAGATGGTACCTGACTATCAGAAAAAATAGCCTCTGGAGTCTTAAAATGCCATGTTTGGGTTATTATTTTTTCACAACAGAGATCAAATAATCTACCTAATAAGTAATTAACCATAATGAGGTTTTTAACAGCGTTCAAAATAGGTAAATATTTCTTGAATCCCAACTATGTTCAAGCTTGTAAAACAACTTGTCAAGTTGTTTATCATCTGGACAAATAATGAGCTAAGGATCATTACTTGTAAACAATAAAGCACTAGGTGGCCATAAGTGCTTGGTAAAGTAGAGGGTCATTAGGAAAGAGAAAACCCCTCAGCGAGGTGGGCTGACACAATAGCTGCAACAGTGGGCTCAAGCATAGGAACAATTATTAGATGGTCGGGGAGACCAGACAGTGTTTTGTTCTTTTGTACTTAAAAAAGCCAAACTCACTGCCCTCGAGTGAGTGCTGACGCATAACGACCTCCTGTGGGTTTCTGAGACTGTAACTACTGATGGAAGTTAGAAAGCCCAGTTCTCCCAAGGAGCTACTCGTGGTTTCAAACTGCCGACCATGCTGATGGCAGCCCAGTACCTCACCACCACACCCCCAGGGATCATGGGGGCACTATCAATTAGAACGGCCAACAATAACAAGCCCTAGGAAGAAAAGAGATTGATCAAATAGTAGTGATGGGGGACGTGGGGGTCCTTTATGTTGGCCACTAAAAGAAGACCTCTCTAGCGCTGTTTATAACAGCAAGCAAATTAGAAAACTCTCTAAAAGTCTAAGAAATACCACACTCAGTCATAAAATCCACCTGGCCAAATGTCAAGCCGTGAAAACTCACAATAAAAAGTAGGACCCCTTTTTCTGAACTAATTCCACAAATTCAGCTTGTCCCTGAACAGCATGAGTTTCCAACATTCGGGGATGATAGAAAATAAGTTAGTCGGGAGCATGTCGATGCGTCTTTATTCTTCGAAGGAATGTATAGATGACAGTTTCAAGTGTTTGATGTTCAGCTTCTAAAACTGTAAAATAGCAGCAAGTTGATCGAGGGCTGATCTCAATCTTCTCTCTGCGGTTTCACTTGTGTGCTGGCAGCCGTCACCGCCCCAGAGTTAAAGGGGGGAAAAGTGTGTGTATGCATGGGAAACATTCTTTCACTCCTTCTAGATTAACTGACATAGTGGAGAGCGGGTGTGAGTGCAGAGAAACGGCATTGATTGTGATATGGCGGATATACATTCAACAGCTTCTTTTATATAGCATCCAGGGTCTGGTCTACTCTTAGCCGAGGCAGGAAATTCAAGGGTAATATAACACTTTATTGTCAAGTCATGCCATTGGAATAAAAGCATGTTCGAGATAATGTTTGGCTTTAATGCTACATTTCTGTGTTTTATCTGCTTCCAGAAAGAACACCACCAACCCTCACCCTCCCCCGCCCTGCCCTACCCAAGTTCTTAACTTGCTTTTCAAAAGTTCTTGTAGCTATGTATGTATGATGTATACAAACTGGCCTTGAATAAAGGCTATCTGTCATGGAATGAGCTCAAAAAACAAATTCAGGACCTCAGTTTCAACTGAGACTCTTAGGCTGTAACTTTGTATAATGTGAAGTGCAACCCTCCACTACTTCTTAGCCATGGGACCTTGGAGCCTATAAAAGGAGAATAATAATGCCTACTCAGAGAGGGTTTTGTTTCATTTTACCAGGAGGAAACCTAAAAAGCATGATACTAGGAGTTGCCAAGAGGAGCCCTGGTGGAGTAGTAGTTAGGCGTTGGGCTAACCACAAAGTCACCAGTTCAAAACCATTACAAAGACAAGGCTTTCTTCTCCTGTGAATGTCTCAGAAACCCCCAGGGGGTAGTTCTACTCAGTTGTATAGAATCACTGTGAGTTGGAATTGACTTGATGGCAGTGAGGGGGTTTTTTTGAGGAGTTGTGTGGTAGTTACATAATCTGGTGTCAATTTGGGACTTGAGAGGATTAAGAGTGAAGGGGTGGAGTCTTATCTGTCAATCAGGACATAGCCAATGAGACCTATGTGTGGACATAGCCTTCTCCTGGGAATTCTGGGAACTGCTCTATTTCCTCCCTGGTGGCAGGAGACACACTCTCTCGGCTCACTTCCTTGGAGACTCTCTACTGACAAGGCTGACCCCCTGTGAGACATCCCTGAGGAGAAGCCACATGGACCCTGATGCGGCCAGAACGCTGGACCTGGAGAAGCCATGTGGAGACCCCTGTCAGCACTGAGATGCTTACACTGCCACTGGATCTACAAGACTTCCCACCACTGGCCTGTGATCTTCCTGCATTGGGCATCATTGCATGTGTTTCGTGAGTCTGAAGAGGACTTTATAGATTGGTGTCAGACGTATGGCCTAATATCGGACTTATGGACTTGATCTGAACTGGGCTGGGATGTTTTCTCAATATTTAATTGCTCTTGTATATAAACCTCTTTCTTATACACTTATCAGTGTCCATGAATTTGTTTCTTTAGTCAACCCGGACTAACTCAAGTTTCCAGACTAAGACAAACTTGGGAGAAAGGCCTGGCATTGTACTTCCAAAAGCTTAGCCAATGGAAGCCCTATGAAGCACAGCGGATCGCAGTCAACTGCAGAAGAGCCAGGGACTGACTCAGCGTCAGCTAGCAACAACAGACACACAGGGCGCTTCTTCCTTCTCTCCCGTGCTTCACAACTGAGACTTGTACTACAAATGCAGAGTAAAGAAAGAATGAAATGGAAAATCAAGATGTGTTTGAATGACTTGAACATAGTCTGGCTGATTCTCCTTGTCCTCCGAGCTGCCTCCTAAATGGAGTGTCAGCATGAACCGAAGCAGTGTCTTCAATGTCAAAGGAATTTAGACTCGCTGGAGCAGAACGTGATAATCCAGGATGGTGTGGAGAATCAGACCCAGGAGAGAAATTGCTGAAAGATCTGGGGATGCTTTGCTCAAAGACTGGGGGTGGGGGGCAGTGGAGGGCTGAGTGGGTGGTACAAAGCATGAGAGCCATCTCCAAATATTTAGAGTCATGGCATATAGAAGAGAAATTGGGTTTTTTTTGGCGTGTCTCTGTAAGTGGAGACAAATTTCAATTTTCCATCTAAAACCAAACCAAACTCACTGCCATTGGGTTGAGGCCGACTCAAATATCGACCCTGTAGAGCAGGGTAGAACTACCCCTGTGAGTTTCTGAGACTATAACTCTTCACGGGAGTAGGAAGCCCCGTGTTTCTCCCAAGGAGTGACTAGTGGTTTCAAACGGCTGACCTTTTGTTTAGCAACCCAGCTCAGACCCACTAGTCCGCCAGGACTCCTTCATTTTACATATAGGAAATCTTTATTGAAAATAAAGCTGCCAACATGAGGTGTCTCCTATGGTAGAGGAAATCCCAGTACCACCCTATGCCCTGGAGTCGACTTTAGATGAAGATTCTGAGATTATAAGTCTTTATGAGCACGGACAGTCTCATCTTTCTACCTCCAAGCAACGGATGGGTTTGAACCACTGACCTAATCCGCCGCAGCCCCATGACGGTTCCTTGCCCCAGTACTAGAGGGATTCAACCAGAGGGGTTGTAAGGTGAATTCCACACCAGAAAAGGGCTGAACAGATATCTTCTAAGGTTCTTTACCAGGTCAAGGATGCTGCCACTCAGGATATGACAGAAAGGCGACCCTTTGCTGCCGGAATTGATGGAAGGATGGCCACAGTGAGATGCCAGGCATATGCTTGCACATGAGTTTATGGATGTGCCTAAGTATGGACCTTAATCTGCAACAAAAGAATGCCGCCGCCGCCGCCACCACCGCCACCGCCACCGCCACCGCCACCACCACATTGAAAAATAAAAGACTTGAGCTATTAGGAAAGTTCAGGCTTGTGTTTCAGGGAAGCGTATGGCGTTTTTATAGGTTCCTGTAGATACGACGGGAGGCAGGGGAAACGGAAGCCAGACCATGGGCTGTTCAATGACACGTCATTTTCACGTGGGGTTTCCCTGTAAGTGATGAGACGTGAACCTGGGCCTTTCACCTGCCTGTGCTGTTGAGGTCTTGTTGGGGTTCTCTTGGCACCTGCAGACCTCTGCGGATGGTTTTCCAGGGCCAGGGCCCACTCCTTTGCGGAGCCACACAAGAAAGCCGCTGAGAGCATAAACAGGAAGCTGGTGTTTAGGCGGGAGTTCCTGGGAATTTTATACCCCTGACCACAGAGGCAAGAGAAAAAGGAAATAGGAAAAACAGGGTAAATACCTGGGTGACTAATGATTTTCGCGCCGCTCATCTGGCTTTTTCTGCACAGCTCAGGGGAAGCCTCTCCCAGGGCAAGCACCCTTACCGGCTCCCTGGCGTTTAAAGCTCAGCTAGGGGTGTTTGTTGTACTTGGCTGGCCTTGCTGCCCCCGCGGGACAGAAAGGCTTCCTTTCACAGGTCCTCAGAGAAGTCTCCCAGGGAGCAAAGCCATTTGCATGCCCGGTGGTGCAGGCGTGTCGTGTCGCACGGAGCGCCAGGGCTCCCAGGCCTCTGATTGTCAAAGATTGTAAGGACACCCCGTCCTTGTTCGCAGGGGCAGCGCCTAAGAGGATTTAGAATCAAGTGGGCACATTTGCACTGCCTTGTTTCTGAAGAGGCAGCTGGAGCGCGGGCCGGCCTCAGCGCCGTCCACCCCCGGTCCCCGGGGGACTGCCATTGTTCGCCGAGGGGCCCATCACGGGGCTGCCATTGTGGATGGAGAAGGCCTTTCTCTGGCCCTCATTCTCCCCGACCCCTCCGCCCCCACCCCGCGGCCCGCCCGCGCCCCCTGCAGACTTCTTCCCTCTCAAGCTGCTCAGCACTGCCAGGGCCCCAGTGCCCAAGGGGCCGAGTGTGGAGCGGGCCATCTGCACGGGGAGAGACTGCCAGCCTCCCGAAGGTCAGTGCATCCACAGTGCTGTCTGAACAGCCGGCCACCCAGGCCTCCCAAGCAAAACAGGGACATCTGCTCACCTTCATTGAGAACTCCGCTTCTAATGTCACCAGAGCCCCTGGGCTGAGGGCTGGCAGGGCCGTGGGTGGGGGCAGCAGATGTGGTCACCAGCTCCCAGCTTCCTCTTTTGCAGGAGGGCAACTGAGTCTGGTGGGGAGTGGTGTCTGTGAGGGTGAGAGGAGGAGCCTTCTTTTGTGGCCTGGTGAAGAGGGGAGTTGGGTGAGTCTGTGGCATGGGCTTGCTCAGGGCCTAGAGCACCCTGGAGAAAGCCCGGGATGCTCAGGTGTAAGCTGCACAGGCCCTAAAAGTCACATTCTAAAAAGACTCCTGGGGTGAGCATTTCCTGGGGCAGATGTATTTTTAGAGTCCAGGTGGCCAAGTAGTTAAGCTCTGGGCTGCTAACCCAAAGGTCAGCCCACAATGTGAACCCACCAGTCCCTCTGAGGGAGAAGATGGGGCTGTCTATGTCCATAAAGTCTTAGAATCTTGGAAACCCCATGGGGAGCTTCTGCTTTGTCCTATAGCATTGGAATTTAACTCTATGGCACTGGGGTGGGACTTTGGTTTTGTTTGTTTGATCATGTTATTGTTACAACTTTTTTGTTTGTTTTTAAATTCTTTTATTGGGAGCTCTTACATCTCTTCTCACAATCCATACATTGCTCCAACGTGTAGCACATTTGCACATATGCCGCCATCATCATTTTCAAAGCATTCTCTTCCCACTTGAGCCCTGATATCAGCTCCCCATTTCTTCCCCCTCCCTCCCCTGCCTGCCCTCCCTCACACACCCTTGATGTTATAAATTATTTTTTCCATAGGTATTATTAAAATTTTTGAAGTTCTTGAATGGCGCTAAGGAGAGCTGGTGGCACCACTGGCTACCTGTTGGGTTGCCGACTCTCATTGCAGGTTCAAAGCCATCAGGACTCAGCCGGAGAAAGATGAGGCTGCCCACTCCAGGAAAGAGTTACAGCCTCTGAAACCTTGTGTCTGAATCAATTCTATGGCAGTGGATGGTTATATGTCTCTAAAATTCTCATCAATGGGTATAAACTTTATTTCATCAAAAACCAAACTCACTGCTATTGGGTCAATTCAGACTCGTGGTGGGCCTATTTTATTTAAGTGCTAATAACTAGATTGTTGTCATGGTGCTGACACCGACTCTTATAAACCCTATGTCCAACGTGACTAAGTGCTGACTGATTCGGTGGCATCCTGATTATTGATGTGGCCATGGGGGCAGGGGGGGTGCATTCCATACCAGTTGGCTTGTCTTCCCACAGTGGATCAGACTATCCTATTGTGACCCATAGAGTTTTCATTGCCTAATTTTTAAAAAGACCACCAGGACTTTCTTCTTCCTACTCTATCTTGAACTTCACTGAAACTGGATCATCATTGGTGAGTCTGTTAGTATTTGAAATACTCGTGACTTAGTGTGTTAGTCTGGGCAGACTAGAGAAACAAAATTCATAGACAAACATTTTATAAGAGAAAGTTTTATATAAAGGGTAAGTGTACATTAAGAAAGCATCCTAACCCAGTGCTGTCCAAGCCCATAAGTTCGACTTAGCCCATATGTCTGTCACCAATCTACAAATCCTCCTCAATCTTACAAAACATATGCAGTGGTGCCAAATGCAGGAGAACCGGAGAAAGCAGCCACATGGACCTGCCCTGATGCAGCCCTGTGTGCTGGAGCAGCCACACACTGGTCTGACCATCAGAGATCAAGAACAAGACAGGCAAGGCTTGCCGAGCCATGCATCTCTCTGCCCTTCAATTAAACTATCCTTCAAGGAATCCCACATGTGTTCATTGGCCAGGTTGGCACAATAAACCTTAACTATCACACCTAGCTTACATTGTCTTAGTAACACAAAAGTTACCAGAGGATAACAAATTGATGGTGGTAGAAAAGGTAAGTATCTAACCCCTAGTATGTAACATTTTAAAATTAAGTCTAGTATTAATAAAGAGGGATTTCAGGGTGTGATAGTTAAGGTTTGTGGCAACTTGGCTAGGTAAAGATTCTCAGTGATCTGGAAGTTAAGACCTAGTGATCCCTCATTAGGGAGAAAGACGGGGCTTTCTACTCCTATAAATGGTTCCAGTCCAGGAAACTCACAGAGGCAGTTCTATCCTGACCTGTAGGGTCTCTATGAGTTGTCATTGACTTGCTGGCAATAAGTTTGGCAAGTTGGTTTGCAGTCTCCCCTAACTCAGTGTAATCGCCAGTCAGTTGTAAGGGATTAGGGTGGGATGCAACATGCTTGCTCAGATAGCAGCCCTGATACAATTGATTGAAAGGGCATTACCTCGAGGGTGTGGCCTGCTTCTAATAGAAGAGGACACTGTGAAGAAGATTGTTTCTTTTTGCCGAGTCTGGACCCTGTGTCTGGCTCATCAACTGCTGGCTCTTTGGACATGAGCCTGCCATATTGCCTGCCAATCCTGGTAGTCATCAGTGGTCTGTCATCTAGTCTGTTGACTTTGGAATCATTCATCTCTGCAGCCACCAGCCTGTTGTCTTCTTGCCCATCTTGGTTCCCCAGCCCCCAAAGCTTCATGAGTCAGAAGTCTCCAGCCCACAGACTTGGAATCTGCTGGGACTTACTTGGACTTGCTCTCACCTAAAAATATGCGAGCCATTTTCTTGATAAAAGCTTGTATATGTATATACATAGATAAGCTTCACTGGTTTTGCTTATCTAGAAAATCCAGCCTCAAACACAGGAAGAACTATGGTCCAGCATATGGTCCAGAGATCTCTCTCTCCATTCGCTTTATAAAATCATGTCTCACTCCACTACAGACATCCTTCAGACTGCAGGGCTAGCTTTCTCTGCTGGTTGCTTTCTGGTTCAAACGATGGCTTCTGCACTTTCTCCATCGTTTCTTCTAGCTTGGAAGATTCCAGTTCTTTTCAGGGGTGTGGAAGGGGAGTCTTGAAAGAGCAGGAATGTGTTGTCTGACGGTCTGTCTAGAAGTCCAAATCAGGGTCTCCGCTGGGTCAATTCCTTCTGCGGTCTCACGAGTCCATGCCTTTCTTGTAGCTTCTAGTGGCTGCTAGCACGCTTAGGCATTCTTTGGCTGCTTGGAGCAGCATCTTCACATGGCCCATTCGCCCGTGAGACTACTCTTGTGCCTGTGCTCCTTTTTATTAAACGCTAGTCATGTATGAGTCAATCTCCTCGCACTCAGGATGACCTGGTTAAGTGATCATCTTTTCAAACAAAACACCGTTTTCTCAGACACGACCACTCCCACGGGTGCAGGGACGGGGACTTCAGCCTATCTTTTTTGGAGGATCCAATCCAGAAGGATTCCAGTGACAAAGTGGCTTTCAATAGTTCCAGGGAAAACAAATTTGAAAGATAGTGGTATCTTTCCCAAACTTTTTTGGGCCCCCTCACAGGTAACAGCATTTGCTGAGCGCACCCTTCTAAATAAGCTTAAGTTGAGATTTCATTACACTTGATTCTCAAAGAGAGCAGTGAAACAGCTGGATAGTCAAGATTCAAACATTTGTGTCTACAATCTATTTTCTAGTACTGGCTTCGCAACCCATGACTAAGTTCCTCCCTGGTAGGTTTCTGATCCAAAGAACTGTATTATTTTAAACAATGAATGCCCGCTTACAATGGAAGAATAAATAGATAGGACCTTATCTGCTGTACTTTAATGTGACCATAAAGGAATCAATATTGGCTGCCCAGAGAAGATTGCTCAGGAGTCATGTGTGAGAAGGTGCTGCAAAAATTTTCATGGCTTTAAAATTTCACCCAAACTGCCTGGCTAAGAGAAAACAGCTCTGAAAAGGAACATAGACACGGTTTCTTACCCAGGTCTGAAGAATGGGCAGATTTATCCGTCAGGCTTCCTTTTCTAGGTAGCACATGAACAGAGGCAGTTTGCTAGACCACCTGTTGTGGTGCGGCTCTCCCCTCCATACCAATGCGTGAACGTTTTCATAAAGTGCAGCAGCAGCAGCTCCCTTTAAGCCCCGGGGGTGGGACAGCACTTGAGCTTTCCCAGGCCCTCCAAATAACCCACCAAAGCGTACCCCAGAACACCTGACACCTAACGGAACGCGAGCCTGGAGTGTGCACGGGCTTGCTTGGAAACTACGGGGGCTGCTGCGGGGATCCCGAGTGCCATTCTTGGGGGAAGGAGTGTGGTCGGTGGGCCCCCGCTCTGCTCCGGCTGCGCTTGCTGCCAACACACACTGGTTTCACTTTTCTTTGTAGAAGTGAAAGTCCTCCTCAGATGTCTGGTGGTGAGCGAAACCAGGTCCTCGGGCCGGTGATGTCACAGTGATGTGACAGAAAGCGAACTTTCGAAAGGCAGGGGGTTATCTCTAGTTCTGTTTTCGGATTGAATCCCAGTGTGCTCAGCAAAGCTTCAGATATACTTCCTGTTGCATAGCGGTTGTCGGTGAGCTGATTCAAACTCACGGCAACCCTGTGTTGTGCGGAGTGGCGCTGCTCCGTGGGGTTGTTCCAGGCTGTGATCTTTCTGGGAAGCATATTGCCAGGCCTTTCTTCCGAGGCGCCTCTGGGTGGGTTCAACATACCAGCCTTTAGCCAAGCACAACCATTTGGACCACTCAAGAACTCTTATGAAACAGGAAGCCAAAGAGTTTTCCAGTGTTGGCTCTGTTTCTGGAATGAGTCTGAATGTTCAGAGTGGTGCTTGGCTCCTGTATCCTGACACCATTTTTGAGAGGTTACTACTGAATAGACTTACTACTAAAGACTAGAATAGTCTCCTTCAGGTGATGCTTCTAAAGCAATTTTGGGGTTTAGACCTAGACAACGCATCTGGCCCCTCTTGTGTACCATCTACCTCATTGACTTTGGACATCATCTTTTCCACGGTCTAGTCCCTGCTGCCAACTCTTAGAAGCTTCTCGAAGAGGCAGCCCCATAGACCCTGCCTCCCACCTCCCATCTGTGCCTCAATCTTTGCTGTCTGTGTTGGGACCCTGGACATGCATGGGGCACAGCCCAGAAGTGCAGGGGAGTAATTTGAGGGGCAAACCTTGGACCAAAGGAGGACAAGAGCTGATGGGGGAACACTTTTCTACCTTCCCCAAGTCGGACCATCTTAAGGTATCTTTCGGGCAACTGACTCCCTAGTCGGTCCGAAAGGAGCCAGCAACCAGTTGCTCGGTGCTGGGGCCAACATCCCGGACCTCCTACTCCAGAGGTTCTCAACCTGTGGGTTGTGACCCCTTTGGGGGTTGAACAACCCTTTCACAAGGGTCGCCCAATTCAAAGCAATAGCAAAATTACAGTTATGAAGTTGCAACGAAAAGAATTTTATGGTTGGAGGGTCACCACCACATGAGGAACTGTATTAATGGGTCACGGCATTAAGAAAGTTGAGAACCCCTGTCCTGCTCCCTGCTCATGTTTCCTAGTAAAGTGCTTGTATCATGTCTTTGTCCCAAGAATCTGTTGTCTGAGGGACCCGGGCTAAGTCAAAGTCATGGGCAAACATTATTTTGCCAAATGAAACTATGGTCTCAGCTGTCCTTATATCCCTCCCCTCCCCTCAGTCAGCTCTCCTTTTGGAGAACAAACCAGGTCAGCTTTTTTTTCATTATGTGAATCTTCATCTGGTTATTATGTTTATAGAGCAGCTTATGTGGTCACTATCTCCTTGATTTGAGTGGGGTGAGCCTTACCCACCCCCCAAGAAAAACCCACTGCCAGTGAGTCAATTCTGACTCATAACAACGGGAGCTATAAATATTTACAGGAGCAGAGAACCTCATCTTTCTTCTGTGGAGTGGCTGGTGGATTTGAACTGATAACCTCTTGTGAGCACCAACAGTGCCACCCAAGGTCCTTTCCAAACCAAACTCTCTGCCTTCGCGTCAGTTCTGACTGATGGTGTCCCTGTGGGCCAGAAGTGCCCCGATAGATTTCTGAGACTGCAATGCTTTACGGGAGTAGAGAGCCTCTTCTTTCTCCCATGGACTGGCTGGTGGTTTCCAACTGCTGACCTCAGGGTTAGCAGCCCAATGTGTAACCAGAGTTCCTTCAGGACTCTATGTATGTACTTTTGCCTTACTCACAATGGAGCCCAGAATGAAGTTCACAGTCGACAGCCAGGACATGGACCATGAGGTCTTAGAGACAAAATCTATCACAGGTCTATTTAGGTTTCCAATCCTTGTTTTTTTAACTTCCTCCTGTTTGAAAACCAGCCCACCTTTTTCTGTTCTATTTCTGAATTTGAGGGGTGTAAATAAGTGAGGATTAGCCAAAGTCTGCCTTTAAAAAGCCATATGATCCAAATATAACTACTACCATCTACCCATTGGCTTTGAGCCCATTCTGACTTATAGTGACGCTGTAGGAAAAAGTAGCTTTTGTAGAGTTTTCCAGGCTGTAAATGTTTACACTGATTGACAGACTCATCTTACTCTGGTGACGCAGCTAGAAAGTTCAGACCACTGAAATTACGTTCGCAGTCTGACCCTTCACCCACGGTGCCATCAGGATGTGTTCCATGCCATAAAGGCACATCCAGGACTCTTACCAGATGACAAAGGGCTCACTTGGTTAATTTTGTTTAATTTGTTTATCATTAGCAAGCCTATGAATTCATATCTGTCTGTTGTCTTATGACTCTTTTTCTATTAAAGAGGTGGGAATTATGGTGGGGAGGCGGGAAGTAATGACAGAGATGATGGGTCTGGGAGTGTTTCTGTAATCGACTACAACATTAGGGTTTGGTATGTGTTGGGAACGCATGAAGTGTCAGCGGGTAATCATGGAAGCACGATTAACCATAATTTAAAAATTAAATGTAGTACTAGAAAACCATTCTGAAACAATAAACTGGGAATCCCAATTTGAGCTTAAATGAGTAATCAAATATGGCTGCCCTGGCAGGCAGTTCTGAGGGTCCTGGTGACAAGCCAAGAGAAAAGGGCTGGCTAGATGGGGGCTTGGAAGGCATGGCGTGGCGAGCAATCAAGACCTCTGCTCAGCCTTGGTCACTGGTCTCCAGGCTCTGCAGAGGATGGGCAGCTGCCTTGGCAGGGAGCACAGGGTGATGGGCTCCTCCAGGGTTGGATTGGCAGTGGGAACTGATAGGTCCTGTGTGAGTTGTCGATTGGATTGTGTCCGCCAAAACAGATGTCAAAGTCCTTACCCCCAGCACCCATGAGTGTGGCCTGGTTTGGAAACAGGGTCTCTGACATTGTAATCAGTTAAGTTAGCCTGAGGTCATACTTGAGTAGAGTGGGCCTGGATCCAATGTGAGTGCTCCTTTGAAAGGACAGAAGACACAGAGGGATGCACAGAAGGAAGATGGCCATGTAAAGACAGAGGCAGATTGACGTCTGCTGCCAAGAGTCCAGGAATGCCTGGGGCCGCCAGAAGCTGGAAGAGCAAAGAGCAACTCCTCCCCTAGAGCCTTTCGAGGACGTGTGAGTCTGATGACAATTGTGAGTTAGCTTGTAGCCTCCAGAACCGTGGGATAACAAATTTCTGGTGTCTTAAGACATCTTTACAGGTGAATTGTTCCCACAGCACTGAGAAACGAATACAGGTGGCCTGCAGAGATTTTAGCAGGCCCTAGTCTGGATGGTGTCGTTGTTACAGTGCTGGAAACACACAGGGCCAGTTTTACCCTGTCCTATAGGGTCCTGATGAGTCAGCATTGACTCGGTGGTAGTGAGTTTGATTGTGGGGGTGCTGGGAGGGTTGGCGGGGATCATAAGGCAGCCTCGCAGGGTTCTGGAGCCCACACAATGTATGCCAGCTGTAGCGGAGACTTCTGTAATGTTGGAGCAGCAGCTCCGGCATATGACTGGGGCCTAGTGGAGATAAAGCACCTAACTTTGGGATACTAATTGACTGTGTGGCCAAAGCAGACTCT
This sequence comes from Echinops telfairi, assembly GCF_000313985.2. NCBI lineage: Eukaryota > Metazoa > Chordata > Mammalia > Afrosoricida > Tenrecidae > Echinops > Echinops telfairi. The sequence continues at coordinate 55,986,930 of NW_022103928.1, forward strand.
CGTGAGCTGGATCCTGTCATAACTCCCAAGCCCTATCATTCCCCTAAACCAAAAAATGCACTGCTATCGAATTGATTCTAACTCATAGCTGCCCTGTAGGACAGGGGGTTCTGAGACTAGAGCTCTATGGGTGTATAAGACCTCATCTTTCAAACTCAGGGTGCCTGGTGGTTTCAAACTGCTGACCTTGTGGTGGGCAGGCCAATATGTAACCCACTACACCACCAGGGCTCCTTTAGTCCTATCATTGAATAAGGAGTCATGTCTTGATTAAGACTAAACAGTTCCAGGGAGATTTCAGCTGCACACGTGCACAAGAGTTCCATGGTGTCTATCCACCAGCACTGTGTCAGCACCTTCCCCTCAGCTCCCACCTGTTCATGTGATCCTTTCTGATGATTTGGTTGAAGAAGAAGGGGGTGAAGCTCAGTTCATGAATGAGTCAGCTATGTGTGTGGCTGCATGATGGAGATGCAAAGTGACTGAAGTACAGCCCCATTCAAAGGTGACTTTGAGAGACAGTGCTGAGGGAAATTCTCCCAAAGGGCAGAATGCCAGGTGATTCCCTGGTTATTCACTTGGTGTTGAAAGAGAAGGGGAATGAGGTTTGAATATACTCGCATATAGACTTGTGGGCAGGAGCAAATCCCTTGACTGCCTAGGCGGGACCTAGGAGGAGGAGGATTGGTAGGTCCCCAAGAAGGAGGTATGGAGTAAGGACAGGTGATCGGAGTATTTTCATATTGTAGGTAAAACATCTACAACAGGGAGGCACTAAACAAATATGTCCACAAACTGACACAATCAGTTGATGGCAGCCAGCCGTTATCATCAGTCCTTCCAATGTTGGCACCATAGGCTCATGAATCGCAGAGCTGTGGAGGAAGGGATTAAAGCTATTGATGGGCCCACTAGCCTGGGTTCGGTGATGCTTCCATCCTGTGTAAACTTGGCTGAGCCAGGGCTCTCCTATGATATGATCTAACACAATATAATCAACTCCATGACAGCATCTTGTGGGAGCAGCCAAGCAGCTTGGGAAGATTAGGGTGGAGTGCTACCTCCCCAGTCAGGTCACAGCCTTGATACAATTGAAAGGACCTTTCCTCAGGGGTATGACCTACTTCTTTTCAAGCAGACTCTTTGGGAAGGCTCCCCACTCCTGGCTGGTCCAGATACTGCATCTGACTCATCAACCTGCTGACCCTGGGAGCTTTCAGGGGTCTGCCATACTGCCTTACAACCTTGGATTCGTTGAACTCCACTGCCATGAGCCTGACTTGCTGACTGGCCTTGGATTGATTGGGCTCAGGCTCCGCCAGCCTGTGGTCTCCCTGTTTCCTGGTTCATCTTCCAGCTTCCTAGTTCATCAGCTGCAGCAGCTACGGAAGAAAGGGTTCCAGCTTAACAGCTGACTCAGAGGCTTAAACCAGACTGGACTTAGCTGTTTCTACAACTACCAATCGATGCATTTCAATTATGCGGTCCTGGTGAAGAATTTTGAAAGTTACCATGGACTGCCAAAAGAATAAACAAATCTGTCGTGGAAGAAGTATAGCCAGAATGCTCCTTAGGGCAAAGATGACGAGATGTAGTCTCACGTACTTTAGACATTGTGGTAGATATAGAATCGTTTGTCGATTTGAGGATTAAGAGAGAAGGGGTGGAGTCTAGTCTGCCAATCAGGGCATAGCCAATGGGGACTCTCTACGGGCATGGCCTTCTCCTGAGCATTCTGGGAACTCTGATATTCTATTATCCATGGTCAATTCCCCTTGACTCCCAGCTAAGCTGATATGGTGGGCATCAGTGGTGATACCAGGTCCTCATCCCTAAAGAGTTTGAATGCCTGACCATTATGTCCTTCTCAGGTTGGAACAGCTATCATTGTCAAATTTCTTTTAAAATTGGAGAAAGTAGTAGTTGTTATTAATTATCATTGAGTTACCTCCCAAGTCATCATGATCAAATCACAGTGGGTTCCTTGTGATCCAAAGGGTTTTCATTATTTGTTTTTTTTGGAAGGAGATCGTCTGATCTTCTTAGTCCATTTTAGTCCGGAAGGTCCACTGAAATGTTCCAGAGCACAGCAACATGAAAGACTTCACTGACGGACAAATGGTGACTGTGCTTAAAGTGCACTCACTGGGAATCTACAATTCTATCACTGAACCACCACTGCCCACCGAAAATATCAAGAGGTATTTAAAGAAATCACCTGAGTTTGCAAGTACTCCTCCCTCCCCATTGTGCATCGGTAGTCCCCTCTCTTCCTGAGGGTCAGGTTCAATCATCCCTTCCGTAATGATGATTCCTTTTCTGCCTGCTGCTTCACTGGCACAAGAGTGAGCAGTCCCCAAGAAGCAGCCACATACACAGTTCAACTGGCCTACTGCTATGTCCCATGGGAGGAGAAGGCAACTTTTTTTATATCATTTTATTAGGGGCTCAGACAACTCTTATCACAATCCATACATACATCAATTGTGTAAAGCACATTTGTGCATTCATTGCCTTCATCATTCTCAAAACATTTCCTTTCCACTTAAGCCCCCAGCATGAGGTCCTCATTGTTCCCCTCCCTCCCCGCTCCCCGCTCCCTCATGAGCCCGCGATAATTTATAAATTGTTATTTTGTCATATCTTGCCCTGTCCGACGTCTCCCTTCACCCACTTTTCGGTTGTCCATCCCCCAGGGAGGAGGTCATATATAGTTCCTTGTAATCAGTTCCCTCTTTCCTATCCACTGTCCCTCTACCCTCCCAGTATCGCCACTCACACCACTGGTCCTGTAGGGATCATCCGCCCTGGATTCCCGTCCTGGATTCCCTGTATTTCCAGTTCCTATCTGTACCAGTGTACATCCTCTGGTCTAGCCAGACTTGCAAGGTAGAATTCGTGTCATAGTAGTGGGAGTGGGGAGGAAACATTTAGGAACTAGAGGAAAGTTGCATTTTTCATCGTAGCTACATCGCCCCCTGACTGGCTCGTCTCCTCCCCGAGACCCCTCTGCAAGGGGATCTCCAGTGGGAGAAGGCAACTTTTTAAGGATGTATGTCCACTTCAGGAAACTCAGTGTTACATAACAGGAAGCCCAAATTCCTCAGGTGGATTTAATTAGATCACTCCTGCTATGCTTTGGTTCCTGATATTCTGTTATTGGGAGGCAATGAAAATATTTAATTTAAATTATATACTGTTAGATTTATGGTACATACTGTTGAAATGCTTCAACAAGCTGATGAAGCACTGTAAGCACTTACTCATCTATACTAGGAAATTTGTAGGAGAGCTACTTAGCCAACTGACAGAAAGAGAATACATATTCATACTCATTTCAAAGAACGGTAACCCAACAGAATGCTCAAATTATACAACAAGATCATTGATATCACAGACAAGTAAAATTTAGCTGAAGATCATCCAACAATGGTTCTAGCAATACATTAACATGTAGCTTGCCAGAGGTTCAGGCCAAATTCAGAAGAGGACATGAAACAAGGGACATCACTGCTGATGTCAGATGGATCTTAGATGAAATCAGAGAGTACCAGGAAGATCCTTCTCTCTTGGGGACAGCTCTAAGTGACTATCCAGGGTACAGAGCTCCATGTGGCACTGACTGATTCATTCACTGGATGGTATCACATCTCAGCTTCTCAATGTCTAATCCTGTTTCCCTCTTCCCTTTCAAGAACACTGTGGAAGAGAGGGGGAATCAGGACTCATAACTGCCCTGCAGGTTAACCCCTATCTCAGAGTTGGCCAGTAAGAGTTGAACAGTTACCAGCGAAGATAGTTTATACTCACAGTCTGGTGAGACTCAGAAAACTTTGATTACGAAAAATAGTTTTTCATACCAATAGTCATAACAATCTATAGGCTAGCTGTTGATTGGTTTGGACCAACTATACACATATTTATCCGAATGGATTGTTTGAGCATTCTTGAATGTATTCCACCTAGGTACGTCTCACTTCAGAAGCTAGATTCCCAACAGTGATCTGCGTACTCCACTTGGGGTTTAACTATTTCATGAAAGAAGATGCACTTTCACAGATGGCAAACAATCTCGAGTTTTGACCCAAGGTCAGAAGTCGTAGATGAATTTGTGGATTCATATATTAACTTCCAGAATCCTAAAGTTTTTGTGCCTTCTTTGCATGTATGGTTTATCAGCCCAATCCGTTCTTCATACTGAACCACACTGATACAGCAGATGTTTAATAATTCAGATATTTGTCGGAGGCTCACATTCCACAGGCAACTGCAGGAACTAGAAACACGGCTCATTTTCATCAAACCCTGGGTGTTTCCCAGAACTACTGTTTCCGACCCACCCAATGGTCGTCCCTTAAGTGCCGCGGAGGCTTTCCAAAGCTCAGGGCAGATTAAGAAAGGGAATTCTAACAGCCTCCGTTACTGTGACTGTCACTTGCATCTGAGTGCTTGGATGGACTCTGGCAAACCAACAGTGCATGCCTTGCCTCCTGGCTGTATCAAGTTCGGTCCTTGCTTCATCAATAAGGAAGTCCCATCTAGTAAGAATTTTTTTTTTAAAAGAACAAGGTAGTTTCTCTGAGCTCTCTCATGACCCAAAGTTATTATTGATCTGAGGAAGTAGCAAAAGTTATTATTGATCAGGGGAAGTAGCAAACGTTATCATTGATCTGAGGAAGTAGCTCCATGTCCTGGATGGAACTGTGTCCCTCTCCCCCGAGTCTTGTCAACTTGATGGGGCCATGATTCTCGGTGGCTTCGTAGTTATGTCAGGTGGGACTTTGCAGTTATAAGATGTGATCATCCTTATTCGCTGAGCTGAACAGCCTGTCAGTCGTTGAGGAAATTCCCCAACTTAAGGGATGTTTCCTTGGGGTATGGCCTATACTGGATCGCCTTTTATCTTCTAAGAGAGAGAAGTTAGCAGAGAGGAGGGACCTACTATCGCCAAGAAGAAAGAGCTGGCAGGGGAATGCATTCTTTGGACCCTGGGGAACCTGCTAGACTCAGGAAGGTTGGTGCCTAGATAGATGGCATTCTCGAATGAACACCTGGCGCACAGATGCTGAAAAGAGCCAAGGATCTTCTTCTTAAACTAAGCCAAGAGACAGCCTGCCTATCAAACAAGTGCCCTGGATTCTGGCTCCTAGCCTCCGAACCAGTGAGAGAATAAATCTTGGTTCACTACAGCCATCCACTTGTGTTACTGTCATAGCAGAGCTCGAGAACTCAGTTAACCAGTTTGCACAGCTTTTCACTTTGATGCTGTTAAATAGAATAAGTGTCTACACTCCGCTACAAATTCCTATAACTAGCTGATACATATGGACATCCTCAAAGAGACCCAAGGAAGCCTTGGTAGCCTAGTGGTTACCCCTTGGGCCGCTAACTGCTAAGTCAGCAGTTTGAAGCCACCAGCCACTCAGCTCATTGGGAGAAAAACGGGACGTTCTACTCCCATAACGAGGTATGGTCTTGGAAACCCACAGGGGCAGTTTCACCCTGTCCTAGAGGGCCACGATGAGTCAAAATGGACGCGATGGTGCTGAGTTTGGTTGTGGAAAAGGACCCAACAATCAGGTTGATTGAGGCTCCTGGTGACCCTACGTGTGTCATGGTAGAAGTGTGCCCTCTTGAGTTCTGTGCCTTCCAATGCTTCTTCAGAAGTAGATTGCCAAGTCTTTCTCCTAAGATGCTTTTACTCTCCAAACTTTGGGTGAGCTGCTGAGGGACCCCCATTAAGCGACCAAACACGAAGAACTTGTATACGCCGATCATTTCCGAATGAGCCCAGATGGGCCGCTTCAAAAGCTAATTCTCCTGAGGCGTGATGCGTTGAAACTCAAGCACCCACGTCTTTTTTGGGGGGCTCCAGAATCTAGCACTCTCGCCCTCTTTGGTGATCATTCTGAGGCAAGTGACGAACTTTTCCACATCACCCCCAAACTCCTGAGATCTTTTACTGCAAGATGCGTCTGGGCTGTGTCATCCTGTGATTGAACACGGTCTCAGCTGGGCCCTCCATAGGTGTGCCTGGCTGTTGCCCCTCTTCTGTCCCTCCACTGTCCCCAGCTCTGCCCTGAATGATGTGAATTACCTGCGTTTCAAGGAGCCTGGGGATTCCTGCCAGTTCTAATTTTATTTTGATATTGCCATCAGGTAGATTCTGATCCATGGGTGCCCAAGCGTGTCAGAGAGAGCTGTGTGCCACGGGGCTTATAGGGGCTGATTTTCCAGAAGTAAACCACCAGCCCTGTCTACTGAGACACCTCGGGTGGGCTTGAACCTCCAACCTTTCAGTTAGTAGTGAAGCCCATTAACCATTTTGCACCACTTGGGGACACTCCGTTTAAAAGGAGCTGATGAAAGGATTCACTTGTTTCCCCTGGCTCCTGAAGGCTGTGTGTGTGTGTGGGGGGTGTGTCGGTGCACACAGCATCCTTATCCCTGCTGTCATGACTGGGGGCAGCAACAGCTGGGAGCAAGTGGGTGGAGACGCGTGGAGAACAAAGCAGTTCAGGGAAGGGATTGAGCCCAGGTTCTGCCAGAGTCTGAGTCAGAAAGAGTGTCTTCCCGGTGGTGAGCATTTGCTCCGGAAAAAGGTGCTGCCTTGGGCTCAGCCAGCATCCATTGCCAGGCGCTGTGCTAATCTCAGCGCATGCAGCAGAGCAGAATCCTTCCTCTGAAGGATGCAGGCAAAGTGGTGAGAATGATGCTTAAGGTGATCATATCAGTACCGTGTGGAAAGTGATAAGGGGTAAGGGGAAGGTGGGTCTAGGACAGTGATTCTCAACCTTCCTAATGCCACGACCCTTTCATGCAATTCCTCATGTTGTGGTGACCCCCAACCATAAAATTATTTTCATTGCTACTTCATAACTGTCATTTTGCTACTGTTATGAATTGGGCGACCCCTGTGAAAGGGTTGTTCGACCCCCAAAGGGGTGTGACCCACAGGTTGAGAACCGCTGGTCTAGGAGAATGGGAGGGAAGTCAGGGAAAATGATCCCAGGAAACTGGTGCCTGTGAGGAGCCCAGAAGACAGGGAGAATGGACTAATCCATCCAGACTCCTCCCGCTAGTGGAAGAGCCGTCGGCCATCTGCTCCCCTTGCTGCCCCTCTCTTCTCATCTCAATTCTCCCCACTCCCCAGCCAGCCCTTCTGTTCAAGGGAGGCGTATCTGCTCTCTGAATCCCCCAAGGACTTGCCGGCTCCTGTCTTGATGCCTTTGTCCAGGGTTGGCTTTCTCCGGAGGATGTGCTCATCCCATCCCCAAAGGTCTGGCCCAACCCCATAGAGGGAGCCAGCCTCCCCTAATGGATTCTCTTCTCATCCCTTTATTCTGCTACTATTTAGGACTTAGGCTTTCGGCTTGTTTAGTGTAGTTCCAAAGACCCAGAGACATCACACGTGGCCACTGAGTATGACTTAGATGCCTTCAGGTAAAAATCCTTCAAAGGTTTCAGGATGGACCGCCTGTGCTTTATAAAAACAGGAACACGAGTGGTTCACAGCCTTGCATTTCAATGTGGAAAGCAACCCAGGAAGGCAGTTGGGGGGTTCCACCTCCTCGCCCAGCAATCCTCAGGAAGGTGTCACTAATGGTACCATGTCACGACGTAGTTCACTGGGCTGCCAACCACAAGGCCAGTGGTTCAAAATCACCAGCTTCTCTGTGGGAGAAAGATGAGGCTTTCTACTCCTATGAAGATTTACAGCCTCAGAATGCCACAGGGGAAGTTTTGCTCTGCGCTCCGGGGTCACTGGGAGTTGACAGGGACTCAATGGCAGTGAGTTTGGCTTTGGTATTTCCGACAGAGGGAGAGTCGAAGAGAGAAAGTCATCATATTCTGCTTATAATCTTATACATGTTGTGCAGTTTATAACATACAAATTCAATGTCACCATTTCCAAGGACGTTGTGTTTCGTAAAGTAGACGGCAGTGAGAGAGAGGAAGGGCCTCAGCAGGGCGGGGGCGGACACAGTGGCTGCAGCGATGGGCTCCGGCTTAGGAGCAATGGCGAGGGTGGCGCGGGACCAGGCAGGGTTTTGTCCTGTTGTTCACAGGGTCGCTGTGGGTTGGGACTGACCCCATGGCACCTAAGGACACCCAACCTGAGGGAGTGTGGTCTCCTTTCTTCAGCTAGCATCGTGGCTCTTCATGCCTGAGTACAGCGCCTGCAGGACGAGAACGGGCTGTGTGTGCCCACCGGATTCCTTCACCCACAGCGAGGCTGCTTAGCTTCCCTGGTCTAGCTCATGATCGAGACCAGCACGCTTGAAAATATCTCATAAGTGACGGCGTGAATGGCATTTCTAAATCTAGGGTTCAAGAGGGGCGCTTCCTCTCTGATTCTGTGACTATGACCCACGATCGAATGGCGGGAAACAAGCACACATGCGTCTTACTAAGAGCTACCAGAAAACATTTCCTGGAGGGGTAGGGGAAATGAATGGCGTTCTCATTTTTTCTCTGCGCGTTCTTCTTCTCCCTAGAATAGATTCTAAGGAGCTGGGCCTGCACTTCTGTGAGGTTGTGACATTGATTAAGTGAAGGCCTGAAGCACTAGAAGAGGAAAGTGGGCCAAGATGGAAAAAGGAAAGGATCGAACCAATAGTTGCCGTGTAAATGACGGAGTATGAGGTAGCTCTCGGAGTATTTTCGCCTCCATGCTCAAATGTTCATCTCTGAGTTATGCACTATCATAATAGATCCAAGTTAAAAAAATGGTTTCTGGCACTAATGCATAAAATATGTGCATGCAATTTAAAGTCTGAAGAATGGATCTTTCTTTGGGGGAGGAAAAGAATGATACGAAAGCTCCTGCCACACTGGGGGAAACAGAACAAGATTATCTACAAAGTTAATTTAAATCGTGATTGCCTAACTGTCCAATAAAATATGAATACTTATTATGGTAATCCATATCACCTGCTACACATCTTATTGCAGGGGTGCTGTGCACCTTCTTAAAGAAACATGCACTAACTAGGTAATGTCAGACGTTAGGGACGAGCGGAAATGGCAGCTGAAGGGTTTGCTTCCTATTGGTTGGGAGACTGGACTTTAACCTCTAGGAACAGACTAAAACTATAAACACAACTCTGTGTCCATGGCAACATGCAGAAGAAGGTCATTATTTTTTCTTCACATTTTTAAATCTCAGAGCTTAATAGCATATTATATGCATTGCCTCAGGCCCACCATTCCTCCAGTTGGTCATTAAGTATGAGGAAATGCCCTCGCTTCCAGTCATTATTGCTTACATAAAATGCCACTTACAAGCCTCTTGAACAAAAGAACTACAGTGTCAGTGTGAGGCACAGCCTCAACTATTGTAGTAATTTGGCTTGGAGAGCAAGTCCCGCCCCCCCCACCCCCGCCCCAGAGCACCTGGCCCAGAATCTAGGCTTGTGTGCCGAGTGCACCATAGACAAGCAAACCTTTCCAGTAGCAATTAGATCCCAAAGTTCAGCTCTTCAGGTGAGCTCACCAGAAGAAAGGCCCTCGACCCATCTCCTCCCATGGTCTACCCGGCTGCTGTAGGTATGCTGCGGGAGCAAAGGATTCTGGGTAAATCCAGTGTCCTCTACTCCCGTCTTCTTGTGGAGAACCGCTTCTGGGTAGACCAGTTTGGGATTTGGGGTTTTCATACTAGTTCAGTTCGTTTGTTTTTGTTTTTAAAGGAAGACTCGTGTCCAGCACTCCTTGGATGACTGAAAAGAGAGAGAGGATTTACTTTAGAAATAGATCTGATGTTCAGCCTACGCGGACAGTATGATAAGTACAATTCAATCATAAGCCAGGAAATTTAGTCCAAGTGGAAGCCCTTCAGGGTGGCTAAAGCCCAAATCTAAATCAAACCTTTTGCCCTCGAATTGGTTCCAATCATGATGATATGTGAGAGGGTAGAACTGCTCTGTCGTGTGTGCTTGACTGTAATCTTTCCGAAACAAATCGCCAGGCCTTTCTTCCGTGATCCAGCTGGGTGGGCTCCCATCATCAGCCCTCTTCCTCAGCCGAGGTCCACCTGGGTGGCTTCAACCAGACAAATGCCGCTCGCACTGCTGTGGCCGGTCGACAGAGACGCGACCTAAATAAACACCTGCCCAGGTGAGTGGTGCAGACAAACGTAAAAAGATGTGTTGAAAACTAGAGCAAATCTAGGAAGCTCCCAATTTAGACTGGCTTTTTCTTCCAAGAGTTTGTTTGTAAATCAACTCTTGGAACCCGGAGCAAATATTTTCCCAAAAAGACATTGTAATAAATATGGCTGTGCAAATCTCACCGGTAACAAACGTGAAATTGTGCACCTGAGCAATGCTTGCTTTTATTGGCTGTATTTGATCCACTCTTTCCCAGCTACGTATTGGATCTGAGGGGCTTCAGGGGCTGGTCTGGGGGCCAGACTACCTTGTGCAGTGCTTCCTTCGGGAAGTTTGTTCCCACTCAGAGGGCTGGATGTGAGGGAGACTTGGTCTGCTGCCAAAGCTTTTCATGATGAGGAGAAAATTCCCTCCTTCCGGTCTGAGGATGCCACCCAGGAGTTTAAAAGCGAAAAAGAAGGCAGCCTTTTGGGTACAAAGGGCATTCATAAATTTGGCGTATGTATTTAGGGAACTGTCAGCACTTCATTTAGAAACTTATCCAGATGTAAGATGTGGAAAAAATAATCTATAACTTATCAAGGGTTCGTGAGGGAGGGCAGGCAGGGGAGGGAGAGGGAAGACTATCAGGGGCTCAAGTGGGAAGAGAATGCTTTGAAAATGATGATGGCAGCCTATGTGCAAATGTGCTTGACACTCTGGATGAATGTATGGATTGTGAGAAGAGATGTAAGAGCCCCCAGTAAAAGTATTAAAAAATAAAATAAAACAAAACAAAACTATTAGGCTGCAGGTGAATTCTACAGAGTTTAGACCAGGAAGTTGAATAAGAAAACATAAACACGGAAGCAAACACAGAACCAAGGCTTAACATGGAGCTAGTCCATGGAAGGAAGAACGTCACAGGGGCTGTGAGCAACACCGCTGATGTTTGGGGGCCAAACAAAGTCGTCCCCCCAAAAGTAAAGAAGCCCAAGGGCAGTGGATGGTGATGCTGCTGATCACGCAAACTCCCCGTTCTTATTTTATCCTTGTCTCCATGCGTGCCGCAGTTGAAAGTTCTAAATGATTCTGAGCTATGAGACATCATGTGCCCATTCAGTCTCTGACCATTTCTCTGTCCCGCCCACCACCCACTCTATATCCAGGAGCCACATTCTAGCCCCGCCCCACAGCTGCCGTCTAGACAACGCGGAATCATGATGACCCCATGCATGTCAGAATAGAACCACGCTCCATTGGGGTGTCAGTGGCTGGTGTTTTTAACGAGTAGACGGCCAGGTATCTCTGGGTGGACTCAAACAGGTAACATCCAAGTGTGGTAATTGTTCACAACACCCAGTGGCTCCACATTCTAGCTATACCCAAACCCAGGCCCACTGCCAGTGGGTCAATTCCCACTCCCAGCCACACCCCCTCTCCCCCCATAGGGCTTCCCTGACGCTGTAAGTCTTTACAGGAGCAGATGTTGTTAGGTGCCATCTAGTCAGTTCTGACCCATAGCAACCTGAGGCCCAACAGGACAAAACACCCCGCAGTCCTGCCCCATCCTCACCACTGTTCCTATGCCTCAACCCATTGTTGTAGCCACGGCGTCTGTCCATCTCCTTGATGGGCTTCCTCTCCTTCGCTGCCCCTCTACATTACCAAATATGATGTCCTTCTCCAGGGACTGGTCTCTCCTGACAACCTGTCACAAGTATGTAAAACAAAGTCTTGCCATCCTTACCTCTAAGGAGACCTTTGGCCGTACTTCTTCGAAGATAGATAGGTTTGTTCTTTTAGCAGTCTATGGGTGGTATAGTGGCTAGGAGTTGGGCTTCTATCTGAATGGTCAGCTGTTGAAAACTATCAGCAGTTCCAGGGGAGAAAGACTGGATTTTCACTCTTGTAAAGAGTTACAGTCTTGGCAAGGGGGTCGCTATGAGTCAGCATTGACTCTATGGCAGTGAAAGATGGTACTTTCAATATTCTTCTCTGGCACTTCAATTCTTGTTCTTTCTGTGGAGGAGCTGGTGGGTTTGAACTGCTGACCTTGCAGTTAACAGCCCAGCATATAACCTACTATGTCACCAAGGCTATATCCCCCACCAAAGAAACAAACTGTGAGCGGCAATAACCTATTCTGGACAATCCCTCAATAACCACATTGTTCCCAGAGAAGAGAGAGAGAGAAAGATTTTTTTTTTCCAGCCAGAATGAGGGTAAAGTGAAATGCGGGGTCAGGTGGCGTCAGGAGCAGTGGTCCACGAGAAAGAGGTGGAGTGAGTGTCGGAGAAAAGCAGGGGACAGGAGTCTTGTGGAAGAGAGCACATAGCCCATGGTTCCTGCAGTCAAGAGCGAATGAGGAGGGCCAGGAGGAAGCCCACGAAAAAATTCATGAAATAATGCTTGGAATCGTACAGACAGAGACAACAAATGCTATAAAACAATATGATGATGTCAGATTTCTCATGACAGCTTGGAGAGTATAGAACAGTGGTTCTCAACCTGTGGGTCGCAACCCCTTTGGGTGTCAGATGACCCTTTCACAGGGTCACTCGATTCATAACAGTAGCAAAATGACAGTGAGGAAGTAGCAATGAAAATAATGTTATGGTTGAGGGGTCCCCACCACATGAGGAACTGTATGAACGGGTCGCGGCATTAGGAAGGTTAAGAACCACTGGTCTAGAAGGTCAATTTCTAACCAGGAACAGAAAATGCAGGGCTGGAAGAGACCAAGGCCTCTCCCCTCCTTCAACATAGGACGTTTGTAACCAGCTTACCTGGTCCCCAAGGGTCAGGGAAGTCTCCAGCACTCAGAGTAAATTGACTTTCTGTTCGTCTCTCTTCCCTCCAGTTTGGTCACCCGCAGGGCTCTTGAGTTGATGTTCCCAATGCTAGCTGTGACCCTGAGGAAACCCATGAGCTGGGAAGAAAGAAAGAGGAATCCAAGTCCAATGTCCCAACTTGACCTCCCATTTCTTGTCGTTTGGGACAATTGATTTCATACGTTTACCATGAAGACAACATGGCAGATGAGAGAGATTATTCAGGGTCGTTCCTGAAGTACTTCTCAGGGTCAACTAAAAAATGTTCCCACAGGAAAACATGCCTTTCCATGGCACCAAAGCCCGAATCCCATCAATATGCAGAGATGTTGTTGGAAAAGAAATGTGAAGCAGTCGTTGATGACGGTTGGGGTAGTTTGAAACAATGAACTATGAAAAATGAACAATATTAGGAGGCTCTCCCCTCTCATCTAGACCTGGAGTTTTGAGTATCTGTAGAATGGTCTCATAGCACGGTGGATTAAGCATTGTGCTAGTAACCACAAGATCAGTGGTTCAAACCCACCAGCTGCTTTGCAGGAGAAAGAAGAGACTTAATGTACAGCCACGGACAGCCTCAGAAACCCAAATGGCCACTTCTACTCTGCTCTGTTGAGTTGCTATGAGTTGAAATCGATCAAAAACAATGCGTTTGTTTTGTTTTGTTTTTAGTAAAATGATCTTTCTCTCTCCTTTTCCAGCACTTACCATAGAGACTTAGCTCTTCCAAGTACTTCCATCTCAAGGGAAAAAGAAGAAAAAACACCTATTTACTTCAAACAGTTCCTTGTGGGATGGACTAAATGAACAAGGATGGGTACTTGCTACTTAGTTAAAACAATCCCTTGTTGGATGGACTAAATGAAGAGGGATACTAAAGGCATTTTTTTCAAGCATACATTCCAATCTAATGAGATTGTTGGAAGTCTGTCTTGAAATCGTGTCAGTTTGCTGGGAAAACCTGGCCCCAGGGAAGGCAGTCCCTGCAGCTGTGCTGCTGTGGCACGGTGACTTCTCCACTCCATGATGTTTGGAAACCATGGTGTGGGCAGCATGGACCATCCAAACATATCAGTCTCCTGGGTCTTCCACCCAGAAAATTCATGCTCAGGTGAACACTCTGCTTGCCATCTGTATCAGGAGGACTGACTCTTGGTGGGCTGTTTGAGGCTCTAGTTCATTTCCAAAAGGATTGAAGTTGAGTTTAAAAAAAAGAAAAAAGATCATCTATCCTATGCTCAGTCACTTCCTAAATTAATTGTGTTTATTTAAGCACATCATCTGAGTGACTAACTTTTCACAAGCTTGCTGGTTTGGATATACTGGAAAGAAGGTCATTTTGAATTAGTGAATGCCTGGGTGATGAAACAATTTGGAACCTGCGCAAAGTCTGCTTACTTTCAAGTCATTCCTTTGGACTCGTTACTAGACTTTCCAAAGCCCCGATCATTGAGGGAGCGGGTTCCAGAAGAGGATATCAGTGATTGGGCTTGGTGCTCTGGCCTTTGGCTTCGACTCGGTTGGTGCTCTTGCCTTGGGCTACGTAACGTCCTCCTTGCCTCTGTGAGTCATGGAGGTGGCAGGGATGGATAGAGCCCCGAGTCCAGAGCTCGGCAAACTTTCTGTAAAGAGTAAGCGATGAAATAGTTTGGCTTGGCGGGAGAGATGGTTGCTAGCACAGTTATTCAACTCCACTATAAGTATTTTAACCCAAATGCCATCTTAGGTAATAGGCAAACAAATGAGTGTGGTGTCTTTCACTAAAGTTTTATGTGTGAAAATATGTTCTGTAAGGCTTTTTCCTTCTCTGTCACTCTCAATGAGTCACTTGTGATTCAAAGCAATCCTATAGGATAGGGTAGATCTGCCCCCATGGGTTTCCTGTACTGTCATTTTTTACTGGAGTTGAAAGCCTAGTCTTTCTCTCACAGAGCAACTGGTGGTTTCGAACTGCTAACCATGAAGTTAGCAGCACCAACTCATAACCACTGTACCACCACAGACTGGATATGGCTTGTGGGCCATAGCTCCCCAACCTCCATACCAGCTTTTGTGACAGATAAGGAATCCTCCAAAGTCACTCAATGGTTAACATCAGTACCTGAACCCAGACTTCAACATTAAATCTAGAACCCACCTTTGTTCTACAATCCCATCTCCGTTCTCTCTCATTCTGTGAAACTTCTGAACTGTCAACATCATCCATATGAACAAGTAGTACCAACAAGTAGAAACACAAAGTATGTGAGGAAATGGTTTTCTGGTAGCATTCCATCATTTAATATAAAGTGCTATGAAGAAGAGATTGTGTAGGAAGGGGTCATTGATAATTACACTATTTACGTTGTCAGTGTTATGTTTCAGGGTGGCAGCAAAAGAGCCAACCTTAAAAGGTTGTTATGTCACTGTGGGGGTGTGTAGGTGGGTCTCATTTCAACAAAGCCCTTTACTAGAGTTGAATTTGAATAAAACCAGGAAAGCCAATTCATGGCAGAACAGTCGATGGACTTCCAAGGCAGACATTCTGAACAAGGGATTCAGAGGATGTGAGTGCCTGAGAACAAATGTGGACATTTCTGTGCAGGTCTGTGTGCTTTCCCACTGACGACAGGAGCTATAGTTTTCTTGGGAGTAGTTCTCTCAGATCTACTGTCCAGTCCAGTAAACTCTCCCCTAATGGTGTGGAAACGATTGGTCTGTTGAGTTTTAACTCCGTTGGAGTCTTTAACTTCAATGACTATAATTTTCATGTCTGTAACTTGGTTCTTTTGCAAATCTTTGGGAGGGTTTTTTTTAAAATTGATTCTATTGTGTTCTTTCCTAAGGGTTTCTCAATGTGATTTCCTGCAATTAGACATGCTCAGGTTATAGTCTCTTCCAGGCTGTTCAGTCATTTTCGGTGATTCCCCCAAAGGTTAGAAGGTTCTAGATTGTGTAATGCTCCTGTTCTAGTCAAGAGAAACAGCCCGCCTGACAAGGAAATGAAGAGGCTTCCATCAACAAAGTCCGTTTGCGTGTGTTCTCAGTGGCTGTCTTTCCAAAAGGTGGTTAGATGGTTGTCAAGCTGACCCAGAGGAGGAGGAGAGGCTCAGTATGATTTGGCCTGCCCAGGCAGAGAAACGAGTCTCTTGGGACCAGTTCAGCATTGTATCAGAGGGCCCAGAAGCAGTGATTCCCATACCCAGTCCGTGGAGAACAGTGCAGCACCTCTGGGGTATCAACTGGCTCAGAGCAGGACCGGGTGAGGCACAGGGCCCGGGGGCCCTAGAAGGTTAAATTCAGTGCCCGGAAACTAGTAGTTAGACTTGACTTCTGGCTACATAGCAGCCTGGGTTGTCCCAGAAAACCCTCTAGTCACAAACCCAGAGAAACACTGGATAAATTTTTTTAATTTTTAAGGAATGTGTTTGTTTGCCTTTTCTCTCTCTCTTTCTTAAATTCAAGCTGAATTTAAAAGAAAGACATGAAAAATCACATATGCTAGGAACCAAGAAGGAACAACAATCTAGAATGGTGAGCTTGAACCAAAGCCACCATGGCCTGGGCAGATAGACAGAGGGGTTTTAATCCTCAGGCCCAGATAAGAATTGTGGACGCGAGTTCACTCAAGGTGAGAAGCTAAAAGAAAGAGGACCCATCCAACCAGAACTCTTCAGGGACTGCTGGTTTAGGCAAAGGAATCCGGAACACTCCATCCAGTGGATTAGGCAGATAATTAAGGGAGCTTTCTGCCTGGTCTAGGGCTCTGGTTAGAAAAAATAATAATGTCTAGCGGGAATAAAATGAAAAGCCCAAACCTGCGCTTGATGTTCAAGTATGGGATTTGAATGGACACTGTTCACATGGATTGGACTGAAGAAAAACATGGTCCAAATAGGAGCATACGTGATGTCCGGTGGATGTCTAGACAGAGCTTTCGTATAGGACAGACGCCCTATGTCGCCTACAACAAACAGACCCACAGAGAACACATGGTCCCCGTTGAAGATAGGCTCCTGCCATGGTAGGACTTCACCCAAGGAGCGGAGCCACCGTGGGAGAAACAACAATAACATCTGGAGGAGACGCGACCTCACATCCACTGCTGCTGCAAAGAAGTCAGTTCCGACTCCTGGAGACCCCGCGTCCGACTGAGTGGAGTGGTGCCACAGGGCTTTCGGGACTGTCATCTTCATGCAAGCAGACTGCCAGGCCTTTTCTCCTGGTGCCATCAGGTAGGTTTGACCCACTGACTTTTATGTCAGTCACACACAAACTGTTTGCACTTCCCAAGACCTACAAGAAGCCATAAGAATGTTAAAAAGAAAAAGTAAGATATAGAAACCATTAGGAAAGAATGGGATAGCATAGGGAATACTAAAAGGTTTGAGAAAGAACCAAGTAGAAATTACAGAAAACTGTGGTCATTGGGAAGGCCTGGTGACATAGTGGTTAGGAGTTGGGCTATGACCCATGAGGTCAGCAGTTCAAAACTACCAGCCACTCCTTGGGAGAAAGGTGGAACTTTCTATTCCTGTAAAGGGTAACCGTCTTGGAAGTCCCCAGGGACAGTTCTGCCCTAGCCCGTAGGGTTGCCATGGGAGAGAACTAACTCCACGGCAGTGGTTCGTAGTCGTAGTAGCATCATTGGAGTTAAAATTCAATTAAATTGTAAAACAATACTTTTGAGAAGAACTTTATGGAAATGAAAGGTGGATCTGGGGGAAGCACTCAGAATAGCACACAGGAATTTAAAAGCTTGGGGAATCCGTTTTTACTAAATGAATGAAAGTCAAGGATAGCCTTGGACTGCTAGTCTTTGTCAGCAAGATCAACTCTAGGTCCATCTATTGGTGGGCTAGTGTTCTTGATGAATCTGGTCAAGGGAGAATTCCTGACTAACTTGGTTGGTTTGTTCAGGAGGTGAGGGAGCTTGAGTCTGAAGATGTCAGGCCTGCAGAACCCCTGGGGAGCAAAGCTTGGGAAATTGCAGATGGCCCTCAACAAGTCCCTTATCTGTCACACTCTGTCCTGTCCAGGCTTCCTCTATCCTGAAATGTGTACCGACCTTGAAAAGAAGAGGAAGGAACATAGGTCTGTGTTCCTCAAGCTGAAGAGAGCCTTTCTGGACCATTAAACGTGGTCACGGATGTCTTTTCACACGCCATATTGATCCGTACCTCACTGCGCAACAGACCGGAAACAACCTTAGCCCAGAAGCAGAGATAGAACACGGCTAGTGATAGACCTCTTAAGGAATCCACAGGAAGATGGCTTCCTCCTCTGTGTAGCACTCTTACTCAAAAAGATGACAATCAGGCACTAAATCACAAATGTACGGAGCAGCCTCACTCTATGGAATCCACCCCCGCCCACCAATCAGGGGTCCGTCCCTGATCCCCGATTCCCTGCTTGGTCTGATCGCTGAACTCTGCTGCGGAGCTCCAGCTTTGCCTGACCTTAGATAACTGGGAACCACATGTTCCTGCCTGCCTCTTCCAGTCTGGTGCCCACGGGGGGGCTCTGCTTTGCAACAGCCCCCAGCCCTGGCTTGGCAATGCCCACAGGACTGCTTTCTCATGTCAAGCTGGGCTTTTCTGGAAGGCCAGGAGTCTGGTTTGCTTTTCTTCCTAAGAATAGCTCCCTGTGATGAGAATCTCCTGACTTGTAGGGGAGCATTAGGGGGGCACACTTGCCACAGGGGTCCTGGAACAACTTGATTCGGAAGCTGGGGATGAATTCTCATGAACCTGTTACTCAGGAGAACCCCAGAGAGCTGTGGTAACTAACATTTTTCAGTGACTGGGGCAGCACACATGAATGGCCAATGAAAATAATACCATTTGTCTCCTAATGGTGCAATCGGTCACTTCTCTGCAGATAGGACTCACCTCTGCTTCAGGGGGAGGAGAGAGGGTCAGGCTGCCAGGTGCTCAAACACCTTCAGCCTCTTTCTCTGAGTCAACAGGCAGTCATTTCAGAGCTGAATCAGCAGTGCAAACTGGTGATTGGACACAATGAGAACCTTTGTTATCTTAAAGAACCTGATACATCACCACGGGGATGATTCCCATAAGTCACTAGCAAGTGCCTTCAGAGAGCATGGGGAAGGACATGGAGTTAACAGGGGGAGAGCTGAGCGCCCAGTTTTCTGCCAGAAATGATTCATCACGACTCTGGATAGCTGCATACACTTCTGCATCATATAGTGGAGGCCTGGTGGGAGAGTGGTTACGTGTGGGCTACGAATCACAAGGTTAGCAGTTCGAAACCACCAGCCTCTTTGTAGGAGAAAGCTAAGGCTTTCTACTCCCATACAGGGTTATAGTCTCAGAAAGCCCCAGGGGCTGTGATTCAGAATTGACTCGATGGCAGTGGGTTGTGTTTTTTTTAAGTGTTTGCACAAAATAACATCTCATGGCTAAATCTGTGGTCCTGCTATTCTTTCTTACACTCGAAAATCATATTCCATTGGAACCCTCCCGGATTTGGCTGCTTCCAGCAAAGCCTTCTGAGACTATAGTATTTTCAATACAGCTTCGATCCTGTGCTCAAAGTCATGAGCGGGGGTACTTATCTCACTCTTGTTCTCACGACCCCCCATAAAGCAGGCCTGCTAGACTGTGCGTCTGCAGGTGACTCTGACATGTGCACTTAGCACATGTATTCTCTGAGGCCTTCTAGTGGAAATGTAAGCCGGGCCCTGGACCATTCTGAAGACGGGAGGGACACAGGGGCCGATAACCCAGTAACCAGGGAAACACGGATTCCTGATGTCTGCTAAACTGGTCTCTACAGATCTGTAAATAAAGGTAAGTGTATCTTGGTATCTTGGTAACTAGGTAACCAGGTACTCGGTGTCGTCAGGAATGATAATTTGAAAAGAGACTGATTCTGTAGGCAGTGGTATTACCAAGGACCACATCACGGAGGGGACAGACCACATCAGGTGACACAGTCAATGGGGGTGATGCCAAAATGAATACTATCTACATCTATGAAACTTTGTGTCATGTTCAGCAGAAATTTCTTATTTTTTAATTGAAATATTCCTGTAATTAGCTATAACAAAAACATTTTTTCATAAGTCCAGTGTGCTCGTATCAATATACCTACAAGGTTACCACCTGATGCTAATATACTTTCAGAAGCTGCTAAAGAGCTGTGATCTGAACTCTCATTGTCCCCCAATCATCATGATGCTTCAGAACACGTGGTTTTGTCTGTATGTGATGTTTTTGTTGCTGCCAGTGCTTCCATAGTCACTGGTGTGTCCAGAGGAGCCCTGGTGGCATAGTGGGTTACTATTTGGACGGCTAACCACAACATCAGCAGTTCAAAACCACCATCTGTTCTGCAGGAGACAGATGAGGCCTTCAACTCCTGTAAAGAGTTATAGGTATGAAAACAGAACTATTATAATAAAAATAAAATAAATAGTGTTTCCTGAGACTGTAAATCTTTATAGGAAGAGCTAGTACCTCCTTTTCCTCATGGAAGGGCTGGTGGATTTGAACGGTGGACCTTGCGGTGAGCAGTCAGCACTGACCTGAAAGCGCCACCAGAATTCCTAATATGTGGGAAACTCTTAAAATTAATTTTCATACACATTAAACTTTTTAATCAAAGTGGATACTATGCAAATAAAAACAATCAATCTCAGAGAGATTAAATAACCGAATTAGGGCCAGCTCTCCAAAGCCAGTATTCGATGTATTACACTAGAATTCCAAAACAATATTTTAAAATATCTAGAGAATAATCTCCTAGGGACTGCCAACTTATTCTAAATATAAAGCTGAGTCATTCTAATCCTAAAATTATGAATTGGATAGTTATTTTTCTCTAGCTTCAACTTAAGAAGTATTTATGCATTAGGTGTAAATGCTGTGTAGAAATAGTTAGGTGATACAACGTTTAATTGAAGAAGAACAAAGGGGTTCCAGTCTCAGAAACCCACAGGGCAGTTCTGCCCCGTCCTATACGGTCCAACTGCCTGTGAGTTGGAATCAACTCAATGACAGTGAATTTGGTTTGGTTTGGTTTGGAGCGTGTCAAATTGTCTAACGTCTTACTACAATATTGTAGTAAATAGTAAAGGAGGCATCAAAACGTTTGTGGGGGAACTCCATTACTTTTTAATTCCATCTTTCCACAAACACTTTGAAGCTCCCTCATATTTGTGAACCATTGTCACTAGCCTTTCGGAGAAGGAAGTAGTACTTAATGGGAAAGGTGGAAAAACATTTAAGAAGGCTTTCTGTTCAGTTTCTAAAAGCATTGTAACTAATGTCATAAAGCAATGATTTTACAAAATGATTGTGTTAGTCGACAGATCATCTAACAGATGCTACATTGAAGCAACTTACAACTATATCCCATAGTATTCTGTGATTCAAATGGATATACTAAGGGGAATTACTAAGGAGTCCTATATCACAGGTCATGGGAGGAGGTCCATGGGGGCCACTGGGGGGCGGGGACCCAATGACACTGGGTGACACCAAGGCCAGTGGCATCATTGTTTGTTGGAAGGTGCTATGGGTTTCGATTGACAGAGGCCAGTCAGATGCTGAACCAGAATCCTTGATGTGAAGGAAATTGTGCATGTGTGTACTGTAGCTTAGCATAGAAGGACAAGTAAGCCAAGGCTTAGCTCATTGACTGGGTGATCAGAGACTCGTTGTGAAGGTAATAGAAGCCAGCTCTCTGCTGAAAGCCTTTGATGGAGGCAGAGTAAGAGCAAAACCAAGCTGCCTGGGCTAGCACCCACTTCTGCCATTCATTTGCTCTGTGAGTCCAGGCACGTTGCTTAACCTTCCTCTGCCCTGGTTTCAAAGATTATAGCCACCCATCTCAGAGAGTTGGCTTGAGGATCTATGTCAAATAGTATAAGGTCCTGAACTCGTGATAGACTGAGGATTAGCCAAGTGAAACCTCCTTCCTCTCTAGAGCCTGCACTTATTGCACACCTAAATTCCATGCACAGGTAAAATCTGTTGATGGCCATGAGACAGCTGAAGAAGATAGAGACCTTTCTCAGAGGACCCGGGCCTTCTCCACTGAAGGAACATGCTTTCACGAAGTAATGGCAGGGCCGTGGTGGAGTAGTGATTCAGAGGCGCATGTGGGGACACTGATTATTGTTTCTAGTCAGACAAGTATTATTGTGTCAAGTCGGTCCCCATGAACAACCAGATCACACCACGTGATCCACCATTAAGATCCCTCACCAAGGTCCATTGGCGGATGTTACAAGAGCAGAGTGTCAGATGTCTCTTTCTAATCTGTCTTAGTCTAGAATCTCAACTGAAGCCGCTTCCTTATCATTAGAAGGGTAAGTAGAGGTGATTCCAATTCCCAGAAACCGTAGAGGACAGAGCAGATCTGCCCAGTTGGGTTTCAGAGGCTGTAAAGCTTCACAGGAACGGAAAGCCTCCTAACACCAGCAGGGCTCCTTGTTCGGCATCACAGCAATAACCACGTCTCTACTGACAGATCGGTGGTGCGTGTGCAGCAAGTGCATTAGCCAGGAACAAAATCTGGTCCACCTGGAAGGTGGGGATGTTTCCACGGAACCACCATGGCCACCAGGGCCAATTGACACTGTCCTGCATGCAGACTCTTCTGGAATGAAATAGGATTAGCACTTACTTCACAGGAGACAAATAAAATAACTCATGAAAGAGTGATTAGCACAGTGTGTTGGCACAAGGCGAACAATGGATGTTAGCTGCGTACCAAACATGGTGTTGTGGTTACAAGTTGGGCCCTAAGTACAAGGTCAGCAGTTCAAAACCACCAGCTGCTCCTCGGGAGAAAGAGGAAGCTTTCTGTTCCTGTGGAGAGTTTCGATCTCAGAAACCCACGGGGAAGTTCTAGTCTGCCCTGTAGGTTGCTATGAGTTGACATTGACTGGATGGCAGTGACTTTCATTTCAGTTTGTTTTCACTTTGGCGCTCAGAGTGTGCCTGAAGCTCTCCCACACAGCTTCCTCGGCCATTGAAGACTATTGTCACAGGCCAGGACCAGAGGCTCGGTGGAGCAGTGAAATCATAATTCTGTCGGATATTCTGGAGCCATGAGCTAAGCCCAAGGCGATGGGACTCCAGGGTCAGTGCTTTCTACAATAGGCTCTCTCTTGTGCTCGTCGCGGTATTTTGAGAGTCAGGGCTTCACCTGTTTCCACCACTTGTGGGGAAATTCCATTACACACAAAGGGGCTGGAATTGCTAATAAGAAAGAGGATCACTGACCGATACCGGGAGGGGAGAGGGAAGACGAGGGAGAACGGGGGAACAGATTACAAGGATCTACATATAACCTCCTCCCTGGGGGATGGACAGCGGAGACGTGGGTGAAGGGAGACGTCAGCCGGTGTAAGATATGACAAAATAATAGTAATTTAGAAATGATCAAGGGTTCATGGGGGAGGGGGCAGCGGGAAGGGAAGGGGAAAATGAGGAGCTGATATCAAGGACTCAAGTAGAAAGCCAATGTTTTGAGAATGATGAGGGAAACAAATGTTTAAAAGTACTCGACACAATGGATGGATGTGTGGATTGTGATAAGAGTTGCACAAGCCCCCAATAAAATGATTTAATTATTTTAAAACAAAGAAAGATGATCACTGACAATGAAGAGCTGTCCAAAGACCCTCTGGTGTGCCACCTAGACTGGGTGAGGAGAAGCCAACTACTTTGTGAAATACTCTTAAACACTCTAAATTGTGAGTCAACCACTACTATGCAATAGAACACGTAATATTCAGATAGTCCTTATTTTGTAGCACTGTTTATTCAGATTTTCACGATCAAAGGGTTGGGTTTTTATTTTATTTTAAAGATAATGTTATGGGGGGCTCTTATAATAATCCATATATCAATTGTATTAAGCATATTTTCACATATCACCATCATTTTTTCTAAACATTTACTTTCTATTTGACCCCCTGATATCAACTCCTCTTTTTTCCTTCCCTTGCCCCCTCCCACCCCCATGAACCCTTGATAAATTATAAATTCTTATTATCTTCATATCTTACACCGACCGCTATCTCCCTTCCCCCACGGTTTCTGTTGTTCATCTCCCTAGGGTCTGTGTGTGTGTGTGTGTGTGTGTGTGTGTTGATCATTGTGATCGGTTCCCCCTTCCTCCCCTTCTCTCCCTACCTTGCCCCTACCCTCCTGGTATCGCTACTGATGCTTTATATTGCTCACTTGCTATTAATCTATGGAATCCTGTAGCTAATGCCAATGACTAGGATTTCCCATTTACCATCTCTGAACGGCCTTGCTGAGCAATAGGTTCTGTCAACCTGGCTTTTATGTTAAAAAGAAGCAAACAACAAAAACCTTGAGGAGCCAAGGCAGAGTCCCTTACTTTTATATTTCCTCTGCAATTGGATCTTGGAGTTTGGGGTTGCGGGTGAGATGCTGGTAAACCTAACTTTGAAGTCCATTTAAAGATGGGATCCATCTTTGCAGCAGCCAATGCCTGTGACATTGTGTTAGATCCTTTCCAAGAAAGTGGTGGCTCTGTGGTACAATTCTCGCCTCCCATGGGGAAGACCTGAGTTCTATGCCCAGTCGAGGTACTTTTACACAACCTCTGCCCACCGCCCATCTACAAATGCCTATTTCTTTGATGATGAGAACGTTTCAGAGGAGCTTCCAGACAAAAACAGACTAGAAAACAGGCCTGAGAATCAGCCCGTGAGAACCATAGGGGTGACAATGATTCCATTCCCTCCCAACACTGGAATGGTATTGGGCCTATCAGCATGGGAGCCTACTCTATGGTGGCAGCAAGAATAATAGGATTTAACTGAGGATTTTTCTGGCATGTCACTTATGGTTCTGCCCAGATCCTGTGATGTCGGTAGGGCACTTTCCAGAGGAGACTGTTGAGAGGCTAGGTGAGTTGCCCAAGGTCACACACACAACCGGGCGGGCTCTTGGACGTGGGTTCAGCCACCATGCTGTCACTGTGCAGTAGATCACGTAGCCCCCTAGGAGAGCTGCTGTGAGCGTCTAGGCAGAGTCTTAGAAAGCAACCATCTGAACGGCTTGACGGTGTTTAATGGTTTGGAAGAGATTCAGTGCCGCATTTCCAGGCACTGCAGCAGAGTGCCGGAGACTGTTTTCTCGGGTGATGAAGCCACTTTACTTGTAGAGAATGCTTTAGTCCTTATAAAGCTCCTTCCCGACTCTGCTTGTGTGATCCCAGACTCGGTCTGAGACTCGCATGGAAGGTCTCGTCTTCATTGATATGTCAATACTGTATTGAAAAGGAAAAGAAAAAAAGAGATGATCTTGGAGATAAACCAAAAGGGAGACTGGTAGGCCTGGTTTCCACCCGCTCCCCGCTTCCTGCCACCCTTGGGCTAGGTCTGCCCAATGTGCCAGGACATCTGGCCCCAGCAGAGTGGTTTCTGTGTTTTTCCCCCTGTCTTTTAGGCAGCATCCATTTGACTTTCTAGCCCACT
Organism: Echinops telfairi; assembly: GCF_000313985.2. Classification (NCBI taxonomy): domain Eukaryota; kingdom Metazoa; phylum Chordata; class Mammalia; order Afrosoricida; family Tenrecidae; genus Echinops; species Echinops telfairi. The sequence continues at coordinate 56,012,318 of NW_022103928.1, forward strand.
GACTTTGATAACCTCGGAGGGACACTCAAAAAAACAACTCATCGCCATTAAGTTGATCCGGACTCATAATGATCCTACCCCACAGAGTGAACTGCCCTTGTGGGTTTCTGAATCGGTGACTCTTTCTGGAGGGAGAAAGCCTCATCTTTCTCCCAGGGAGTGACTGGTGGCTTGGAACTGCTGTTCTTGTGGGTAGCAGCCCAATGTGTAACTCACTGTGCCACCAGGGTTCCTTCGTAGGGATACAGTTTTGAGTTAATAGCGACAGGGGTTCATTTGGAAACAAGCGTATAGGTGAATGAAACAGTACAAATGCAGTTGGTGAGAATGAAGTGAGTGGGTGCGTAGAGAGGGTCTGGGAGAGAGTTGGGAGGGAGGACATACAAAAAAGTTGACATCTTCCTCCAAGCGTGTCTTTGAACAATCTTGGTGGCAAATGAGAAAGGCCCTTTAGTAAAGAAGGGGCGCTACTAGAAGTTGTGGCTTGGCGGCTCTCTTGGATGGGTTCTGCTGATGCTTCCGTACCATAGGATGTGAGAGAAATATATATAGATATCAGAAGAGAGTCGGCTGCTGTTAGGCCAGGTCAGAATAGACCAGCTTCGGAGCTGCTTGACTGTGAGGAGATGAAGTCCGCAGCCCATGTGACAGTCATCAAAGGAACCTGGGACCCTGGGGACCTGAAAGCTGAGCCACAGAGCTGAAGCTGAAGCCTAGTTAGGGCAGGGGGTTCCCGGACAAGAGGCAAGCACAATTCTGGGGTGAGGGCAATAAGTCGCACTCTAAGCTCTTCTACTATCAGAGACAGGTGCCCGCCCCTGCATCTTGCCAGCCCTGGTGAAGATTGGCTCTAGCATTTCCAGGCTAATGAGTTGGAATCCACTCAATGACAGAGAGTTTGGGATTTGGGGAAGGAAAAGGAGGGCAAAAATCAGCTACATCATTTGCAAGGCCCAGGAGACAAGAATTGGGGATCTGCTCCCTTGGAGATGACAGCCAAGGAGACCCCAAAGGGCAGTTTTTCTCTGATCAGGTGGCTGGGGGTCAAAATCAACCCGGCAGCACCTAACAATAACAATGAAACAAAATGAATGAGTCAGTGATGGTCCCGAGGTAGATTTCTTGCCTTCCAGGTGGGAGATCCAGGTGTGATTCCCAGTCACTGCCCGCTAACCCCTGCCTAGCAGCAGAATCTTTTGTATTATTGCCCTGAGATTGAGCGGGTTCTCAGGGGGCTTCCAGGCAAAGAATGGCCTGGTGATCTTCCAAGAATTAGTCAACGAACGCTCGTAGATCACAAATATCCTGCTGACTGACTGGAGATGGCATGGAGGACAGAGCAGTGTTTCAGTCAGTTATGGAGGGGCGGGGAGTGTTGCCAGGAGTCAAGACCCAACTGGATGGCAGGCAACCACCACAACAATGCAGATGGCAAATGCATGCACATGGCTAACATTCTATTAAGCATTCCACCATCGTGACAGCAGAGCGCTTGGCCAAGTGCCTTGCCCTTCTTAGCTGCATGCCCATGCAGCCCACCCTGACCCATACTGCCCACGCTGATGGTCTTTCATAAAGCTGGTGGCCTGAGAATTCCACATAGCAAATGGGGCTCACTCAGGCCAGAGATGGAGGCTGCCCCTCGTGATGAAAGAAGCTTCGGAGAGCAGTGGCCAACGTCATAGAAAGCCGACAGACAAACAAATACTGTGTCCCTGACAACTACCAGAAGGACCTGAGGCCATGTGGCAGCATGGGGCGTGGCTGAGTGGGGTGACATCAAAGGAATCTGGGGCCAGGCTGGATGGGTGCCCATGGGAAATGAGCCTCCAAGATTCGGACGCCATTCTCCGTTGGAAAATGTGATCGGGGATCAGAATGAGGGAACGAGATTGACGTGGAAGCAGAGAACTGCACTTAGAAGTCTAGTCCGGGTGGAGTTGTGCTGGTGTGGCTTGTTATGCTGGGCAGCCCTGGGCCTTTCCACGTCAGTCAGCTGAGGGGGTGGGGAAGGGAGGACGTATGTTACCTAACTGGGCTCACTTAGTAAGTGTGCACGGATATGAGGCTGACACAAGTAAGTGCTCCTATCTTTCATTTGGATGACAATTTACAGCTTAAAATGTTCTTTAATATACATGATGATGTCAGTTGGCTCTTTCCAGAGTGAGTATCACTATCCCTGGACAGGTAGACCGACTCACTGAGGTTGACAGGGTGCTAGGTTGCCTGACCTAGCAGTGGAATTCTAGTTTTCTAGCTTCTTGGTCAGCACCTTCTCCTCTCCTTCACACACCTGCCACAGGTAGCTGTCATCGTCCCAGAGTTCATGGCCTGAGACAAACAGAGCAGGTGAAGGGCTTCCACAGTCCCATAACCTTCCTGCAGCCGCAGGAGGATGGGTACAACTGGGGAGACCCAATAGAGTTCAGTTCGTCCTCCAGAAGTGGTTATAGAATGAATTGCGCCCCCTGCCCAAATAGCTCCTATAAATCCTGACTTCTGTGATTATAATCCCATGTGAATATGGGCTGTCTTTGTTTGGTTAATAAGACACAATTAGCATAGACTGTTTCCGAGTCCGTATTTTTTTAGATATAAAAGAGATTCAACAAACTAGCAGAGATGGGGGAAGAGAGATGCCAAGCCACATGAAGATCACCCAGGACCTCAAAGTGACCAAGAGACCTTTCTCCAGAACTGGCAGAGAAGAAATTCTTCCCCTGAAGCTGGCATCCTGGATCCAAATCACTTACCTCCTAAAATGTGACAAAATGCATATTGTCTTGTTAAAGGCACCCATTCGTGCCATTCCTCGTATCACAGCACTAGGTAATGAAGACTGAGGGTCAGGGTGGGCGCTGTATGCTTCTCTCATTCAAAGTGGCACAAGCTGCTTTGAAGGTCACCTGAGCAAGATGAACAAGACATTGACTTGGAGTGCCTGAGTCGTGACAGCAGCTAACATTCTGGACTGTTATCCAAATGGTGTGTGGTTTGAGTCCACCCGGAGGTGCTTGGGAGAAAAGCCCAACAAGTGACTCCCCCCCAAAATCAGCTACTGGAAAATCCTACAGAGCACATTTCTACTCTAGCACACCTGGGTCGCCATTAATCAGAACCATCTCAAAAACAACTAGACTGGATAGGATACATTGAGCAAAGATGAGTGCTGAAGACGAAACCAGTTTTGGGGTGACATCAAGAACAGCTTGCTCGAAGAAAACAAAGGCTTCTTAAAAAGATAGGGAAGAAAGAGAAGACTGAAGTGAATGTCAGAAGAGATTCTGGTACTTCCTCTTGAACACAGAGTAGGTAGGGCTAATGGAAAGAATTGATGATTTAAAAGAGCTAAGTAGAAATTGCTGAAGGGTAGGTCGAGATGGCAGAGTAAAATATAGCAGTGAAATCAGTAAAGACCTGGAGTGCGAAAGTCAAAAGCGAAGGACATCTCAGCAGATCTTAAACAGAAAGAACTGTGGGGGGGAATTCAAGCCTTGAATTACAATATTGAGAATTCTATGGGGAAAATACCCAATTAAGCAGGAGGCATCCAAAGAAGATAGACGGAACACCCAGTCACTGCGCCAAACAGAACAGGTTGACATTCAAACATTTCAAGCGGTAGCAGATGATCCAGGGCTGATGGTATTAAAAGAAGACGCTCAAGCGGCACTGAAAGCATTCGCCATAAACAAGGCTCTGGGAATTTATGGAATACCAATGGAAATGTTTCAACAAGCTGATGAAACACTGGAAGCACTCATTCATCTGTGCGAGGAAATATGGAAGACAGCTACCTGGAAGAGATTCATATTTGTATCCATTCCAAAGAAAGGTGACCCAACAGAATGCTCAAATTATAAAACAATATCACTGATATCACATGCGAGTAAAATTTTGCCGAAGAGCATCTAACAAAGATTGCAGCAGTACATTGACAGGGAGCTGCCTGAGGTTCAAGCCAGATTTGGAAGAGGACATGGAACAAGGGATATCATTCCTGAGGCCTTATGGATCTTATCTCAAAGCAGAGTATCCCAGAAAGTGTTGACTTGTGTTTTATTGACTATCCAAAGGCATTCCACTATGTGCATCAAAACAAACCACAATAAGCACTGCAAAGAGTAGGAAATCCAGAACACTTCCTGGTGCTCAGGTGGAACCTTTCTGTAAACCACGGGGCAGTTGTACAAGGGGGTAGGGAATGGTTTGAACCTGGGAGAGATGTGTGTCAGGATTGTATCCTTTCACCATTCCTAGTCCATCTGTATGCCTAGCAAATAGTCCAAGAAGCCTGGAGCATATGAAGAAGAATGTTGCATCAAGATTGAAAGAAGGCTCTTTAAGAACCAGAAATTTACAGATAACAGAACCTTGCTTGCTGCAAGTGAGGAGAACTTGAAGCAGTTTCTGATGAAGATCAAATACTGCAGCCTTCTGTACAGATTGCAACTAAATAAATGTAAAGAAAAAAAATCCTCGGCATTATGCCAATTAAAAAAATTATTTAACAGTTGTGCAAGCATCACCAGAATCAATTTTACATCATTTTCTTCATTATTGTAACTATTATTGTTAGATCCCTATAAGCTTCAACTTCCTCTGCCATAACCATGAGGAACTATTCAGCTAGATACTGGCTCTATTCATTTACCTATCTGTATTCAGATAAAGAAAATCACACCAAAACACCCCACACAACAAAAGGTAAAATACAAAAAAGCCTTAATCCAAGAGAAAGCAGAAGATAATAGAAACTAGAATAAATTAAAATCTGTCAATAATATGTTAAATATTAACTACAGTTTCAGTAACCCACTTTATGATGCAGTCTAAGAGCAAGACTATTCACATCCCTGGTCAATGATCCAAGTTAATTCAATGGAAGCTTAATCCATGGGAGGATTCTGCAAATGAACTTTGGGCTTTCAATGCCGTTTATAGCCTTCTGCAAACTAGGTGCTCAGAATTTAAACTCTAATACATTTCCCTCCTCTGATCTTGGATTTTATTAATTATTGGATCACACAGGCTAGTATGGAATTATCTGACATCTCACTTAGATTGCTGCTTGTTTTAAGATAAACCTTTAAGACCCTAAATGCTATTCTTTCTAATAGTTGGATATCATATGATTTCTTCACCACACTCGGCTGGAGCACCCATCGGGAAAAAAAAAAGAAATAAAAAATTCTCACAACATAGATAATGTCATAATCAATGGAGAAAAGATTGACATTGTCAAGGATTTCATTTTACTTGGATCCACAATCAATGTTTATGGAAGCAACAGTCAAGAATAAATCAAACGTCCTACTGCATTGGGCAAATCAGCTGCACAACATCTCTTTAAAGTGTTAGAGGCTAGATGTCACTTTAAGGACTAAGATGTGCCTGATCCAAGCCGTGGTATTTTCCGTTACCTTTGGGTTCCAAGTTGGGCTAACCACAAGGTCAGCAGTTTGAACCCCCCAGTCATTCCATGGGAGAAAGATGAGGCTTACTAGTTCCACAAAACATGACCATGTTGGAAAGCCCAGAGGGGCAGTTCTACTCTGGGAGTCGGCAGGTCCTCAGTGGCAGTGAGTTTGGTTCAGTTTGGGGTCCCATGCAGAATAATGGAGACCGCAGAAGAATGGACGCATTTGAATGATGGGTGGTGGAGAATAGTGATGTGGGCTACCAGAAAAGCAAACAACCCTGTCTTGGAGGCAATCTAGCCAGAACGCTCCATGGAAGTCATCACAGAACTTCATCTAACACACATTGGACATGTTGTCACGAGGGACCAGTCTCTGAAAAAGGACATGGTAGAGGGTCAGTGGAAAGGAGGAAGACCCTTAACAAGCTGTTTTGACACAGTAGGTGCCACAAGGGGCTCAAACATAGTAACAGTTGTGACGATGGCCCTGACCACGCAGTGTTTTGTCCTGTGATACATAGTGAGAGTCACCATGAGTCAGAACCAACCGATGGCACCCAGCAGATCCTGAATAACTCTATATTTGAAATGGCCCATTAGCCTTTTATCAGAAGGATCCCTTCCAAGCATTGTTGTGTAAGCAATTTGCCAAATCACATTACAGGCCAGCCCCATGTTGCCAACAGGATTTGTTCTTTAATTGTGTCTTTAAGTGGGATTTGTAGGTGAGTTAGAACAGGCACATACAGTTCTTATTTAGCCTTACATTAGTGCAGCGGTTCTCAACCTGTAGGTGGAGACTCCTTTGGGGGTCAAACGACCCTTTCACCGGGGTCGCCCGATTCATAACAGTAGCAACATTACAGTTAGGAAGTAGCAATTTTATGGTTGGGGCGTCGCCACCACAGGAGGAACTGTGTTAAAGGATCATGGCATTAGGAAGGCTGAGAACCACTGCTTTAGTGCAAGGAAAGGCTTTCCAATGATTCAAAAGCTGCACCTGCAACAAGTGAGGGTGCACGTGATGAATTTGTCGCGAGTAGGGCTCCATTCAGTCATTTCAAAGCGAGGCCAAATTTACATAGCATTAAAGGGTAAGTCTGAGCTGTCCATCAATTGGACCCTGGGACTGCCTGTAGTATGCACAGCTAACTGCTTTGGGGAAACGAGGACCTGAAGATGCACAGGGTTGAGTTTAAAACCTCAAGCATTGCATTTAAAAGAAAATTAACTGGAGCAATCAGCCATATCAATGACTTAATCCCATCAGGAGTTTTTGTTCAGTTTTGTGTGGCATAGAGCTCCATTTTAGTGACACACACAGCAAACTCCTCTTAAAACCGTGTCCGTCTTAGAACGGGCCTCCCCAGAAGACAGCCGGGCTTACTTTTCCCCTCTTCAGTGTCTGCACAATTCACTCCCAGGTTTGCTTTCCATGCCAACCCTCAGAGCTGAGCAAATTTTTATGGTCTAGTTATAAGCCCTAGAAAAATAAGGTTTATAGGAAATGTTGACACAACCTTAACTAAAGTGGTGCGAGCTGACACCTCTACATTTTCAATTTGGGGATTTCTACTGGGAAAATATAAACGCTAATTCAGCAAAGGAAGCCAACGATAATAAAAATGTTGTAGTCTTCCTGTTCACCCCATAAAGTTCTACTTCAAAGATGCCAGCGCAACCCGGAGGGGGACGAGAATGTGGACTATGCAGGGCACCTGCAGATGGCTCAGCCTCCCGGTTACCTATAAACGTTCCCGGGAATGCATGACCTCATCGTGAGTCATGGCTGTCCACGGCAGCCCCCGCAGAAAGATGGCAGACGGCTTTGGGCCTTTACTGCAAAGGTGTCTACGGCTCTCTCACGATCGAGCTCTAACCCTGCCCTCATCAAGAGGTAACGGTGATTTCCTCGTAGACTGTAAAGCAAACCTCTAACACACCCAAACCAACCCCTCGACCGATTCTGGCTCAGCCACCCTAAAGCACAGAGCCGCTCGTTGGGGGTTCGCTCGTTGGGGTTCGGTGACCTTAACTCAGCTTCATCTTTCTGTGGAGCCTCTGGTGATTTGAACAGCGGACATTGCAGGTAGCAGCCCAGTGCTTAGTCCGCTGCCTTAAGAAGATGATCAGCAGGGTTAAAAAACCAAACAAACTAAACAAAACAGTGTGGAGGCTGATCCTGAATATGATCGACTCAGACTGCTGCCAGTAGTTGCACTAGGCAGATCCAGGTGTAAGGGCACGCCATAAACATCGGCAGAGCGAACCAACGACAATTCTGATTTCCCCAATCCCGCTCAGAAGCCCAGATTAAAAGCACATGTGCTCCGTATTGAAGCTTTGATTTTTGCACCCTCCTTTGGAAATTGGGGGAGGTGAGAGAAGAGGTGACATTTGAGTCAGGCCCGGAGATAAAGACTGACACTCACAAATGGTCTAGGACCGAGAGCGATGGGATTAGAGCCGAAGTCCATGTTTTCAGTCCTTAACTAGAGAGACGAAACAGCTCCGGCCTGGGAGTCAGGAGCCCCAGCTGTTGGTCCAGGCAGTGCCATTTAGGAAATGTGACTCCAGGCTGTTTGGGAAGCCCCCAGTGGCTCTGTCTTGTCATCTGTTAACAGGGAGAACCTGAGCAGGACCTGCTGCTGAGCCGTGGTGAAGAGTAAATCACCTTCCCTGAAGGGCTTTCGGGCCGTGGAAAACAGAAAGACAGATGTATTATTTTGTGTTGATTGTATTTCTTGGGGAAACGCATCAATCTTTAGAAAATAGGAATCCTTTCTTCTCAACTAAGGGACAAACCCATCAGGATAAAGGGAATAATAATAACAAAACACTCTCCTGCGTATGTGGAATCACTTTTATTTCAGTCGGGAGAGCTGGTTTGGAAGGACATTGACTACTGACAACTTTGCTTTTGTGTTAAATCTAACAGCCTATTAAGAAGGCCATTTGGGGTCCAGCCCCATTACCATCACATATGTCTAGCCTTCACCAGCTCACCAGAGACCACTACGTTACATCTCTTCGTGAGCAGAAACTGTTTGAGGGTATTTTTTTCCCTCCAATGCTTCTAAGCCTGTTGGCAATGTTTCCCCAGGGTTTTCAAAAGCTTTCATAAGAAAGTCTGATCCTGTTGGCCAAGGTGGGACTGGATGGGGGGGG
>NW_022103928.1:56021010-56043186 GCF_000313985.2 Echinops telfairi
CACAGCCGACTTTAAGGCTAATGTTTAACTTGTGTAGGCCCTGGATTTTTCCAGCTTTAAAAGAAAGACACTGAGTTTCTGGATGCACCTGTCAAGACTAAATGATTGTTCATTTCCTGCGAGTTGGGAATAACGTAATAGCATGCAGCTGCGGAGCCAGGTTCTCCTTCTTGCTTCTTCCTCTTGCAGAAGCTCTGTCTTCACCAGCTGGGAAATGTTAACGAGTAAACGTGCTGAAAAACGAAGGGGAATGAGAAAAGCAACAGCGTTCTAGATGTCAGCAATCGGTATGGCGGTCTCACCTGTACTAACGGGCGGCTGTTTGGATAGCCCAGATCTACAGAGATTTCTCTTATTTCAGATGCCTCTGAGGAGGAAAGAACAGGGGCCTCTACACGGCCTCTAATGTCTTTCTCCAGAGCAGAGTGCATTAGAATTAACCCTGCTAAACCCTGCATGCTGAGGACTGGAGGCACTGGAAAGAACTTGATTTAAAATACTAAAATGTTTCCACACAAGAAAAGCAGGTTAGTAAGTGAGCGTCCATGTCTTGCCAATAGAGTCATTACCTGGAACAAGGGTGGGGTGGGATGAGGTGTTGAGTTTAAAGTTGGAATTCCGTGACAAGTACATTCCAGGCATATCTTTGAAGATCATAAGTATTGTCCAGGGTGTCCGTGCCATCACACCCTGTATTGTGATTTATCAGCTATTGGACGCTGAGAGAGAGTTGATGTTTCATTCCAAGTAGCTTCCGTTCCAACCAATCATCACAATTCATTCAAGAAAGGGGAGATGGGTTGAGGCAGAAGAGATGCTTGGGTTTTTTGTTTTTTCGGGTCTCCTATGTCTCCTGAAGGAAAGCTCTCACAAAGCTACTGATGGATTTGAACTACCAACCGTTAGGCTAGCAGCCACGTGCTTAGCCGTTGCACCGCCAGGAATCCAGGTTCCGCTCAACCTCTTCAGTGGTGAAGGGGTCGGACTCAGCCCCGTGTCATGTTCATTCCCCAATGCCAATGGTTTGACTCAACAGCTATTTTTGAAACCTACTGGAGGCGGGAGGCAGGGAGCAGGGGACTTTTTTATGTTCATGTAACATAGCACAGTGATAGAATCCTTGCCTTCCAGTTGGGGTTCCAGAGGTGGTACCTAGCCAAGAGACCTCATGTGCAGTGACCACCTGTCTGAACAGGTTTCAGCAGAGCTTCTAGCTTGAGACAAACTTGGAAGAGAGACCTGGAGATCCCCGTTTGAAAATCAGGCAAGGAAAAGCCAGCTGCTGATGATCCAGTGGATCTACCCCACAACCAATCATGGGGATGACGAAGAGCTGAGCAATGTCGGGGTTCATGAGGGGACCACCAGTCAGAGGCAGCTGTTAGCAGAAGCAGAGGAGAGAGGACTGGGCAGCCCAAGGCTTCCCTCCTAAAGTGCATGCAAATGAAGAGAAGGATTATTATTACTGTTCTTATTATTTTTGATGTAGCCTTAAAGAGTTGTCTTGTATTCCAGCATGACTGCTACATGTCTGGCTTTTCATTTTACACAAGTCCTTTTCTTAAAACAAAGCACCATCTCTTTTATGTCAACGCTATTGCTTTCCATACTTCTTTTTTTTTTTAATCGTTTTATTAGGGCCTCATACAACTCTTATCACAATCCATATATACATCAATTGTGTAAAACACATTTGTACATTCTTTTTTTCCACATTTGTACATTCATTGCCCTCATTATTCTCAAAACATTTGCTCTCTAAAGTCCCCGGCATCAGCTCCTCATGTTTTCCCCCTCCCTTCCCGCTCCCACCTCCCTCGTGAACCCTTGATAATTTATAAATGATTATTTTGTCATATCTTGCCCTGTCCAACGTCTTCCTTCACCCACTTTTCTGTTGTCCATCCCCCAGGGAGGAGGTCACATGTAGATCCTTGTAATCAGTTCCCCTTTTCCAACCAACCCTCCCTCTATGCTCCCAGTATCGCCACTCACACCACTGGTCCTGAAGGGATCATCCGCCCTGGATTCCCTGTGTTTCCAGTTCCTATCTGTACCAGTGTACATCCTCTGGTCTAGCCAGACTTGCAAGGTAGAATTCAGACCATGATGGTGGGGGGGTGGGGCAGGGGGGAAGCATTTAGGAACTAGAGGAAAGTTGTATTTTTCATCGTTGCTACATCATTAGAAAGTATGGAAAATGACCAACTCGGTGACATGAATGGAGCCCTGGTGGTGGAGTGGGTTAAGAGTTGGGCTGCTAACCACAAGGCCAGCAGTTTGAAACCACCAGCCGCTCTATGGGCGAACGATGCGAGGCTTTTTGCTCCTGTAAAGATTTACAGTCTTGGAAACCCACAGGAGCCGTTCTGCTCTGCCCGACAGAGTAGCTATGAGTCAGCTTTGACGCAATTGCAGTGAGACGTGACAAGGCCCAGCAGCTTCCCACTGCTGGGCCTTTTGAAGTTGGCAGCCAGGGTGGACCGCTGTCCTCCCTCACACCACACAAAGCAAACAGCTCCCAGGTTAAGGATGGAGGAACAGGCTAAGAAATCTTCCAGTCAGGTAGGCTTTGATGTTCTTCCCTCAGAGTAAGCTTTCAGTAACCTTGGTCCTATGACTCAACCCTCGTGGTGGAAAGAAACAATGATCACTTGAGGCTGATGGATGTTTAGAGCTGGGAGCTACTCTTCTCTAGGGAAGACTTGGTTGGGAATAGATTTTAAGGATAAAGATATTGCGATAACCTGGCTCTAGGAGTGATGCTTTTGCTGACACAGGTGACCTAAGTCATGATGCTATTTCGTGTTTTATGTTAGTATATTTTTAAGAGCTTTCCAGATAAAATTCTTTTGACCAGATAAGATTACTTTTTTACCATCTACTATGATGATAAAAAGTGCAGTGTTCAAATGCAATGAATCAGTCTCCTCACAATCACAATAGTCACAGATAGATGGAATATAATATATTTATCACTTTACCCATAACACAAAAAGGTATTTACAGAAAGTATCACGTGTTTTTTTCTTTATAAATTAGTAAGCAGGGCATGTTATCATCTTTTGTCTTTTACATTGTGTGCTTACATCACAACTGGGTTTCACAAGAGCCCATGGAGAAGCATATTTTCACCAGTGATAAAGAGCTCAGCTACCTTCAAGGACAGGAGTTCAAATCCGCCTGCCACTCTATGGAGACTGATGGGGCAGTCCTCCCTGGTAAACAGGACAGCCTTGGAAACTGTGTGGAGGGCCTCTGCCCTGTCCCGTAGGATTGCTGTGAGCCAACAGCAGGACAGTTGAATAGAAGGAACATAGCTACATAACCCAAACCAGAGTCACTGCATTTATTCCGTTCCCATTCAGAGCAACCCTCTAGGACAGAGTAGAATTGCCTCTGTGGGTTTCTGAGACTAGCAATCATTATTGGAATAGAAAAATCTCATCTTACTTCCTCAGAGCGGCAGTTGATTGCAAACTGTTGACCTGAGGGCTAGCAACCTAATGCATAATCCCCTAAAGAACCTTTAAAAACTAGGTGCTCAGAGCTCCTTTCAGGCAAATAAATTTCCCCTGAGAACCAGCTGGTGGCTTGCAGGAGTATCAGGTTGAGAAAGTTGCATCTGAGAAAGATTGATTAGTGATATCTGTCTTAGAAATCGGAGTCCTTGCCTGGTCCAGCCAAGGGCTCAACTACTAACCCAAAGGTTGGCAGTTCGAATGCATCCAGTTGAAACCCCCATGGAGCATAATCCTAACCTGTAACGTATGAGGTTATTGTCAGTCAGAGGGGATCTATGCTCCTTGAGTTTGCTGCCTCTGCTGTAGAAGGAAAGGGAAAATAGATTTCCTGGAAAATGCCTATTTCGTTGTGAACAAAGACTGTTCCCGGGCGCATGTGTTCTTTCGTTAGCATTGTTTTGTTTGTTCTCCACCCACCTCCCACCCCCCAGGGCAAAGACTCAATTGATCCTGCCAAATGGCCACGGACTTCACAGCGCCATTAAAAGTGCTCAGTGTACATCTGGGTGTCTACATGAGTAAGGACTTTATTTTCCTCAATGGGCTATGCTGTTCTTCGACATTCCAAAGTTGAGGTTGCCATTGTTGAGCCAGTCAGCATCTTCCGATGGCACAGGCGGCTCACAAAGAAGGCTTTTTCCTTGAATTCTGTGAGCACTTGGGTACATTTCAGGTGGGTCGTTTTCATGAATGTCCTTTCCGATGCACTCAAAAGAAATGCCATCGTCTGTACCAGCCATCATGGTGTCCACGGGGAAGTCACAAAGCCCATCACGTTCGTCAGCTCCATCTTAAAATATTAGGGAGGACACCATTCTAGCACAGTCCTTCGCTTCCTGTTAAAAAATAATGTAAATGGAAAAGCAAAGTGGGGAAGGAGGCTATCGCTGAAGAAACCACGAGTTTAAGATCACTAAAGTTGAAGAAAACACTTTCTTATTGAATAAATATCATTCTGGGCTGAGTGAGTCCCATTAAGTTGCAAAATTTAATTTCAGATGAAAATATATGCTCCTTAATTGTATTCTAAGTAATGCTCTATTTATACCTATATCTAGAGCGGGTGCCCTACTAAGGATCCATCATTTTAGATGGTTTTCATCTTGTATTTGTTAGGTGCAGATTATTCTTTTATATTTACAAATATGTGGTCCCTTTGTATGGGCTGTTGTGTGAGTCCTTGGAAACATAGATTGACCAGGAAGTCCTCGGATTCGGATTCTTTTTAAAAGCTAGGCAAGTGAGTCATCAACAGTCTTCTCCCAGAATGTTTGTCCACTGCTACGAAACTGCCTCCAGTGGCAAATCCATTCCCAGAGATTCTCAGTAGCAAGTCCACAGTCCCTCTGAAACATGGCGATCAGCCATCTTGCCATCCATCTCCTCCAAATTGTTGTAAGTGCAGGCTGAAGGCTCTCTTAATTGGTGCTGGCTACCTCTCTCCACAGGTGTTCCACCACACAGGACCTTTTTATCTTTTCCTTTCAGTAAGGAAAGTGGTTCACTTGAATTATTAGAGGAAGCAGGGCATGATTTTTCTTAATTCTTACATTGCCCTTGGGAAGGGGCATATTATCTTGGCTGTTTCCATAGATCATTTGTCTTTCTACTCGGCTCGCAGTGGAGTGGTCTCAGGGACTGAGGGCTGGGGCTGGCTCCGGGGGAGTCAGTTAGGATTTCCTTTGGGTTTAGTGCTTTACACACAGTTGTATCCACTAGTGTGGAATAGTCTTCCAAACCTATGTCTATGGGCAAAGAATATGGAGAGTGATTTGCTTTCATTCACCCCTCGTGCCCAGGACAATAAGGCGGAAGGAAAGCATGGTAACCTTTACTTATGTGTAGACTTCTGAGCTGGGTGAACAGAAGCTGGGCCTCTGCATGTGGATGAACCTCCTTTAGTGACTGAAACTGCTGCTTGCCTCTGAAGTGTCCATTCGCCCCTTCCTTCCTTCTTACCAGCCTTGTGCCCATGAAAAGACTCCATTTCCCAGACCGCCTTGCACACAGGAAAGACACTTGAAGTGCAAGTCTGTGTGGTTGGGTACAACTTTTGACATCGTATCTGACTGTTCCTTGACTGCTTCAAAGGAGAGGCATCCCCTTTTCGTCCTGTGTCAACCGGTTGCAGACGCCATAGACCTGGCTTTAGTTCACGTGCCTGCAGCTGTGCGGCTTGTCTGCCGGTGAGCAGTTGGACAGAGGAACCTGACACCTTCATCCAGAAGCCCACCAAACAAAATGGGAAGATGCCCCCTGACCATCCAATGATTTAAATCTAATTGTAAACACATCATCGAATTTTTTTTCCACAGGGCAAATCCACGTGGAACAGTCACACTGGAACAGTCACACGGCAACATGACATGCATCAACAAGGTTAGAGTTGTGATTTCATTCTTTTTTGTTAATGTTAAAGGGTGCTAGATGTTGGGACTAGAGTCATGAACAAAAGATACCAGGTCCCTTGTCTTCTGGAGTTAGCATAGTGAGGAAAACATATAACAAATAAAGCAAGCAGAGAAGGGCAGCCCAGCTGCATCGACGGCACGCTGCCCAATTCCAAGAAATATTATTGATATAGACCTCAATATGAATGGTGCCCCACTAAAAAGTATCATTTGTGCAAGCAAATGAGTGATCGTTCTTCAAGCAAGGTGTTAAAAATATACTACGTTAACACTGATAGGGCGACTAATGTGCCACAAGGGGATATAGCACCGGCGCCTGAACGCAGACTCTTGGCTAGTGGTTTCCGGGAATAAATGGCATTCCCACTAGAGATCGGGCTTAGAGGTCAGCCTGAGCTCGCCGGGCTAAAGGAAGTGGGGGGAGCAGCATATGTAAAGGACAGCAAGCAGGGGCTCTGAGGCTGAGTTCACCGAGGACCAGGGGATGCCTCATGCTCAAACACTGCTGGCTGGACCCACAGGAGTCCCACTTTTCTCCCCAAATCTAAGTCAGCCAGGCCCAGACATGATGGATTTCCAACTGGTCTCAGCAGCCCTCCTTCATAAGATAGAGTGGATTCAAAAACTTGGGCTAAAAGTAACTCTCAGGGAACATTCTCTTCTTATGACAGATGGTTCTGAAGGAGGGGTCCTGTTTCTACCACCTGTTCAGCTGTATCAAGTGTCAAGAATTTTCATTCAGACAAAAATCCATCTGATGGTGATACTCATCTGCTTATTTAATGCCGTTCATCAGAAGGCTCTGGAAATTAAAGACAAACCAACAAAGACACCTTTTAGGATAAAGTTCAAATTCCTTATCTTGGCTTATAGAATACAAGTGGTTCACACGCTCAGATGCTTAAGGAATGACTGGAGGGTCAAGTCCACTCAGAGAGCAGCTATTGAAAATCCTATGGAGTGTAGTTTTGCTCGGAAACACCAGGTGTCGCCATGAGTCAGGGTCCACTCTATGTCAACTGGTAGTAAAAGTAATCTCCCAGAGGACAGGGCTATTTCTAACTTGTTTCTTGCACTCGGCTGGCACAGAGTAGAGTTATGGAATGAATGAATGAACAAACCAGTCAGTCAACCTGGCCCAGCCCAGTTTCCCCCTTCAGTCTACAGCCAGCCAAGAAGTGGACTGGCATCCAGGTAGAATAAGGCCCCATTTGCCTCCTGGGTTTCCCTAAGAGACTAGCACTAGTTCTTTCAAACTTTGGCTCTGTAGTAAAGCCTCTCTGGTCTCCTCCTCCCTGGCATCATGGCCACCCCAGATATCGCCAGTTAAGGACAATTGTTTCCAAATGCCTATAACCCAACAGTTACCAAAATTTTGGTTTATTACCCCAAAAGAAAAACGAATCACAAGTGGAAAAAGATAAGGCACAAGAATATTTATTGTAGTATATGGATTACAACTCAATGTAAACAAACCAACGTCCTCACAACTGGACCGAAAGACAACATTTTGATAAGTGAAGCGAAGATTTCAGTTGTCAAATATTTCTTTTTGCTTGGCTCCACCATCAACACCATAAAAACAGCAGGCATGAAATCGAGCGCCATATTGCTTTGAGCATATCTAATACGAAAGCCCTCTTTAACTGTCAGACAGCCAAGATGTCACTTTAGAGACTAAAGTGTGCCTGACCCAAGTCATGATATTTTTAATAGCCTTTACGTATGGGAAGACTGGACAATGGACCGATGAACAATGATTCAAAATGAAATGTCCAATACAGTCCATTTCAGCTCACTAATGCCTTGGATAGGGCTCCTAGTGGCTCAGGGGATTATGTTTGGGGGTTGCCAACCAAAGGCTCAGTGTTTCAAACCACCGTGCCCCGCCCCCACCCCCCAGCCGCTCTGAGGCCCTCTGCTTTCATCAAGATTTACAGCCTCAGAAACCCTATGGAGAAGTTCTTTGGCTATTGATTTTCAATTCTTTTATTTCAACATTGACAACTTCTAATTTTTCTTGAGTCATACATGTCACATTCCACATTCCAGTTACTAACGGATTTTGTAGCTGCCGTACAGAGAAGGGAGGCCCTGCCAACTTTATACCCCACACCGTTGAGGTCAACTGTACTTTGAGGAAGCGATTCTTCCCTGCTGTACTTTGACTACATTTCAACCTCTGGGAACTGTCTCCCAGCACAATAGCAGACCTTGGTCCCTTGCTATTCTTAAGCTTTTTGCTGGCTAATTTTGGGGGGTTTGGGGGTGGAGGGTGTTGAAAGGAGCCAAGTCTGGAGATTGCCAAGAGGGGGAGGGCCAGGGAAGGCAGATAAAACACTGGGCTCACCTGTTGACGAGTGTTGACTTGGGTCAAGTGGAAGATAGGAGTCCAGAAGAAGGAGAATAGACAGACTCATTTCTGTTCTGATAATGACTACATAGCTTCCCTGGTGGCATAGTGGGTTGCATGTTGGACCGCCAACTTCATGTCAGCAGTTCAAATCCACCAGTCACTCCACAGAAAAAGAGATGACATTTTCTGCTCCCATAAAGATGGACAGTCTCAGAAGCCCACAGATGTAGGTCTCTCCTCTCCCACAGGGTCATTCTGAGTTGGAACCCACGTGATGGCAGTGAGTCATGAGGTGGAGGAGTACATCTATTTCTAGAAATAAGATCTGTGAATACAACTAGAAATATTAACAATCATCTTAATGGTCTCACTTCTTCATAGCGAGATTTGAGATGATTTTACTTTCTTTGTATTTTTTCCCCTGTATGTTTAACATTTTTTAATAGTGAAGATGTAGCATATTTTCAAAAATATATACATTTTCTTTTTTTAGGTAATGGGAGAGGCAACATTTATGAAAAAGCGCCTACGTAGTTCAGTTATAATTTAGTGTCTGTGTCCTATGGGGAATGGAGCCCCAGTAGTACTGTGGGTTAGGCATTGGTCGGTGACCTGAAAGGTTGACAGTTCAAACCCACCAGCTCCTCCCCGGGAACAGGAAACTGCCTCCTTTAAGATCTGCAGCCTGGGAAACCTTATCTAGGGTTGCTATGAGTCCGAATTGTTAGTTTGTTTGTTAATGCTTTGAGGAAGCCTTGGGAGGTCTGGATAGCTTCCAAAATCGTGCCCATGCTTTGATTTCATGCATCAGAATTAGCATACAACCCGAGCTCCTTTTGCTGGTGCACATGACCTAGCGCCTGCTTCCATGTTGATGCTGCTCCTGCGTACACCTGACTCCTCCAGACAGATACACCCTTCTCTTCTCCATCCTCAGGTACTACATGCCATTACAGAGGTTTGTTTGAGGGTCTTGTCTTTCTAGAAGAGGAGCATTTTAACATAGTCCTAATTTTTTCTACAAAAAAAAAAACAAGCATAGTCCTATAAATTTGGCTACCTTACAAAGGAAAATCACTGCAGGTCACCACATATTGTGTTTAGCTGAACACTCTCCTATTGACCATTTCTAATTAAGAAGCCCTGGTGGCATAGTGAATTACCTGTGGGACTGCAAGCCCCATGATTATCAGTTTGAACCCACCAGTCGCTCCATTCAAGACAGATGAGGCTTCTGGCTCCCCCAAAGAGTTACGGTCTCTGAGACCCACAGGGGCAGTTCTACTCTGTCCTGTACAAATCTCAATGAGTCGGAACTTGATGGCGTGGGTTTGGTGGTGTTTGTTTAGAGCCCCTTCCGGCCATTCATGGAGGAACTGTAATATCTACTTTATTCACCCCTCAATGGCTTGTAGTTTTCATAAGTATAGCCTACTATGAAAATATAGTAAAGTCAGTAACTGGACAAACTGTCAGGAGATTTTCCTGTTGCCCCTCCAATGATCACCATAATGGAGTTTTAGAATATAAACATGTAGATGTACTTCTGAGAGTACTAAAATAACAGTTTGAAATGTATTCTAGAGCTGGAGATGCAATTATGGATACATACCTCACCCCCAGCCCCCCACTCCCCACTATGAGGTCCTTCGGTAACAAGGACAGCTAAATCAGAAAGGATTTAGAAAAAGCAGTAGGTCTGTGTGGAAAAGGGAACATGTTCTAGGACCACACAGCTAGCCACAGTTGTCACTAGAAAGTGACTGTGTTTTGCCTGTAAAATACAAAGGGAGAATTCAGATAATGCGATAGGAGGCCCATTGAAGATTCACGGGAAATCAAGAGAGCACACAGACATCTTATTTAGAATGATTGATGGCCCCTGCTGAGATGAGCAAGTGTGAAAACATATGCCTCCTGATTTTATGCGTTTGGCCTGCCAGATGGTGCCTAACCCCCATCCCACCCCAGTACTCCCCGAACTCCCACCCCATGCCAATCCCCTACCTTATCCCAAATGAAAGCAATTGCCAATGTGACCTCCCTGGTCCCCACTTTCTCCAACCTACCCCCCTACCCGCTGTGAAGGGGGCAACCTACCCCCCTACCAGCTGTGAAGGGGGCAAGAGGGATGTGTGAGGCTCAGGAGTGAGGTACAGATGTCTATTTTGCATATTATCGTTATTATTTTTAAATGCCTAAGTTAAAATAATTTGCTTTCTAAGACGGATGCTGACAGCATCGACATGCCAGGTACCTGCCAGGTACCTTCATTGCCGAGACAGTTCCTGGAACTTAGTGGTGTTCCAGGAGGTCACAACCTGCAATAAAGACCTGTTGTAGGAATAAATGAATAAATCCGCGAATAAATGAGCAATCCATATAATGACCCCACAAAAATTGGAAATGAAGTGAGTTGGTCCTGATGGGGTCTTGTGAACTCAGGCTTTCTCCTCGTGCTTGTGCGTCATTGATGGAATAGGCTGTGGTGGAATTTGCTGCAGGGTCACAGCAACCTGGTCACTTTGCAATTTCTAAAATACGTCATGTTCCCCTCTTGGAGACCTGTGACCCCCTGTGTCTCATGCAGTACCACGCTTCTGGTCCTGCTCCTCTTTCTCCAAACCGATCCCCTATGGACTTGTGGTCACACTGCAATCACTTGGCATTTCCAGGGTTGTATGTAATTCATCTGGTTTTATAGGCCCGGTTCATGGCAGGAGTTCCATATCCTTTAACTTAGACTCAAAACATTTCATAGAGAGAGCTAGAGCTAGCACTAGCTATATTTATGTATTTACGATGAAAGTAATGTAAATATACAAGGGGGACCCCCCCCAAAATGGAATTTTTTCCCCAAAGCTATGTATTCTTTTTTTTTAACAAAACAACCTTATCATCTTCAAAGTACTCTCCATTACACTTAACACATTTGTCAACTCTGCAATTCCATTCTTGGAAACATTTTCAAACTCATCTGTTTGGATGGTTGATAGCACCTTCCGTGTTTTTTCCTTCCACTCGTCTACACTGTCAAATCACTGTCCTTTCATGTCCCTCTGCATTCACAGAAACAAAAATAAGTGGCACAGAGTGAGGCCCGCTGAGTCAGGTGTGTGGGGCAAGAGAGGCATGCTGTTCTTTCCCCAAACGGGCTCACTGAGATGGCTGTGTGAGCAGGTGTATTGTCGTGGTGGCAAAAACAGTCCCCCATCTGCCACGAATCAGGCCTTTTTGGTCGCACTGCTAGGCAATCTTTTCAGCACCTCTAAATAGAAAGCTTGATGAACAACAGTTTGACCTGGTGGAATGAACTACAAATGACTATCCCTTCACATCGAAAAAACAAATGATCATTGTCTTGCTCTGTAATTTCACTTGTTGAGCTTTTGCGGGGCCAGGTGATGACGTCTTCCACTGGCTTGATGGATGTTTGCTCTTGGGGTCTGTATTGACATTGGGGAAAAATGTCTGGGTCACTTCAGAGCTGTTCTTTCAAAGTTTCCGCTTCATGCTTTCTTTCTTGGTCAGTCAGAACCTGAGGCACAAATATTGCAGTGACCCTTCGCATTCCCAAATCTTCCATTAAAATTCACTAAACTGAGCTCCAAAATAGTCCAGATAACTTCCCACTCTCTTCAATTGTCTGTCATTGGTTTCGAAGCACAAGTACATGAATTTTGTTGACATTTTCCTCCATTCGGGAAGTTGGATGAGGTTTGTCATCAATTAACATTTCACCTTTTTTGAAATGAGAAAATCACTTGTACACTTGAGTCTTTCCCATAGCACTGTTCAGGTAAGTTGTGTTCAACATCACAACAGTTTCTGTGGCATTTTCCCGAGAAGGAAACAAAATTTCACAGCCACACACTGTTTTCTTTTTGTGTTTTGGCCATCACAAAAAATGAGGTCCCTGAGATTGCATTTACGAAAAAAAAAAACAAAAAAAAAAAAAAACACCGTGACCAGAGAGAACCTTCCCAGGCAATGCCACTGGGTGCACTAACTCAAAATGAGTTACTCAATGCTCGCTTAGTGGGAAAAATGTGTACTATGAAAGCTCTGCCCAGGCCAGTTGGTTTGAGGGTGTGCTAAAAACCAACTGCTCCTCTCCAGAGTGAAGGGTCATTGCTGGGGTGACCCTGATGAGACACAAAACAGGCAGGAAGGAGCTAATCCCCTCTCCCTACTCCTACCTTCAATTTCCCTCTAACTAAAACCAGGGGTGTTCTTTTGACTATAATGCATGACCCCATGTGCATGAGAGTAGAATACTGTTCTCCTTTCTGGTGGCTGAATTTTCAGAAGCATGTGGCCAGCTCTTTCTTCCAAAGAGCCTACAGGTGGACTCAAACCTCCTACCTATCAGAGAGCAGCTGAGCATGTCAACTGTTTGGGTCCATCACTCATGGATCCCTTCGTGTCAGTGGGAAAGTATCGCTGCCAAGGTTCCACTTCATACTTGGCACAGGTTTATTCCTCGGACATTGTGTTTAAGCATGTCTCTGCGATCGCTGAATGACTGCAGACAAGTTCGCTCACTTGCCTTATTCTCGTTAAAGTACCTAAAAGAGAACAAGAAAAAGTTCTGCTTACAACAGTGGCTTCCATGGGGATCCATTGAGCCAGGTACATTCAAGGCAGAGAGGTCAGCTTAGAAGGGGACAGTGACTGGCTCTCGAGACTCCAAAGGGATCATCTTGAAGGACCTTCTCCAAGGACCTGGGGTCATCGAGGGAGCTTATTATTAAGGTGTTCTGAGAGAATTTGAAACTGCATTGGTGAGGAAAAGAGCAGGAAGGTTGCCCTGAGGATTTATTGTTTTGCATCCTAAAAATGCACCTGCTCACTCTTGAGCTCACAAAGGGCTACGCCATGAGCACTTCCCTGGGCAGCTCTACCCCATCCACCCACCCACCTAGCAGCCTTGGTCTTGACCCTTCAGACTTCAGTTTTGTTCTCAAAACTCAAAGAACGTTGAAAGGGAACACAGTTTGAGTCCTTCGAAGATGCCGAAGATGCCATTTTGATGTGGCGTACATCAAAGAGCCCAGAATTCTTCAGGGGAGCGTTAAAGAGATGGAAACATCACCATGCAAAATGCTTAGACCTACATGGGAGAGAGGCTGAGAAACAGTTGCTTCACATGTTGGCATTGCTATGATTTCCTAGCAAACTTTGTTTTACTTTCGTATAGTACTTTGATCTGAAAATATTAGGTGCTTCCTTTTTAATTGGTAGCTTGATATTTATAATCATGAGTTGAGAGGATGCTTGCAGTAGCATATAAACTTGAGTGATTTCTACATTGACCTTTGTAAACTGTTTAATTAATAATGGATTGGACCATTTGGTTGTTATCCAATGGGAAATATCCACGCAATGGAGAGAGGATCGGATTACTGACTCAAAGCTGTAACTCAAGAGTGGCATCCTTATTTTAGCATGCAACGGTTAAGACTACATAGTAGAGGTGAAAAGTTATAGCATCCTGGCCGAAAGCATGATTTTCAAAGCTTTTCTTTTCCGTTTTATTGTGCTCTTATAGAGTAACATGATTTTCTGAGCCATGGTTGCTCAGAAAGGGTAGTTTCTTCTCCAGTGCCTTGTGGAAGATCCTCCAGTGCCTTGTGGCAGTTACTCAGGACTTTCAAAAAGAAAAGTAGTTGGGCATAGTAAATGATAAATCCTAATAATTAAACAGCTGCATAAAAGGGTTCTTCCTTGAGTATGCCCAGGCCTCTGACAAGTGCAGAGAACAAAATGAGGGGATTTAAATGTTTCTTTTCCCCCTCCAGTTTATTATTATTATTTATTTATTCTGAAACAAATATTGCCAGTCATGCTAACATCGGTGCAGCTCTTCCTATATAGAGCAACTGAAATCACCTTTACCAAACAGCAATCTATACTTATGAAATCGTAAAACTGAATCTGCTTCTATGTGAGTAAAACAGCATAGCTGAGAGCCACGTGGTTGTCAGGCTTGATAGAGCTGGTTTTCATTTTGAGAATTGCTCACATATATTTTCTAAATTTAGCTATTTTCATTTGTATGCCATAAGAAACGTTGACATTGCGGTCGAATCTTAACATCTTAATCTACTCCAAAATTACAATTTTATGTTAAAGAATGTATAAATTACGTATCAAAACATTTTGTGTCCCAAGTGGTTGTTCTTAATTTCACTGAATTTTGAGGGCACACTCGAGGTGGTCTACTTTAAAATACAAGTTGTGTAGTGCAAACAGCTAACTCAATGGCCTTGGCTGCTGACTAAATGATTCCTGTATAAATACAGCCACATACTATATATCGACACACATCATCTGCACAGATATGTAAAAATGGATTTGTATTCACATACTACCCCTTGCTGGGCTCGATCCTGTTAATAGATGACCATTTGCACTTCCTTTAATTAACTTTAATAAGACAGATTTCATGTAGCAGTTTGTTCTATTAAATCCAAGTCATCTCCTCTTGGCTTCCAAATTTATGATGTCCCATTTCAGCACACCTTGTGTTTTATCAAAACCATGGAAATGATTTCAAGCATTTCAGGGTGACTTATGGTGTGCCGTGAAGACATTTGCTTCCTTTTGTCCTCTGGTCCCCGAAACTCTCTGGAGGGTGCTCACCTTTCACTCGGAGGGGCTGTGAGCAGCGTGTCCAAGAGACCTTGAGCCGCCTCGATATGGCCCACAGACCTTCCTGTGTGTGAAGAGAGGGATCGGGTGTGCGGAACAACTGTCACTACGGTAATGCCATCCCCAATTCACAGGGTATCGACAGCAGAGCCAGTTCAGGCAGAGGATCCAGCATCGGCAGTGGGCATCAGGTTTCAAGACTGCTGACCTTATTCCTTGAAAGTAAGTAAATAGAAGAAAGAACATTTGGAGCCAATTTGGAGAGACAATCACCATTCTGTGAAAAACTGGTTGAGGGGAAAGGACAGAGGGAGAAAACAGAGGGAATTCAATTCCCAGGCAAGCATCTGGGCCTGGAAAACAGTGCTGGGGAGAGGTGAGGGTTAAGGGGAAGTGGGAAGGGCAGGAGAATTTAGCAGAACACTCAGCCCTGTTGTTCTGTAGACCAAGAGGACCCTGGCTGAGGGCATCCTTTGTTTTGAGAACTCTTGTTGCCTGAGGCAGAAATAATATAAGGAACCTCAGAATACCTCTTGGGGTGAGAGCAAAGACAGAAATTAGATATAGACATTTTTAAACCGACTAAAGAAACTAGAATTGAATGAGTGGCAATGTGTATGTCATTTGGATGGTAAAGTTAAAAAGTATTGTTGCTAGGGTTTCAGTCCATACTTGCATGGTTTTATTCCAAACAAGAATGATTTAAATGATAACGTGCAAGTTGTGGATGACTGCAGACATGTTCTATCACTGATACATGTGTCAGGCTTGCTAGAGTGCCTAAAAAGGGGCGGGGGGGGGGGGATCCAATTAAAACAGTGATTTTTCAAGGGGATCTGCTGGGCCAGTTAAACTCAAGACAGAGAGGTCAGTTCAGAAGGTTATGGTCACCGTTTCCTGGAATTCGAGATTCTCAAATTCTTGACAATTTCTCAAAGGACAGGGGATGATCACAGAAGCTAACTATGAAGGTGTTTGGGGAGAATTTAAACCTGCATTGATGAGAAACCTAGCAGGAACGTTGCGCTGAGGAATTTTGTTATCTATCATGACCATGCACTTGCTCATTCTTCAAGGGCAAAAAAAGGCTGTTCTACAAGAACTTCCTTGGGAAGCCTCACTCCATCCATCCTTATGGCCCTTATCATGCCTCTTCAGATCTCTTCTGTGCTCCCCAAACTCAAAGACTACTAAAGGGACCGCAAATCGAGGCTCTCGAGGATGCCTGCACTGTCTCTTGGATGTGATATGAAGCAAAGATGAGTTAAGGGAAGCCTGTGGGGGTAGAGCCTTCGGGGTCTTCATTTGCAATTCAAGATAAAGAGAAATGGCTGCAAAATTCTTCAAATGATTGGAACTGGGAATGTGCAGAGTATGAATTTATGAAAATTGGCAATGGTCAAAAATGAAATGGAACACACAAAAAATCAATATCTTGGGCACTAGTGAGCTAAAATTAACTGGTATTGGCCATTTTGAATCAGAAAATCATCTGACTTACTATGCCAGGAATAACACAATCAACAGGACTGGTGTGGCATTCATGGTCAGAAAGGATCTTGCTAAATCCATCATGAAGTTCAATGCTATCTGTGACAGATTATGTCTATCCGGCTTCAAGGAAATCCAATCAATACAACTGTTATTCAAATGTATGCACCAACCACAAAAGCTCATGATAAAGAAATTGAAGAATTCTACCAATGACTTTAGTCAGAAATTGATCAAACATGCAATCAAGATGTATTGATCATTATTGGTGATTGGAATGCAAAAGTTGGAAACAAAGAGGAGGGAACAGTATTTTGAAAATATGGGCTTGGTGACGGAAATGAAGCTGGAGATCACATGATAGAATTTTGCAAAACCAATGACTTGTTCAAAGCACATGCCTTTTTTCAACAACACAAGGAGACTAGACACAGACTTCTGCAGATGGAATATACAGAAATCAAATTGACTACATCCATTGGAAGGCACAATCGAGAAGCTCGGTATCAGCAGCAAAAACTAGACCAGTGAAACAGACCATCAATTGCTCATCTGCAAGTTCAGAATAAAGCGGAAGAAAATTAAGACAAGTCCACAGGAGCCAAAATATGACCTTAAGTCTATCCCACCTGAATTTCGAGAACATTCAAGAACAGATTTGATTAATTGAACACGAATGACAGAAGACTTGATGAGCTATGGGAGGACATCAAGACCATCATGCATGAGGAAAGCAAAAGGTCAAAAAGACAAAGTGGATGTCAGGAGAGACTGAACTTTGCTACGAATCATAGAGTACCTAAAGCAGATGGAAGAAAGGGTGCCGTCAAGGAGCTGACTAGAACATTTCAAAGGGAAGCTCAAGAAGACAAAGCCAAATATTAAAATAAAATGTGCAAGGACCCAGGACTAGAAAGCCAAAAGGGAAGGGCACAGCAGATCAGAATGGTAAGAACTCAGCACCAAAAATCCAAGCCTCAAATTGCAATTTTGAAAGAGTCTATAGGCAAAATATTGACTGATGCAGGAGGCATCCAGAGCAGATGGAAAGAACATACACAGAGAAAGAAACACCAGAAAGAACTAGTTGCCAGACCAACCACCATTTCAGGAGGTAGCCTATGGGCAAGATCCAATGGTGCCTCCGGAAGGAGTTCATACGGCACTGAATGCATTTGCCAAAAGCAGGCTCCAGGAATTGAGGGAAAACCCATTGGAAAGGTTCAGAACGCTGAAGAAGCACTGGAAGCACTCATGCATCTGTGCCAGGGAATTTGGAAGACAGCTACATGGCCCACTGACAGGAAGAGATCCATATTTGTGCCCATTCCAAAGAAAGATGACCTAAGAGAATGCTCAAACTCTAGAACAATATCATTGATGCTGCACACAAGTAAAGTTTTGCTTAAAATCATCCAACAGCGGTTGCAGCAGCATGCTGAGAGGCAAGTTCCAGGCCAGATTCAGAAGAACACATGGAACAAGGGATATCATTGCTGATGTCAGATGGATCTTGGCGCTAAGCAGAGACTACCAGAAAGATAGTTACTTGTGTTTCACTGACTGTGCTAAGGCATCCCGCGGTGTGGACCGTAATAAACTGTGGCTAACCTTGAGAAGAATGGGAACTCCAGAACACTTCGTTGTGCTCACTTAGAGCTTGTATATGGATCAAGCGGTGGTTGTATGAACGGAACAGCAGGGGAATACTGTATAGCTCAAAATTTAAAAAGAGTGCATCAGGGTTGTGTCCTCTCACCATACTTGTTCAATCTGTATGTTGAGCAAACCATCAGAGAAGCTGGACTATGTGAAAAAGGGTGTGACATCAGGTTTGGAGGAAGGCTTATGAACATTCAAATGTAAATGACAACATGTTGCTTGCTGACAGTGAGGAGGAATTGAAGCCCTTGCTGATGAAAATCAAGGTTTGTAACCTTCAGTATCAATTATTGTAGCCTTCAGTGTGAAGAAGACCAAAATCCTCACCACTGTACCAATAGGCAACATCCTGATAAATGGAGAAAGGGTTGAAGTTTGTCAAGGATTTCATCTTGCTTGAATGCACAATCAATGCTCACGGAAGCAGCAGTCAAGAGATCAAAAGATGAATTGCATTAAGTAAACCTGCTGTACAAGGTCTCTTTGGAGTATTGAACAGCATGGACCTTCCTTTGAGGACCAAGGGCACCTGACCCAAGCCATGATATTCTCCATTGCCTCAGACGCATCTGAAAGGCGGACATTCAATAGGGAAGACTGTAGAAGAAGCAATGCAATTGAATGGTGGTTCTGGAGAAGAATATTGAAAGCGCCATGGACTACTGAAAGGACAAACCGATCTGTCTTGGAAAAAGTACGGCCAGAGTGCTCCTTAGAGGCAAAGCTAACACTTGGTCTTACATACTTTGGACATATTGTTAGGAGAGACCAGTCCTCCCTGGAGAAGGACATCATGTTTGATAAAGTGGAGGGGAGACGAAAAAGAGGAAGTGCTGCAATAAGATGGACGACACAATGGCTGCATCAATGGGCTTAGGCAGGGGAACCAGAGCTGACTCAATCGCACCTGACAACAACAGCAACATAAACCAAAGCATGCAGAGCTCCTCAGGGAGGGGCTATGGAGATGCAGCACCACCATCAGAAGCAGACAGACTTAGCTGGAGGATATTTTAAGAATAAGTAGCTCCATATTTTAATATTTTTGTTTAATCAAGGTTTCTGTGATTTTGCAGCAACACTTTTAGACGTACCCTTGGATGCAGTTGCTGGGCCCCCTGATTGGTGCAAGTGGTGCACAAACTTGGCTGCTAATGTCAAGGTTGGAGGTTCACATGCACCCAGAGGAGCCTCAAAAGACAGGTCTGGTGATGAGCAGCCGAAAGGGCACAGTCATTGAAACCCTCCGAATGCGTCTGCTCCTGCACACACAGGGCCGTTGTGGATCTGAATTGACTTGGCAGAAACACTATTACCGACTATTATCTTTAGGAGTCCTGGTGGCATAGTGGTTATGCATTGGGCTGTGATCAGCAAGGTCAGTGGTTCAAGACCATGAGGCACAGTGAGGTAAAAAGATGAAGCCTATTCTCGGCAAAAGCCTGTGGGAAGCAGAAAGATTTCTCCCAAATCGTCTCCCCCAAATATGTTAGACTTAGGACACTGCTTGCAGCTAATGGGGACAGTTACTTCCCTTGAGGCAGTTAGCTGCCAGACTGCTGTCCCCATCCCACCATGGGTGGGCCTACTCCCTGCTGCTGGGGACAATGGGCTAAGGCTTGAGACCATTCCTTGGTTCCTGTAGGTGGGGTTTACACCCTACTGATAATGGTTTCTATGGAGAACCAATCAAACTGGCTCAGTTACATCCAAAGTTAGGCTGCCATCCTATATCTAGGATCCACCCTTCTTGTCACATGTATACCCCCAACCCCTCCTCTTCCTATTGTGTGTATGTCCCTAGATTGTCCCCCTCTGCTTGCTGTATTACCTATAGTGCCACCCCTTCCTGTGACGTATGTCTTTACCTGTAATTAGTGGGCTTGCACACTTCCCCCAGAGGTATATAGATGGGGTTAATAAAGATCTCTCTCTCTCTCTCCCTCTCTCTTTCTCTCTCTTTTGGCTCCTGTCTCCTCTCTGGTCCTCACTCCTCTGTTCCTTTTCCCCTTGTTCTCCTTCCCTTACCCCTCTTTCCACGTGGACCACCAAGCGGGGCTGAGGTGAGCATTGCTACCATGAAATGTGCCTGACTCCATTATTTTAATCTCTTTTTTATCTCTCATGCTCTCTATGACTTTAATATAATAGTTATATATCTCAACCATGCAATTGCGCCTATCGAACCTGTGATTAGTGGTGTCCTAAGTGTCCTAAGGGTCAGGCGCCCCTTCCGACCACAGAAGCCCACAGGGCAGTTCTCCCCTGTCCTATAGTGTTGCCATGAGTCGGTTTTGACTCGATGTGAGTGAGTTTGGTTTTGGCTTATTGGCTTCAGTTGCATCACATGTGCCAGGTGAGAAAGGAGACTGAAGGGAAAAGGTTCAGGTTGACAGACAACGGACAGACAGCAGGGAGGAAGAGAGTCCAAGCAGGCATTTGGGGTAGGTTGCAGGGGGTGCCAGTCTATGAGGCAAGTGGATAAGAAGGTTAGCTTAATCCGAAAGGTCTTCAGTTCAAACCAACCGCTGCTCTGAGGGAGAAAGACGGGGCTTTCTACTCGTGTAAAGAGTAGACCATTTGGACACTCGTAGGGCAGGTCTACTCTGTCCTATCGGGTCGTTGAGTCGGCATTGATTCCATGACAGTGGGTTTGGTTATTGATTTGGCCTGAAAACAAGCAGGATGAGACAGACTGTCCTTAGCTGCTCCCCACGGCTCTCTCTGTAAGAGGTGGAGCAGAGCCTACAAGCCTTTCCTATCGCCCATTCCAGTCATACTCAAAAAAGAAGCCAATCAAACCATGCCTGGCCTCATCAGTTCATGCACCCCGTCACCCAGCCTTCTCCTTCTTGCTGCCTCCAATCCCTTTACTCTGGAGCATAACTTTTTTTCCATAATGGAAGATTACATATCTCATCATGTACATCCTGAGAATAGAGGACATCTTGCCACAGCTCTTGTTCACTGGGTGTAATTAATTCATCAATAGTCACAATTCATTCTGACTGGACCTTGAGCAAAGTGATAGAAACCAACCAACCTGGGTTTGGGTGTTAAACAGCCACGGCCCTTCCTGCTGAGCACCACCCTGCAGGGTTTCCAAGGCTGCACTCTTTACGGTGTGCCGTCCTTCCTTCGGTGAGGTGGCTGGTGGCTTCGGACTGCCAACAATTCTGTTGCCAGCAGAGCGCTTAACCACTGTGCCATCAGGGCTCCTTGAGTTAAGAAGCTTCAATGTAGTTCTTACCTCTGATGGTTGCCACTTAAGTCTCGTGCAAGTCACAAACTTTATGAGCCTCACTTTTTTTTTCACCCACAAAATGGGGAGATAATAAAGTCAATATAATGTAGGGATACATTATATAGTACATAAGAGTTGTATATTATAAATGAATATAATAATAGCAATGGAGAGATGATACCTGCCTTTGGGGTGGCTTGTGCATAACCCATAAGGTTGAGGGTTCATCTACTAACTAAAAGGTTGGCAGTTCAAATCTATCTAAATGGTATCTCAGGAGAGAGACCTGGGGATATATTTCTAAAAGGTTACAGCCATGGAAACCCAACAGAGTACCATCTACTCTGATACAACCTGGGTTCCCCAGCAGTCAGCACCAACTTCTCAGTCACTACTTTTGGGGGGAAGATTATTGTAGTGGTGAAATCATCTATTGTATGTAAAGGCATTATGACATCTTAAGGCTCAATACACAGGTGCAGCTATTGCTGTTATTATTCATAGCATGAGGTGAGGGGTTAGGAGGCAAGAAGGTACAGATTGCACAGACAGGAAAGGAGTAAGGACGCACTGAGGACTCCACACTACACAAGCTGAGCATCTGCATCTTCACCTTTATGCTCAGTGTCCTTTTGAGGCATTGCAAATTTTGGTTGGGATGTCATCTTGTGTCACTTATAATTTCTTCTTTTTTTTTTTAGAGGTGCTTGTGTTTATTTACTTTGGCCTATATTTCACATATTGTAAAATTTGATAGTTCAATTATAGCAATTAATAAGAACTGTACAGTCGAATGAGGGAGAGTGTGGAGTGGAGACCTAAAGCCCATCTGTA
>NW_022103928.1:56043696-56096126 GCF_000313985.2 Echinops telfairi
GTTTTGAGAATGATGAGGGCAATGAATGTACAAATGTGCTTTACACAATTGATGTATGTATGAATTGTGATAAGAGTTGTATGAGCCCCTAATAAAATGATTTTTTTAAAAAGAACTGTATAGTCATCGCCACAATCAACTTTAGAACATTAACTTCCTTCTTATACACATTGTCATCAGCTCCCCAAGCTCCCCGCAACCTCCCCCCACCCTACCAGTCCAGAAACCATCAATGACGTCACTGTCTCCATCGTTCTGTCCATCTTGGGTATAATATACAGAAGAATATCGCAAAACAAAACAAAAACCACTGCATTCTGTATGGGAGGAAGGCTATTCACACCCGGGGTCTGCAGTCAGAGAATAGTCACTGGAGGCATAATCCACATTCTGGACTGGATTTTGGGCTTGGGAATGGATTGGGGGCTTCCACTGTCATCCATGACCTTCTGAAACCCGGGTGTTCACAATTTAAACCATGATGCCATCTCCTCCTTCAGGTTTAGATTCTTAAGACTCTGTTCTTTCAAAGTGCACTTCACCCTCAATAGGCCACACTAGAAGATCTTGATGTGGAAAGCCCACTAAGCGAACTAGGCTTTACTGTGGCCCTTTGTCTTAAGGCTAAAATGCCTTAGTGTGTCAGAACCAGATGACTGCTTTCCCAAGGTTATAGAACTCATGATCATTGGACTTTGGTTTGGAAATCTTGCCTTGAGGGTGTCCAATAAATGGTAGCCTGAGACTATCATATACTTACAATTTTAATGATCCCCTTGCTATATTATGACATGTATTAATCTGGGGGTGGGGGGCATGGTTCTGCCATTGTGAATGAATGTTATTGGAAGTTTTGCTCTAATGCCAACTCCCATTTTTTGTATAAATGGTGTCCAGTCACTTAAAATTTAATCTGTACAAGTCAACAATTCATGCATTGAAGTTTGTAGCTGACCTACAATTGTATAATGTCCTTTTATCAACAGTGTTTTAAATTAATGGTACTGTTCATAGAATTACATTATACTGCCGGTAGATAATCAATTATGTTCTCTAATATAAAATGATAAAGATATCTCTAAATATCTCTCTATATATATATATGTATATATAATAGATAAATGAAAGGATTTGTGGTGTTCACTTAATTCTAGCCTCAATGTGAGAACAATTTGGTCTTATAACATGTTCCTGTTTGGTGCTTGCCCTCATGAAGAGATCACTGAAGATATGGGTGCTATAGCAAAGTGTGAAAAAGAAACGAGATCGTGCCCAGCTATGTCTGGGGGTTTTAAAGTCTTGTCTTCAAACAAGCAGCCATCTGAATGAGTCCTTCATTTGGCTCACATGGAAGAAACACCCAGCCTATGTGATCCAGGGATCACAACTTCCTTTTACAGGCCTTTTCTCTCTAGGGGCATTCTTGCTTGAAGTATGAAGGCCCAGAGAAGGGATATAAGTTCCAGGCCCTTTACTTAAATCTCAGACACTTAAAAGTCTGTAGGAAAAAAGGATGCCCTGCTTTGCTGCATCTGCTGTGAAAATGAAGACCTTTCTCAGCAACCAGACTGTTGACATTCCAGGCAATGTTGGCATCTCCTTGAAGGGGCTCACAGTTATCGTGAAAAGCCCCAGAGGAAGCCTGTAGAGGGATTTCAATCACATCAACATAGAACCCACATTGACAAATGATGGGAGAATAGAAAGGAACAGGCTACTGTCTACCCTACTGGTAGTCATGTACAGAATATCATCAATGGGGTGACACTGGATTTCCGATGCACGATGAGTTCTGTGGACACATTTCCCCATCAACATCCTTCATCGGGCGAATGAGTCTCTTGTGGAAATCCACAACTTCTTGGGTGAAAATTGCATCCAGAGCATTTGGATGAGGACAAGGGGTTGCTTGTTCTGTGTCTCAAGCCAAAAGATATGAGTAAATACTGTAAGGAAATGGCATTGGACTTGGATCAAATTGAGCTGTGTTAGTTCAGCAAGCCATCATAGTTAAAAATGAGGATATCTGAAATTTTTTGGATGATATCTCTCTGAAAAAGGAGCAGTTCAAAAAGCTGATGAATATGATCTAAGAGGTGTCCCACTACAGGCCAATTATTCCTGAGACCTGTCTGATACGTTGATGCAATAACATTTATCTAATGAAAAAAGAGAAAAGAAGACCGGCCTACTCACTTAGGTGTCGAATTGGTATAAATGCCGCACTTTAGAAGACCTTAAACAAAGTCATTTTCAAAAATCTCTAAGCTAGGTGGCCTCTCCCCGTACTACATTGTCAACCTAGTCAAAAGGCCCCAGCATCCCAGCTGTGTTCCTAGCCTGCATCCTGACATATTTGCCTCAGTCCATCTCACTGATTGCTTCCCTTCCCCACCTGTTCCTGATTGCCCTGGGTCACGGCCTAGCCCTGTGTCCTGCCCCTCTGACCTGGTGACTGATACTTCTAACACACTGACCTCTGGAATTCCTTCCAGACTCTTTTTGGTCCAGTTGCCCCTTGACCATACTGCTGAGCCTTTCCAGGTACCGGTTCTCAGGCCAGCAGCCACCCCCTGGTCACCCTATGTCCAAGAACAAACCCCAGATCCATGAGAAATTAAAATGTTGAGTAATAGCAAAGGACTCATCAACATTCAGACTTTAGGATTTGGTCCACAGTGAGAACCCAAATAGGAATCACGCACACGAGAGCGGAGCTTCTCTAGGTGTGAGGCTCCCTGGGTGGCACCCACATTTGCACTCAGCTATTAAACGAAAGATTCCAGAGGCCCCCACCAAACATAGACCCGGCAGTCTGCTTCTGCTGAATATTCCACCCATATCGGCACCTGAAAGAGCCGTTCTGCTCTGAACAACGCGGGGTCTCCACGAGGCAGGAAGGCCTCAGCAGGATTGGGCTCTGCTGTTGTGTGTCGAAGATGTACATGTAGTACAATCCAGTCCTCACTCATTTAAGCCCAAAGAACAGTCAGACAACGTGGGATAGTTTTCATATGTAACAGTCAATCCAATATTCTGAAAGAAAGTTGTTAATTGATTACTTCAAAAGGGGTAACAAATTTGATTGTAATGCCGTCAGGTGAGGTCACGTGGTGCTCAGGCCATCCCTTGTCCTATTGTCCTGGCGCTTTGGGCATGTAGAAAAATGTGCAGTACTTTGGAGGAGTGCCCTCTTTGACGGATGCCCAACATCAGAGCCAGTAAAGGATGGACCTAGAATTTTTTTTTTTTATCAATTTATTGGGGCTCATACAATTCATCACAATACATAGATCAATTGTGTAAAGCACATCTATACATTTCTTGCCCTCATTATTCCCAAAATTCGCTTTCCTCTTGGGTTCCCGGAATCAGCTCATTTTCCTTTTTTCCCCTCCCCCTCCCTTCCTCCTCCCCTCTCCCCCATGTACCCTTGATAATTTATAAATTATTATTGTATCTTATATTACACTGCCCGGCGTCTCCCTTCACCCACCCCTCTGCTGCCCGTCCCCCAGAGAGGAGCTCCCTGTGATCAATTCCCCCTTTCTACACCCCCCTTCCCTCCTGGTATCGCCACTGTCACCCCTGGTCCTGAGAGGTTCATCTGTCCTAGATTCCCTGCGTTTCCAATTCCCATCTGTACCGCTGTGCATCATCTGGTCTAACCAGGTCTGCAAGGCAGAATTGGGGTCCTGGTAGTTGGGGGGAGGAAGCGTTTAAGAACTAGAGGAAGGTTGTGGGTTTCATTATTGCTATACTGTATCCTAAGTGGCTCATCTCCCCACTACCCCTCTGCAAGGTATGTCCAGTTGTCTAGAGATGGGCATTGGGTCTCCATCACGCGCCACCCTCATTGACGAGGATATGATCCCCCCTCCTGGACCTAGAATTTTAACTCCTCCCAAATCCACGCTTTTACCTTTACATTATGCTGCCTCTCAAAACCAGAATCTCACTCAAATATCTTGTAATAATTGCTTTACTTATCTGTTTGTTTTATGATTCTCCAATGGGGATATGTTCACTAATCAGGAGGCATCTCTTTCATCAAGGTATTTGTTGACTACTTTCAAATGTACCCAGACCAATGTAACAACCAAAAACCCAGAAATAAATCCACCCCCAGGCAGACAACTGGTCTTCAATAAAAGGCCAAATGGGAAAAGGATTGTTTCTTCAACAAACGGTGCTAGAAAAATTGGATTTCCATCTGTAGAAGAATGAAACAGGACCCACACCTCACCCTATGGCCAAAACAAACTCAAGATGAGTCAAAATGTAAATGTGAAACCCAGAGCTATGAAGAGCATCAATGAGAAAATTGGGGCAAAGTTAAAGGCCTATTGCCGGGCACAAGCACTCTGTGAAAGCTGCAAAGGAAGCTTACACGGTAGACGCTCAAGCAGATGACTCAGACACTTAGGCGCACCAAAAGACTTCATCAGCGGAGTAAAAAGACAGCCCGCGGAGTGGTGGGGGTGGGGTGGAGGTGGGGGGAATTGACAAAGATATATGGGACAAGAGACTAATCTCAATAATCAATAAAAAACGGAACCACTTCAATAAGAAAAAGACAAATAACCCAATTTTAAAAGATGGTAAAAGGACAGGAACCAATAGTTTACCAACGATAACATCCAAATGGACAACAAACATATGAAGAAACGCTCGTGGTCACTGGCCACGATGTTGTGATTCAAAACAATGATGAGAGACGGGTGTCGACAGGCAAGTTAAAAACAAAAACAGAAGCCAACGAATGTTGGAGAGGCTACAGATTGGAACCCTCACACTGCTAGTGGGACTGTAAATATGTACAACCATTGTGGAAAGCGATATGACACAACCCCAGACAGCAGGGAATAGAAATCCATAGGATCCAGCAATCCATCTGCTGGGTATATACTCTAAAGAAGTAAAAGTCATAACACACATAGGTATATGCACACTCATGTTCAGTGCAACACTGTTGGCAATAACAAGAAGATGCAAACAACCCGGAAGAACGGATAAAGCAATTCTGGTACATGCATGTGTTAGACAGGGTCCTCTAGAGAAACAAAACCAGGACACTTATGATTTTAGATTGATAGATAACACAATGAAATGAACAGCTTATTAGTCCACAGAGCAGTACAGAGGGCTCAGTTCAACTCACTTCCGTGAGACAGTTAATACACTGGCAGTCCTTCAAATCACGAGGGCTGTTGGGTGCAGTTCAAAGAAACAGATAGCTGAGTCTTCTATAGAGGGATATAGGCAGTCTGGCCACAGGCAGCAAACAGCAGGGCATGTCACCAACAGTCAGCCAGATGGCAGGTTCCAACAGTCCCCAGCTCAAGTGATGGACACACCAGCAGTGTGGCAAAGCAACCTCAAACTATAGCGACACAGTCCATGGGTTGGGTGTCCCACAGGCAGTGTAGCTCGCAAGTTGAGGCAGAGAACTAACTAAGGCAGCCATTGCTGGTCTGACCATCAGAGAGCAAGAGATGGACAGGCGAGGCTCGCCGAGCCATTTATCTCTTTGCCCTTCAATTAAACTGCAACCTTATTAACCCCACATGTGCCTGTTGGCCAGGTTGGCACAATAAACCTACATATTATAATACACAAAGCAGTATACTGTGCATCCCTAAAAACAGTGACAAAACCACAATGCACCTCATGCCACAGATGGACCTGGAGAACACTATGCTGAGTGAAATTAGCCAATAACAAAAGGGCGACTATCAAGAGAGCACTGCTATATGTGGTGGCGGAGACTTTCATGGCAAAGAGAGCAGTCTGGAGATTGACAAGGCAGAGAGGACGAAATGGAAGAGAGGAGTCCTGAAGAGGGAGAAGAGGAACCAGGTAGCTGGTGAAGGGTAAAACTATTGGGAGGGGGTGGTGGGGTGGTATTTGTCATTTCAGTTGTTGAATACCAAGTTGATGATCTGAAACATAACCCTCCCCCTAATTTACACTTTAAAAGTTTGTTATTAAAAAAAGAGTGAGCTTTTTGTATTAATTAATCCAAGTGTGTTATTGATAATACATGAAAGAATATAAATTGGATCAAATGTTCATTAGCTCTAAGAATCTACCCTGACGTCATCCGTGGTTCGGAAACTGGATCTAGGAGAACCTACAACTGTAAATTGACACAGTAGCTCACACACAGCAGTGATTATGAAGACGGAAACGCAGGGCCAAGGCGCGGTTTGTTCATGATGGGTCATTATGAGTTGGAGCCAACTTGATGGCCCTAACGAAAACAGAATTATCTAGCTCAGGCTTCCGAGCCTGCAACTTCTGGAATTATTTTTTATGAGCCTTTCATAGTGAGATGAGTGTTGTTGTTATTGTTAGGTGCCATCAGGTCAGTTCCGACTCTTAACGACCCCACGGACAACAGAAGGAAAAGAAACATACCCAGGCTCGCACCGTTCTCACAATTGCTCTGATTTTTTAGCCCAATGTTGTAGCCACGGGAGGGTCTTCCTCTTTTCCCTGGCCCTCTGCTTTCACCAAGCATGATGTCCCTTTCCGGAGACTGGCCTCTCCAAGAACATGTCCACAATACAGGAGAGGAAGGCTCCCCTCCTTGCCTCTAAGAAGCATCTGGCTATACTTCTAAGACGGAGTTGCTTGTCCTTTCAGCAGCTCATGGTACTTCCAGTATTCTTGGCCAGCACCACGATTCAAATGTATTGAGTCTTCTTCATTCTTCCTTATTCAGTGTCCACCTTTCACATGCATATGAGGCCATGGAAATTACCATGGCTTGGGTCCAGCACACCTCAGTCCTCAAAGTCACATCCTCACTTTTCAACAATCTTAAGCAGTCTTGTGCAGCTGATTGACCCAATTCAGCGTGCCCTTTGATTTCTTGGCTGCTGCTTCCGTAAACATTAGTTGTGGATCCAAGCAAGCCTGATTCCTTGACGACTTCAATCTTTTTCTCTGTTTATGATGACGTTACCTCTTTGCCCCGTTGTGGAAATGTTGGCTTTCTCTGCAGTGAGTTGTAGTCCACCCTGAAGGTTGCAATTCTTGTTCTCCATCAACGAGCACTTCGAGTCCTCGTCACTTCAGCAAGCAAGGTTGTGTCATCTGCATGTTGCATGTGGCTAAAAAGCCTGCCTCCAATCCTAATGCCACATTCTTCTTCACGCAATCCAGATTCTCTGATTATCTGCTAATTATTCATCAGAAGGCAGATTGTATACCCTAAGTATGGTGTCAGGTTAAAACCTGAGACCCACCTTTCTTGATTTTCAACTAGTCCCTTGTCCTCTTTGCACTACTGTCTCTTTATCTGTATACAGGTTCTGCCGAGCACAATGAAAGGTTCTGCAATTCCCTTCTTCTCAAGGTTATGCATAGTTTGTTTTGGTCCACACAGTTGAATACCTTGGCACAGTCAATAAAACACAAGTAAACATCTTTCTGGTATTGTCTGCTTCCAGTTAAGATCCATCTGATGTCGGGAATGGTATCCTTTGTTCCCTTTTCTGAATCTGGCCTGAATTTATGGCAGCATTCTAAAGCACAGCTCTAGAAAATTAAGAACATACTGTTTCCCAATTTGTACACTTCGGCTGTTTATCAAAATGTATTCTATTAGTATAATTAAGTAGAAAGATGTTTTGTGCACCTGTTCTATACTGGTGTTGACATGGATGTCACTTTTATGAAACATTCAATAACAATTAGAAGAGTACTCATGGTTATATAAGGTCAACTAAGTTCTACTAACATCTACTGAGCTTCCTTTTGGGGAAAACCTGGCTAGGCTAGGTTACTTGCGTGAATCAAAACTATATGAGATGTAAACTAGGTAACTATTATGTTGGGCAAAACTGCTGCAGAAGGCCTATTTAAAGTGTTAAAGAACAAAACTGTAATTCTGAGGACTAAGGTGTGCCTGACCCCATCCATGGTATTTTCAATGGGCTCCTATGCCTTTGCAAGTTGGACAGTGAATAAAGAAGACTGGAGGAGAATCGATGCGTTTGAATTATGGTGTTGAAAGTACCATGGGCTGCCAGGAGAACAAACAAGTCCGTCTTGGAGAAGGTACCAGCATGCTCTGTAGAAGGGGGGATGACAAGGCTTCGCCTTGCATGCTTTGGACATGTGAGTAGGCGAGAAGGACATCGTGCTTGGACATAATGGAGAAGGACATCGTGCTTGGACATGATGGAGAAGGACTTCGTGCTTGGACATGATGGAGAAGGACATCATGCTTGGTAAATCAATGGCCAGAGAAAAAGAAGAAGACCTTCTACAGGAGAGAGCGACTCAGTGGCTACCCACCAGGGGCTCAAACACAGCAAGAGGAGAAAGACACAGGACCGCACAGTGTTTTGTTCTGGTATCCATCGGGTATCTACAAGCCAGAGTGGACTCAAGGGCACCTAATGGCAACAGCAGACGGGATCCCCAACAGACCAAACTAAAGATCTTCGATATCCTAGAACTCATAGAAATGACACAATTCAGAGTAGCAAGTATCCAGTGCAGTGTGTGCACGGCCTTATCCCTTTGCATATCCATGACATACATGATCAGTCTGTCACACGACTCTTTCTACTGAGCCCAGGATTACTTTAAGTAGCCATGATGCCTATA
Source organism: Echinops telfairi (assembly GCF_000313985.2). Lineage (NCBI taxonomy): Eukaryota > Metazoa > Chordata > Mammalia > Afrosoricida > Tenrecidae > Echinops > Echinops telfairi. Next base: position 56,052,319 of record NW_022103928.1, read on the forward strand.
CCAATAACTTTGGTTTCACTTGCATGTCCTAGTTGATTGGGAGAGAAAAGAGAGGCAACAGTGACCAAACTGGGGACAACCACGGATTAGGTCATGGCATTAAACACAAACCATCACTTGTAAGAGCAGTGGAAAAGACCAAGCTATTTGGGGATGGGGGTGGGAGGGAGTCTGTTTTGAAGTATCCAAGATTTCAAAACATTGACTTCTGAAAAGCGAACAAAAATAAAAACCAACACTGGCAAATTCATTTGTATACTCTAGAAGCCTTATCATTCATAAGAAGTGACTGCACTCCTCACAATGCATTCCAACACCTCAGTTAGTGGAGACACCTCCATTGAGACCAGTTGCTCTGGAAACTACATTCCAAAGACAGACTGTTCTAGGCCAAGGTGACAGGACAAACTAACTAAATAAAACCACTTTGGGAAGTGACTAACCCAATCCAAAGCCAATGATCCCCTTGCCTCTACATTCCTGAGCAGTTATGCATGTTCTTCCTACACGTGGATGCTTATAATGCTTGGTCAAGAAGTGAGGTAGGACAAGGAAGAGCCAAGGCATTTGGGATTTTCCGTGATGGATGTCCCCTTCGGAGAGGTGAGTAATGCAGGGGTGGCCAGCTTCCCTGGCGGCTTCTTATGCTTGGACCCTGGCCAGTCTTGGCATAGTCTTGGGCCACTTCTCTACCTTTCCCAAGATAAAAGTCTACACCATGAGGCAACGGTGAGAAATGGGTTATTTTACTGAAGATGCATTAGGGTCAGTGTTTTTTTTCTCTAGCAGCTAGCAGGCACGCACCCAGCAGATGCTCTGTAATGATATTGGAATAAACAACTGTGTGAATGAATGAAAAATCAATTAAAGTCACCACCGCGTATCTCTGTCTTCCTTCCAGCACTTCTCATTCATTAACCAGAGGCTGCTTCATCTTACTTCCCCTCCACAGCTTCTGTCAGCCTGACTTTCCGGATTCCATCAGCCTTCCTTTCCCAGGCAGCTCCAACCCAAACCAAATGGCCCATTGTCCTGCACAGAGTCAGTGGCTCTCTTCCCAGCCTGTCTCCTATCTGCCATCGGCACACCCCTCCCCGCACTCTGCCAAGGACACTCTTTAGGGTCCCCTTTTCTCCTAAATGACCGAGAGAATTGTAAAGAGAGAGAAACATGTTTTCCCCTCCCAGATCAAACCACCCCTTTACTTGCCATTTTTCTGCTTCCAATAAACAGCAATCTCTTTATGGACAATGAACTTTGCATTTTACTTGTAACTTGGTGTATGTGATTGGCGGGCTGGTAACTATGAATATGCTTTGTATGGAAAGGGTTCTTTAGCTGTGTCCTGACTTCCAGAACAGGAAACACTTAAGATTTATTGATAGTGTATAGAATTATGAATGTGCTGGCAATGAAAGGGTTTAAATTCTTACCTTATTTCCCGATAGAATACCTTTCAAAAGAAGTGGGATTTCGTGGACTTAAAGAAATCATGAATGCTTTTCTAAAGACTATAATCTAGTGAGTATAGACACGTTAATTTAGGGTGACTTAGCTGAAGCTCCCTAATTCTTTCTACTAATATACAAAGAGAAAGGAGAAATTCCTACTTTCCAACCGTTTTTCCCCCTACCTCTCCTAAGCTTTCACCCACTCTGTGCCCTTCTACCACGCACATACACAAACATAAGGAAGATATGTTCATGCCGCTTGATACAGAATTCAATCAAAATTGTATGATTCATGGTTGAAAAGGTATCTATTTTTCTGTTTGATTTTCTACTTGAAAGACCAGTCCCAATAGCTCAGCTCCTTCTCAAATGAGCTTTATGTGGTTATATTGTATATCTCCATTCCATTCCTTGGAACTTAATTTTTATTTTATTTTGTTGACGCTGCTCTATTGGAATGTGTATCGCTTGGGCCCCCATGGAGAACTGAGCAGGTGTGAGTCAAGCAAAACATTTCTTGTTAATAGGAGTACACCCTAGGAGTCCATGGAGATGCTGTAATTTCAATCGCTTTTATGAAAATTCTATAAATTCCCGTGTTGTGAATTTTGAACAGAACTTGGGAGTCCAACAGTCTTTAATACCAGCCAAAGATCTGGTTATTTCTCTGATGGAAATAGTGCTGTGCTTTCTTCCTTCAAAAAAATAGATTCAAGTGTTTAATTATGTGTAAACTGTAGAAAATCTGATTAACTTCTAGTTTGACTCGCAGAGCCAGAATGGAGATCGTCCTGTGACCAGTCTACTGAGAGAAGACTGTGGGTTTCCCGGGCAACTTCTCCCTGCAACATGAAGGAACGGCCAGGTCACCTTCATTTGAGCACATAACGATGTAATGACCATTTCATATTGAGGACCCCCATGTGGCACAAACAGTTTACACCCAACTCTTAGCCTAACTATTGGCAGTTGAACCCACGCAGCTGCACCGAAAGAGAAAGGGCTGATGAGCTATTTCTGTAACTATTACAGCTAAGAAAGCTCCAGGGAGCTCAACTCTACACGCTAACACGTGGGATGGTCATGAGTTGGAATCAATTTGACTATAATGGGTTTTATGTTGAATCAGGACCGGGGAGTCACCAGTGGGTAAAGCCAAGTCTTTACCCACATCCATATTGACAAATCAGAGGAACAGGTCCCCCAAACCTCTTCACTTGAGGGAGTGAGGTCTTACTTTTCTAGGCCTCTATGACCAGTTGCCACCAAGAACCAAGGGCTGAGGACAAGCTAACTTTCTTTCTGGTTTGGGGCCAGGGGTGTATGGGGTTGCATTCTCCCAAGCTGGAACGAAAGACGTCAGCTTGGTCTATTACAAAATTACATGTGTCATTAGAAAAAAGAGGTCCGAATGCTTTATTTGAAACTTTGTTTTCTCAGGTTGTATTACCCAAGTGTATCTTGGCATAGACAACTTCAGCTTCAAAAATTCCAAGACGGAGAAAGAGTTTCCCATAGCTGAAGCTATTATATTTGGTTACATGCCACTACCACCTTTCCCTCCTTCTTTCTTTCTGAGAAGTAAAGTGGTGACTGAATTTCTACTAAACTTTTTATTCTCTTCTCGGGGCCACCACAGGGTCTACTCTTGACAGGCTCATTTATCTGCTCCCCACCAAAAAGAAAAACGTGAGGTTGACGACTGTGTGGGGTTCTTCGGGGGTTTCTTAGACAAAGCCTTTAGAGTCGAGGCGTGCACCATTCCAGAACAACTTGCATAAGAATCATCTAGCAGTCTGCCCTGGTCAAGCTGCCAAATTGCTCACACTTGGCTAGACACCCTGGGCAATCAAAGGTCTATCTTTCCCTGAAGAGCAATAGAGTATTACTTGACAAGAGTTAAGCTACTCTGTTGATGTCTCCGGAAGTTTCAAGCTGAGGATAAACTTTTATTAAGGACTAGTTACAACTAACTGACAGCTAGCAGTCTCCGCACGTGCTTCTTCACACTGAAATGTGGGTCATACGGAGAGATGAACAACTTGGTCTTTTTTAAAAAACATACGCCCTTAAGGTTTCCCAGATGACTTGGTAACTGGATGAAGAAGTAGCAAGGACTTGGTTAACATTCCTACCCCCACCCCAACTTCACCCCCAGACTCTTAGGGGGCGTGGCTGTTCTTTCAAGAGTCTAATAGATTTGAAGCCTTCCTGTACAATTCAGAAACTTCTCTGGAAACACAGGTCCTAGAGGGAAGGGATTGCATCTTACTCTCCCCAGACGTTCCCACCCTGTTCCCGTCCCTTCAGTCCATGTCAAAAGGAGTGGGCTAGCCTACAACCTGAGTGTCGTTGTATTGGTGGCCCAGAAACCTCACTTAGTATAGGCTTTCGACATCACCACATGCAATCTTCGGAATTTCCTTTGGGTGCCCTTGACCACAGTAGGCAAAGAACCATTTGGTCAAAATGAGCACATGGAAGCAAATCCAAAGAGGGATGTTCGTTCCTCAGTGGCTGAATCAAATCAATCAAGAGCCAGGGGTAGCCATGCTACTTGCCCAGACGTTCACGGGTCTGCCACCAATCTTGATCTGAAGGGATTGGTGGTTTAAATATGACAATAAAGTGGATGTCCCTGGGAGGTGTGATCTGATGAGTGGAGATGAGTGGGGAAAGGAAGTGATTCATAGACCAGCTATGCCTGTCATACAAGTTCCCTGATCCACCTGCTCACCTTCTGCCCAACCAGAACGGAAATGGGGGAAATGAAGAAGCAAGAAATATCTTTGGATGTAGTAAACACGGGTTCAAATTACAGACCTGTGCCCTCCAGTGTTGTTGGTAGGTGCCAGCAAGCGAGTTCCAATTCAGAGGGACCCTGTGTACAAGAGAGGGCAACACTGTCTGGGCCTGGGCCATCCTCTCAACGGTTGCTGTTTGAGCCCATTGTTGCAGCCCCTGTGTCAGCCCATCTCCCGATAGTCTTCCTCTTTTGTGCCGACCCTCTATGGAACATGATGACCTTTTCCAAGGACTAATCGCTCTTGATAATATGCCCCAAATACGTGTGACAAAGTCTCGTCATCCTTGCTTCTAAGAGCAAGGATGTTGGCTGTACTTCTTCGAGACAGATTTGTTTAGCCATTGGTTACTTTCAATATTCTTCACAGACACTATCGTTCAAATGCGTTGATTTTGCTCCAGTATTCCTTATTTATTGTCCAACTTGCTCATGCATAGGTGATGATTGAAAACACCAGGGCTTGGGTGAGGTCATCTGAATTCTCGGAACTTCATTTCCCCACAGCAGGAGAGATGTGACCTGGAACACTGCGGGTGCTCTCATTCATCCTTCATCCTCTTATCTTTGTTGCCAGGCTTCACTGTGTCTGGCCCAGCCATCCCTCCAATCCCATGCGGCCATAGAAAGGGAGGAGCAGGGACCTTGTAAGTTAAATGACGTGTATGCAAGCATGCTGTGCCGGATTACGAGAGTCGAAACTTCTTTAAAGAGACTGTTTGCAGTATAGCACCGATGAAACATACAACTCTCCTCTAGTTCTTTAATGCTTCCTAGCCCTCCCACCTCCACTAGCATGACCTCAATTCTACCTTACAAATCTGACTAGACCAGAACATGCATGCTGGTACAGATAAAAGCCCGCAACACAGGGAATCCAGGTGAGATGAACCCCTCAAGACCAATAATAAGAATAGAGAGACCAGGAGGGGAAGGGGTAGGTGGGGGGAGAAAGAGGGAATTGATCACAAGGATCAATATATAACTCCCTCCCAGGGGGACAAGCAACAGAAAAGTGGGTGAAAGGAGACAACAGACAATGTAAGATATGAAAATAATAATTTACAATTTATCAAGCGTTCATGAAGGAGGGAGGGAAAAAATGAGGAGCTGATATCATAGGCTCAGGTAGAAAGAAAATGCTTTGAAAATGATGACAGAAACATATGTACAAATGTGCTTGACATAATGGATGGATGGATGGATTGTGATAAGAGCTATGAGAGCCACCAATAAAAGTATTTAATAATAATAAAAAAGATAGTCTGCTTGCATGGAATAGAAAAATGAAGTCTAGCGGCTGGCTCGACCTCCTATCCAGAGAAGAACAAGATGACCCACCTATGGCATCTCACATCTACAGTATCTCCACTATAGGAAACAGCACACCTAACGACCTGGATCCTGAGCTAGTCCAGATATGCCGTGGTTACCTAGTGCTGCCACAGCAGAAATGCCACACGTGGGCGGCTTTCAAGAACAGAACTTTATTTTCTCAGAGTTGTGGGGTCTGGGAGCCAGAGCAGTGTTTTGGTCACATCAATTCCTTTAGGTGAGTCTCTCTTTAAGTTCTGGTGTCTGCCAGTGATCCTTGGCAGGCCTTTGTTTGGAGAGAATCCCTGTCCTGTCCTCTGTCTGTCCCCTGTGTGTGTGTCCATCCTGATGTGCTTGGTAAAGTAGCAGGTTAGTGGAAAAGAGGAAGACCTTTGACAAGATGGATTGACACAGTGGCTGCTACGTGTAAGAAGAGTTGTGAGGACAGCACAGGACAAGCCAGGGTCTCTTTCCGTTGTACAAGGGGTCACTATGAGTTGGAACCAATTCAAAGGCATCTGACATCAACAATGACATGATTAGATTTAGGGTCTACCTGACAGCTGTAGCACCTCAACTGATCGATCAATTATATTACATTGCATTATGGAAAGTGATGATATTATATTAGATTTCCGAAGTTAATCTGCTTTACCCAAGGCTACCTGACTTAATCACATGCATCTCCTCTTTGATAGCAACTACACCATGATTGGCCAAACAACTGGGAAGCAAAGCCTAGCCAAGAGGACACATAAAGCAAACCATCTCTGTTGTTTCTAGTTGTAGTAAGTCAACTTGTCAACTCATTAAAACTCTCTGCCAGCTCATGACTCTCTCTCTCTCTCTCTCTCTCTCTCCTGCTGACTACGGAAGTAGTGGTTTGGACTATTATAAACTACATGATTTACAGTCATTTAAGTTAACAGATTCCCATTTATGCCTGACTTCCAGGCAGCAAAAGAGCCCTGACAGCATGGTGGTTACACACTGGGTTACTAACTATGAGGTTAGCAGTTTGAAACTTTGCAGGAGAAAAATGAGGCTTTCTATTCAATCTCAGAAACATAGAGGCAGTTTTGCCCTGTCTGGTGGGGTCACTTTGAATCAGCGTCAACTCAATGGCAGTGATTTTGGATTGTTTGGGGGTCAGGCAGCAAAATGACAGTGTTATGGATATTGTCATTGTTGTGAAGTTCGTTCATTTATAATGCTTACTCATGGATGTTCCGGCTTTATAATTTTGGGGAAAATGGGATCATTGTCCTCGCTTATAACCCCTTGTGATGGTTAGGGAAGATTTCAACTAGACAGCCCTGGGTAAGGGCTGAGATGAGCCTAACCTAACAACTGGGTCGCAGGCTGATCACACTTCCGTGGAGGTGTGGTCTTTTGTATAAGAAAGAGAGCTAGCAGAGGTGAATCCTCTTTGGCTTTTTGCCTTCTGCTGGAGTTGAGTCTTGGGTCTGGTCCCTCAGTCTCCTGTTACATCACCTGTCAATCCCAGGAGCCATCAGCAGACTACTGACAGTTCTGCTGATTTGGGATTCATTTACCTTTGCATCTGCCAGCTTGTGCCCCTTGCTGCCTCTGCTTCGTCATTCTTCTTCTTGGTTATCCACTTCCATGAGTCAGTCGAAGCCTAACTTGAACCAGAGTGGACTTACCTACTTCTGCAACTGTGTGAGCTATTTCTGGATATAAATCTCTTTCTAATGCAAAGACACACAAGCATCCCTGGTTTTGCTTCTCTGGAAAACCCAACTGAACATACCCAGGTACATGTATTTCTAAATGATATGTAGTTACATCTAAATCAATGGTTCCCCAACATTAAGATATAGCAGAATCACCTGCCATGTTTGTTAGAATGCAGATTCCTGCGCCCAGCATCAGAAAACCTGGTGTCATGTGTCTGAAGAGGAGCCCAGGAGTCTGTGCTGTTGATTGGTACATGATTGTGGTTGGAGCAAATATAAATGGGAAGATGTCCCATGTTCTGCCTCTCTGCTAGTTCCAATGACCTGAGTGCTATCTTATATTTTATACCTGAATCAGTGAAAAAATTTACCTTCCTGTCTCTCATCACCAAACTTAATATGAGCTATTGACTAGGTACTTTCTGAGCACCAATCTAGATTCAAAGCCAAGCATCATCTCTTGTGGTTCAGGTAGCATCTCTGTGGATCTGGGTTTCAGTCCTCCCTGTTCCATCCTCTCTCTTTCCCAGGTGCCTCATCCTTTAATTGTATTAGGCTAAACTTGTTGCCCTGAATGTTTCTGCTTGGTGCAGGACTGTTGGTGCAGTAGTTAAGTGCTCAACTGCTAGCCAAAAAGTAGGTGATTTGCCTCCCAGCTACCCCACAGAAGAAAGGTGTGGCAGTCTGCTTCCATAAAAATTACAGTTTGGAAATGGTGTCCTATAGGGTTTGCTCTGAGTTGGGATCCACTTGATAGCAATGGACTTGGACTTGGATGGGGCCTGAGGCACCCTGGGGGTATCATGAGTTGGGAGTTGGGCTGCTAACTGAAAGGTGAGCAGTTTGAACCCTCCTCCACTCACTCCTCAGAAAATAGATGAAGCTTTCTGCCTCAGAACCCCCGAGGGGCAGTTCAACCCTGACCCACAGAGTTGCTCTGAGTCAGAATTGACTCAACGGCAGTGAGTTTGGCTTGGGAGTTTGAAGGTGGTCCATTTCTTTCAGAAAATACCTTGTGTTCGAACGTGGTATTCCAGGACTCTAATGGATGTGGGGACCGTTGACTCCAACCAGGGAGAGGTCCCTGGAGAAGGGATTCACCAGGGGTGGGGAAAGATTGGTTGTCAGGGCTGGACCTCCAGATAGCTAACCCAAGGCTGTTTCTTGACATGGGTCAATTCATTTCTTTTGTTCCCAGAATTCTTGGGATTGTCCCATTGTTTGATGTCCACTGCACCCACCTGTTCCTAAGGATCAAGCTTTCCTTCCTTCTCTGCCTCCTAAGCCTTGGGATTGGCCATAAATAAAGCCTCTCCTCCTCTCCAACTCCTGGAGAAGCCACCGCCCCTTAATCCTTTTGAAGTTGGAAACAGCTGGAAGCAGCCTGAGAGCAAACAGAGAGATGCATGGATTTCTAAATCTAAAATCGCACAGGCCACTTGGTCCCTTGAGGCCCACTGACATGTGACTGGAGGTGAGACCACCATGTGTCCCTGGACAGTCCTTGTGCTTGGAGCACCCCTCCCAAACCTTCTCTCCTGGAATCCCTAGGGTGATTCGGTACTCCTGTCCTCTCTCCTTCAAAATCCCTTCTTCCGACTTCACTGTATTGCATTTCACATCCTCTCCCTCCATCCTCACGAGTCCCCCTAACTACCACCAGTCAAGTCTGACCCATAGCAACCTTATAGGAAAGAGTCGGATTGGCACCTGTGGATTTCAGAGACTGTAAATCAGTGGTTCTCAACCTTCCTCATGTCGTGGTGACCGCCAGTCATAAAATGATTTTTGTTGCTACCTCATCACTGTCATTTTGCTACTCTTATGAATCGTCATGTATATATATCTGATCTGCAGGATGAATTTTCATTATTACAAATTGAACATAATTAAAGCATTGTTACAAATTGAACATAATTAAAGCATAGTGACTCATCACAAAAACAATATGTAATTATACGGTGTAGCATGGGTAGCAGTCTTAATATAACAACAGTAAACTACATTGCTACATTTTGTGACAGTATGTGTAAAAAGTCAACATCAGGGCAAGGTTGAGATAGCTTCTTTCTCATCAGATCAGCATGTCTGCATGTGGGCAGACTGGAGGAGTGGTGTCTCAGTTCCTAAGATCATCAGAAATAGGTGTCTTCCGATGGTCTTAGGCAACCCCTGGGAAAGGGTCATGGGACCCCCAGGTTGAGAACCACTGCTGTCAATCTTTGGGGGAACAGGACGCTCACTTCATCTTTCTCTGGAGGAGCCATGGATGGGTTTGAACTGCCAGTCTTGTGGTTAGCAGCACCCTCAGGTGTAGTGGACGGTGGTGAGGCAGGGGAGCTGCACCCTCGTGGGAGCCAGAGCTGCTAAGAAACCCTGATAGGACTTCGGAGTTTAGTGTCTGGGAACAAGAGACATGGGCATGGGCAGCCCGGCAGCGCTGTCCCCCAGGGAGCCACCGTTTGTGTCTGTCCAACACGCGCTCCCTCCTCCCAGCTTCGGGCAATGTCCTCGCGGTTCTGGTGCCCTTCGGAGTGTGAGTGACCTGAGAACAGCACAGAGCAGCGCTGCCCCAGAGCGCGGCCGGGGCTGTCACCTGGGCGTCACATCTTTCTGGAGCGAGGCTGGACCCCCACCCTTTCTCTGCAGAGATGAGCGCTTGCCCGCTGCGCCACCAGGACTCCCGTTCTCACAGCTTCTCTGTCTTAATGCACGTCTCCGCCTGTGCCTGCCCGGAGGCTCCTCTGCTCTGGGCAGGAGTTCATCCCCAGCCCGCGGACATGTGCGGGTGGCACGGGCCCACAGTGTTTCATTCTGAAGTACACGCAGTTGCTAGGATTTGGAGCCCACCCGACGGTGCCCCACAATAGCGACATTAAAAACAAAACAAAACAAACTCCGTGCCAAGGAGTCGGGTTTCAACCCATAGTGACCCTACAGGTCCGGGTGGAACTGTCCCAGAGGGCTTCTGAGACTGTAACTCTTTACAGGAGTAGAGAGCCTCATCTTTCTTCCACGGAGCGTGGTGGTGGTGGTGGTGGTTTCAAACCACTGGCCTTGAGGTTAGCAGCCGAGTGTATCACCCACAACGCCACCAGAGCCCCTCAACAGCAACATAGCAGGCATAAAGGCAGCCTGAGGCGAAAAAGACCTGGGTTCTGATCCCAGTCCTGCAATGTGCCAGTTCACATGACCTTGAGTGTGCGATTTCACCTTTCTTTTTTTTTCTCGCCTTTCTCCTCTGTTTAAAAAAAAAAAAAGCCAGAATTGACACTAACCACCTGTCCAGTAGAACTATACCCCAGAGTTATCAATGACTGGTTTTCAGCAAGTCCATCTGGATGGCCTTGAACTCCCAACCCCTCTGTGAGTAGCCACAGATTAGCTGTTGGCCACTGCCCATAGGAAAGATCTACTTTATAAAGCTGGTATGAGGACTGAATGGATTAACCCATAGAACCACTTAAAACACTGCTGGCATGCTTCAGATGTGATCCGAGTATAAATTCCCATGATGACGATGTGGGCCTCCACTCGCTGCTCTGGTTTCCTCTTAAGGCTCCAGCCTTTCATTCAAATTACAGACTTCCTTACTCAGACTCCCAAAGGCAACATGTTCCTAAAACTGCTTTCTCAGCTTTCCACAAGTGTATAAAATTTCTGAATGCCTTTTTGGTCCTAGTGAACAAGAAAAGAAAGAGACCCATCAGCGTGGAATTGATTCCAACACAGGTGGCCCCACGCATGACAGACTAGAACTAAGCTCCACGCCGTTGGCTTCCCTGTCATCATTGCGGAAGCCGGTTGCCGGGTCTCATCCGTGGTGCAAACGTCCAACTCTTTGATTGGCAGCCAAGCACGTTCACTGTTGGCACTACCCAGGGTCTCTGTGGTCACTCTAAAACCTGCTGCCATCGGGTCAATTCCCACTCATAACAATCCCACAAAGGCTTTCCAAGGCTATATAGATAGAGCTGACCAGGAACCTTGTCTTTCTCTGAAGGGACTGCTGTGGGTTTGAATCCCCAATCATGCAGCTAGCTAGCAGTCCAGCACTTACCCTACCACACTACCAACAAAGCAGATTAACTTATCCACAACGGGAAGACAAGGAATGAGGTTAATGTGATCAGAAAAGTGCATTGTTATGGCTCTCTTCCCAGGCATGGGGAGCAGGTACAGCAGCGATGAAAGGAGCATCTTTAGCAGAAAATGAAAAAACAGAAGTTGGCTCTGCTGTCACCAGGGACTTTCAACTTGCTTCTCAGACACCCTCACCCTCAAAGTGAAGCACCAGCCTGGTGTGTAGCTCTTACCTCGTGTCAGGTAACCATGCTTCCCATGCCCGCCATCATGGAAGCCCCCAGCCTCCTCAACCTGCACACTTTCTGAGACTGTCAGCCACAAGGCCCCACGGCCAGGATGGCCACTGTACTGCTCTTGTGCATTCTGACTGTTCTTAAAAGCTGCTGTGGCATTTTCTAGTCATGCCGCGCTGCTTAATTGGTCTGTTAAAGTGATGTGCCAGGAACTAGTTTTTGTTTTCAAAGTGCCCTGATTAGAAACGTACTTAGTTTTGCTGAAAGTGAGGAGGACTCGAAGCATTTGCTGATGAAGATCAAGGATTGAAGCTTTCAGGATGGATTGACCCAATGCAAAGAACACCCAAATCCTCACACCTGGACCAGTAGGTAACATAATGATAAACAGAGAAAAGGCTGATGTTGTCCCAGAGTTTGTCTTACTGGGATCCATAATCAATGCTCATGGAAGCAGCAGTCAAGAGATCAAAAGACACCATGGATTGGGCAAACCAGCTGCACAAAACCTCTTCAGAGCATTGAAAAGCAAGGATGCTACTTTAAGGACTAAGGTGCACCTGACCCCAGCCGTAATATCTTCCATTACCTCATACGCATGTGAACATTGTATAAGGAAGACCTAAGAAGAATCAATGCATTTGAACTGTGGTGCAGGTGAGCAGAGTGCCTCTTCGCGGCAAGACTGGCAAGGTTTCATATGGCATGTTGTTAGGAGAGACCAGTCCTGGGAAAGTACAGGGGCAGGGAAAAAGAGGAAGGTCCTCAACAAGATGGATGGCCACCGTGGCTGCCACGCTGGCTCGCGTACAGGCACGATTGTGAGGAGGGAGCAGGCCTGGGCAGTGTTTCCTTCTGTTGCACGCAGGGTGGCCATGGGTCAGAACCAACTCCATGGCACCTCATAACAAAACACGTGCCAAGTGCCCTTCTAAGCACTGCAGTGGGGATACTTGTTCGTTTAATCTTCACATCCATCTTCGATGTTCATTGTTCAGGAGAGGACACTGAGGCACAAAAGGGCTAATGTGCCTACGATCCTAGAGCTAGTGCGATTGAAGCCAACGGGAAAGCCCGGCACTCTGACACCAGAGCCTGCCTTGTAAACCTCACCTTACCATGACTCTACTGCCCCAATGAGGAAGCAAATAGGGGCTTTGAACCAATCCACCGCAGTCTGAGCCTTGGCTGAGAATTTGTGTCTCCGCCCCGTTATTCTGAATCATGATTTACATTTGAACAGATAGAAGGCCCTCTGGTGGGCCTCAGGAAAGCATCGAGCTGCTAACTGCAAGGCTGGTGGTTCAAACCTACTAGCTGCTCCTTGGGAGAAGAATGAGACTGTCTGCTCCTATAGGCTTTCCAGCTTCGGAACCTGAAAGAGGATTTCAGTGAGTCAGAATAGCCTTGATGAGAGTGGAGTTTTTTGAGGGTTTTCACGTGATAGGAATCATCTGCAGACCTCGGAAAGCCACCTGGAGGATCCTGTTAGATCAGTAGTTCTCAACCTGTGGGTCGTGACCCCTTTGGGGGTCATATGACCGTTTCACAGGGCTCGCCCAATTCATGACAGTAACAAAATGACAGTGATGAAGTAGCAACGAAAATAATTTTATGGTTGGGGGTCACCAGCACATAAGGAACTGTGTTAAAGGGTCTGGGCATTAGGAAGGTTGAGAGCCACTGTGTTAGACTGTCGATTCTGATTCAGTACACCTAGGGTGGAAGTGTGAATTCTCAGTAGGGAAGTGGAAACAGAATGCACTGGTTAAAAGCCCCAAAAGAAATGTCATTCCCACTGTAGAGTTAAAAAAACGGGCTTGGAAAGCCTTGAGTGGCTGTTTCAATGGTTAATGGTAGAAGAGGGATTTGAACAGAAAACAATGTAACTGCCTGGTCACTCGGCTAGGGACTTGTTATGCGTGGTGTCTTCTTCGGCTCCTATCACCTGGTTACATTCCTTGTCTCCTGGATATTTTTAAGGCTTCAGGTATAAAAGTCTGGCTGCCTTTCCATTCTTTCTTCTGAATTTGCATATTTATCATTTCTTTCTAAAGAGCACATAGAAATAAAACTATCTGGCCTCCACAGGAAGTTGTTAGTAAACAGACATCCATGTAAGCGCTCTCAAAAAGAGGTTGTGTAAGCTCATCATTTTGGTGCTCCCCCACCCCCTGCCCGCTCCACTGCCACCACACGTACTCCCAGTGCTAAAATTCTTCTTCATGAGCCTGGCTGCAGGCTGGCCCCAAATGACAGCTTTCCTCCAGGTTGCTCCTTACAATGCCCCTGAAGACACACCCAAAGACCCCAAGTGGAAACTAAGGCTGAGAAGACCCTCAGCCAAAAGCCCATCGGATTTGGCCAGTGCGTGTGTCATTCGAAGCGTTGTACAAAGGAGCACATTTGGGGATTAAGGTTTCCACAGGCCACGGGCGGAGGCGGAGCAGGACAGGTGCTTCTGCAGGAGGCCGGACCCAAGTCTGACTCATCCATCCTGTGACTGTGATGCAGTGTTGACGCTAACCTGAAAACTGGCACATTTCCCCATTTCTGAGTCATGGAAAGCCAGACCTCTTTCATCCATCCATCCATCCCTTCATCAACATCTCCCCCTCTCTTTTCTAATCCATGTCCTCAGCTGTTCGTCTTGGGCCCGACGAGTGACAGAAGTTGAGGGGAAGGAAAGAGCAGGGTTAGAGACACCACTTGGTGGCTTTCACTGGACAGAGCCATTTCCATCCAGGGGACTGAATGCTTGGCTATGCTGTTTCCGGTTGAGAGAGGGGTAGATTTAGGCTGACACAACTTCACAGACCATTCCAGGGGATCTGCCCTGAATGAATGCTAAAGAAGAAGAAGGAGAAGGAGAAGGGAGAGGGAGAGGGGGAGGGGGAGGGAGAGGGGGAGGGAGAGGGGGAGGGGGAGAGGAGAAATGAAAGCAAGCAAGCAGAACAAGCGAGAGAATAGTTGCCGCTAAGTTGACTCCAGCTCAGGGTGAGCCTGTGTGTTTCAGGGCAGAACAAGGCTCCAAAGGGTTTCATGGCTGTGACCTTGTCGAAGCAGTAGCCAAGTCTTCCTTCTGGGGTAGCTGTAGTTGGATTTAAACAGCCAGTCTTTGTGTTAGGAGCTCATTGTTTAGCCATTTGTGCCACCCGGAGATTCCAGATGACTCTCAGACTTCATCGACGGAGTAGGGTTCTGCATGTGCACCTTGTTCTCCCAGCCAACTAGGACAAGGGGACGTGCAGCCTCCAGATCCTGTTGACCAGCCAGAGTGACATCGAGCCCCTCCATGTGACAGCGGAGCCCTCCTCCAGGCTGGGAAGGACCAGCCTCACCTCGGTGAAGGTTATGCCCTCCCCACAGAGGTGCCCTTTAGCCACATTGTGTGAAAGGCCATACTTGCTGCTTTGGAGTCCTATCTGTTGGGCTGCTAACTAAAAGGTCAGCAGTTCTAAGCCACCACCCTCTCTGAGGGAGAAAGTTGAGGCTTTCTCCTCCTGTAAAGACGGGCAGTCTTGTCAACTGGCAGGGGTAGTTCTGTAGGGCGCCTATGAGTTGAAAACGCCCCGTTGGCAGTGACTTCTGTTACGGTTTGGTGTAAAAGGCCAGCATGCTGGCTTTAAGCAGGGTGATGCCAGAGTGTGGTTCACGCTCCAGAGCTCGCCGAGAGGGCTGGCTGAGTGAGGTTCCACTTCATCTGAACCCATATGTCTGCCCAGCTTCCTGCCCAGCTTGCCCCTGTGTCTCCCACACGCCCTGCAAACACTCTCCCACTAAATCCGGAAGAATGCACATCTCAGGATCTGTTTCTAAAGTGAATCTACTGAAAAAATCCTTGTGTGAGGTACATTGAATATCTTGGAATCCCACGTTGGTATAAATGATCGGCACACCCGGCGACTAAGTGAAAGTTTGGAGGTTATCTTCTAGTCAGAGGTGCCTCAGAAGAAGAGCCTGGTGATCCAGCTCTAAAATAATCAGCCACTGAAAAGAAGGAATGGAAATAATCAGCCATGGAAAAGAAGGAAACCAGTCTGCAAGACTGTTCATCTAAATGACCCTCGCTATAATCTACTCTAAGACCAGGAGAACAGGATGGTGTCTGGCGACCACGACGTACCATGCTCATTAGGGTCACAATAGATGGATCTTGGCTGAAAGCAAAGCATCAGAGAAAGCTAGTTGCCTGTGTTTGAGGACCATGCAAAGGCATTTGATTGCGCGGATCATCACAAACTCAGGACAACATTGTAAAGAATGGGAATTTCTGAACACTAATTGTGTTTATGGGGAACATTTACATAGATTAAGTGGCAGTCTGCTGAACAGAGCTGGTTTAAAATCAGAAGAGGTATGCATAAGGGTTGTATCTTTCCACCACAAGTATTCCATCTGTTTGTTGAGGAAATCATCTGAGAAGCCGGGTGGTAGGGAGAATATAGCATCCAGTGAGTGGAAGATGCATGCACAACGATCCACATGCAGATGATAAACCTTGCTGGCTGAAATGAAAGAGGGCTCGAAGCACGCACTGACAATCAAAGACTGCGCATTACACCTCAACATAAAGAATGCATCATGGAATCCTTGCTAACAGGCAACATCAAAACAAACAGAGAAAAGATTGAAGTTAGTGATCAAAGAGTCCATCTGCCTTGAGTTCACAGTCAACGCCCAAGGGAGAAGCAGTTGGGAAATCAAATGACCTACTGCATGAGGCAAATTGGCTGCAAAAGACCTCTTGCCAGTCTCAAAGATTCTAAGATGTCCCTTTAAAAACTAAGGTACACCTGACCCGAGCTATATTTTCATTTGCCTCCTCTGAGTATGAACTCTGGACAATGAATATGAAAGACCGAAGGAGGACGGATGTCTTTAATGATGGTGTTGGTGAAGAATTCGGAATTGACAGGGACTGCCAAAAGGACCAGATCCAGCGATGAGAGAAGTAAAGCCAGAATGCTCCTTAGAGGTGAGGGTGGCGAAATCGTGTCTCATCAACGCTGGACAGGTTATCAGAGAAGACCAGTCCCTGGGGAAGGACATCCTGCTGGGGAGAGGAGGGAAAGAGGAGGAGGCTGCACGCGGTGAAACTGACATCGGGGCTTCAACCATCTCCTCCCAGACCGCACGGACGGTGAGGACCGTGCAGCACTGGGCAGCGTTCTGTTCTGCCACACACGGGGCTGCTAGGAGTTGGAAGCCACTCCCCGGCACCAACGGACCACAGCAGATGCACCTCAACGTGTGCCACAGCTTCTCCGTCCCACGTCAGACCGCTCCAAGTGGTAAAACCAGGCAAGGCCATCGGACTGTTTTGCCTGTGGAGCGCGGTTAAAGGAAAGCAGATGTAGACTAGCCTAAAATCTCCGCCCCTACGCGAAGAATTCTTTGTCGGGGAATGTTACCTCCTGAACCTGCGTGTAAAAGAAGGCTAAAACGTCACCGATATGACTTTCCGAGTCCTTTTTAAATCAGAACAAATGTATCTAAGACCCCAAGCGTAAATGTAATGGTCATAAAAAACCTCATCGGCAGTACAGCCCCGGCTTCCATGACAGATTTTCGTGATTCTAGCCTTTGCTTGTTTTACCCCATCCTAGGCCCTTGAATGTGGGTGTTTCCCAAAGACTAGCCTTGGGTCCTGTTGTCGTTCCCTCACCCCCTTTACTGTTCCTGAGTGGTTTGTGGGAAGTGACTCTGTGGGTAGGTGGGGGTATTTATCCAGGTCTTTTCAGTTCACACAAAATTCTTCAGGGGCCCGCATGAATTCAGCTGTGCTCTCCCGTAAAGCATGGTCCTGGAAAATTCTAGAATGAAAGGTTGAAAAGGGCACTATAAGAAAATGGAAGAAAGCCCATCCCATTGACCCAGACTTCCTGGATTGGAAGGACCATTAGGAGTTAGCTAACCAGTGAGTAGACATGAATTTTAGCACAAGTACAATACGAGGAGGCATGGAGCATCTAACACACCGTGAAGCAGGGAGTTGCAACCCTCCCTGAATTGCTACAGAACAATCTACCTTCCTGGAAGTAGTAAACAGTGAGACAAAAATCATTTTAAGCTCCTCCTTTCTCCACAAGCATGGTTTTCTTTGCTTTTATGAGGGTGGGGAGTAGTAGTGCTGGGCTGCCTGTTAATCTGGGTACATTAGAGAAACAAATCCACAGAAAATCATATGTACAAGAGAGAGTTTTATATAAAGGGTAAGTGTACATTAAGAAAGCATCCCAACCCAGTGCTGTCCAAGCTCATAAGTCCAATATTAGCCCATATGTCTGACACCAATCCACAAAGTTCTCCTCTATCTCACAAAACACACACTATGATGCCGACTGTGGGAGGAAAGCCGAGTCAATGAGCATGAAAGCATTTCAGCGCTGGCAGGGGTCTCCACACGGCTGCTCCAGCATCCAGGGCTGCATCAGGGCAGGTCCATGTGACTTCTTCTCAGGGATGTCTTGCAGGAAGTGAGCCTTGCCAGCTGAAGCAGGGAACTGGCTAAGGTAGCTAAACTCTGGTCCAACCATCAGAAAACAAGAGACCCAAGAACTAGAAAGGTGAGGCTCACCGAGCCATTTATCTCTCCACCCTTCAATTAAACCCATATATGTTTATAGGCCAGGTTGGCACAATAAACCTTAACTATCTCAGGCTGTTAGCCACAAGGTCAGTGGTTCGAAACCACCATGAGATTTCCTGCTCCTCTAAAGGTGAACAGATGTTCTACCTGGTCCTGGGTTGGCTATGAGGGCGTGGCAGCTAACAACAGGATACATTATGAGGCCCTGGTGGCAAGGGACTGTCTACTCAGTTGCAGACACAGAAACTCACAAGGGCAGTTCCACCCTGTCTATACGGACGGGTCTCTATGTGTCGGTATCAACTTGATGGCAGTGTGTTCAATTTTTTGTCTTTGTTTTTGTGGGTAGGTGCTGTGGGATCCATCTCAACTCTCAGCTACCTGATGTGACAAAGTAGCACTGACCCAACCTGGATTTCTAGGCTGCGATACTGACAGGAGCAGACCTCCAGGCCTTTAGACTGCAGAGCCTCCTGGTGGGTTCTAACCACCCACCTTTCGATTAGCAGGCACTTGCTCACTGTGAAGCCACCAGGGTTCCTTGATGCAATTAAATACCACAACTGAAATCAATCAAAGCAATTGTATTTCAGAAAGAAAGAAAAAAATGTTAACTTATGAGACCTGGAATTTTCATTTTTGTTAGGGAATCCCCTCATTGGTGACCATGGCTCAACCTTTGAGCCCTGCTGGCATAGTGAGTTACTTGTTGGGCTGCTAAGCATGAGCTTGGCAGTTCAAAACCACTAGCCATTCTATGGGAGAAAGACGAGACTTTCTACTCCCATAACATTATTTTCGGGAACCCACCAGGGCAAGTCTACCCTGTCCTTATAGGGTCACTATGAATCGGAAATGACTCAGTGACAATGAGTTTGAAAGCCCAATGGAGGACATTTCTACTCTGACATTCCATGAGTTGGAATTGACCCCGATGGGGTCATGCAGCGCCTACTCTTCAGCTTTTTCTCTCAAAGGTTTTCAATACTGGAGAATTTGGAACCAACCTAATGTAGGCCATTTTTTAAAAATCATTTTATTGGGGGCTCATACAACTCTTATCATAGTCCATACATACATCCTTTGTCTCAAGCACATTTGTACTTATGTTACCATCATCATTTTCAAAGCATTTTCTTTTCACTTGAGCCCTTGGTATCAGCTCATTTTTTTTCTCCCCTCCCTCCTCCTCCCTCCCTCATGAACCCTTGACAATTTACAACTTATTATTTTTTCATGTCTTGCACTGTCCGATGTCTCCCCCACCCCTTGTCTGTTGTCCCTCCCCCTGGGTGGGGGTTATAGGTAGGTCATTGTGATTGGTTCCCCCTTTCCCTCCCCCTCACCTTCCCCTTACTCTCTTGGTATGGCTACTCTCAATATTGGTCCCGAGGAGTTTATCTGTCCTATATTCCTTGTGTCCCCCAGCTCTTATCTGTACCCATGTACATGCTCTGGTCTAGCCAGATTTGTAAGTTAGAATTGGGGTCATGATAATGGGAAGGAGGAAGCATTTAAAGAACCAGAGGAAAGCTGTGTGTTTCATCGGTGCTCCACTGCTCCCTGACTGGCCCGTCTTCTCCCCACAACCCTTCTGTAAGGAGATGTCCAATTGCTTATAGATTGGCTTTGGGCCTCCACTCTGAACTACCCACCTCATTCACATTATGATTTTTTGCTCTGGGTCTTTGATGCCTGATACCTGATCTCATCAACACGTCATGATCACACAGGCTAGTGTACTTCTTCCATGTGGACTTTGTTGCTTCTCAGCTAAATGGCCACTTGTTTATCTTCAACCCTTTAAGACCCCAGACACGATATAGGCCATTTTTACTATAAAGCCTATTGTATGGCTTTGTTTTAATAGCCAGAAACACAAAAGTTAAAGGGAAAAAAGCCATAGATAATATAGTCGCCAAAAATGGGGAAATATATGCAAGGCCTGCTCACTTAGTTTGGATCAAGTTAGAACCTATTTTATCCAAATTGTTTTCTGGAACTTGCAATGAAAATTTGATTCCCTAAATCTCCTCTTGGGATCATTTGGCAACTACTAGATGTTGTGACTCAAACTTTCCTCCAAAGCTTCTAAAAGGAATGCTCTGCTACAGTGACAGGAAAATATAACTTGAATTCATCTTGCAGGCAAATTAGCTGTTACTTTTCTTTAAAATTAATATAATTTTTAAGAATTTAGTGAGAAAGAAGTTAAGCCATTTTTAACAGCAATTTTAGCTGTATTTTGATTTTAATTTCCTGAAGTATGTTTAATACTATTTACCTCTTAAAATTTTGGGTCCCACCTACAAACTTCCAAATATGTCTGTAAGTACACTAGGCATCAATGCAAGCTCTTATTTTTGAGAGTCTGAAGGGATTGATAGTTTCCTTAGTGTTCTAAAAATAAGGTCCCTGCATTCTTGAGCCAAATGTATTTCCTTCTGATAACACATTTCAGGATACAACACAAGAACATTTCCATTAGCATTTAAATCTTCTCAAAGTAAGGAAGGCATATGCGCTAGTGCTTTGACCACCTTGACAATGATACAAATAGTTCTCACAAATTATCGGGCATTTTTGCATGCTTCCTGTAGTCGCTTGACCTATAGTTGTCATGTGATGTGTGATTCACTTGCCCAAATGATGATGACATCAAATTGGAAAAAAATGTAGTTGGCGATCATTCACAATATGCCCCTTGATTTGAAATGCACGTTGTAGTGGTTAGGTGATGCCCATAAGAACCCCTGGTAAAACAGAATGGAACACCACCCGGTTCTGTGCTGTTCCCATGATTGCTATGTTTGAACCCATTGTGGTAGCCCCTGTGCCAGTCTGTCTCCTGTAGGGTCTTCTTCTTTCTTGATGCCCTACCACTTGACCAAGCATGATACCCTTCTCCAGGCATTGGCCCTGTCTGATAACATGTCTGAAATCCATGAGATGAAGTCTCACCATTCTCACTTAAAAGAAAATAGTTTTATTAGCATATAATTCACATATCATAAAATTTGATAATTCAATCATATGAAGAAGAGTTGTGCAATCATCACCACAATCAATTTCGGAGCATTTTCTTCTTTCTCGTACTCATTGTTGTTAGCTCTCTATTTCCCCCCAACCTCTCCTGCCATCCCCCTAGGTCATTATTCATACAGGTACGGTCTCTCTAGATGTACCTATCCTGGATTTCATGTACAGAAAATCATACAGAATGAAAACAAGGGGCAAATAAACCAACAAAAATGACAACACAAAACAGAGAAAACCTCAATTGAAAAAAGCAGAAGATACTAAAAACTAAAATAACTTTAAAATGGGTCAAAGGGGAGATGAAATGATAGTGTTATATTTTAACCTAATTACATCTTGCATAGCCCAGTTTACAATGCTCTCTGTGTGAGAGCAAGGCTATTCAAATCCCTGGACTATTGTCACAGGGACTCACTGGAGGCTGCATCCATGTGGGGCCCCGGCAAATGGATTTTGGGCTTCCACTATCCCCTTCTACAAACAGGTGTTCAGAATTTAAGCTGTGATGCCTTTCCCTCCTCTAGATTTGGATTTTATTGTTTACAATCCTTGCAGCACACAAGGCCATTACACTTCTCCTATGTGGACTTGGTTGACACCTCACTTAGATGGCTGCATGTTTTAAGACAAGCCTTTCTGATCCCTTTCTGATGGTGGGAGACCACCTGGTTTCTTCATCACACTTTGCTATGGCACCCATATCTACAGTGATCTCTTCGTGAAGGTGAGTATTGAGTAGGGCAAAGTCATAACAACTCATTGCTCTTAGGTTAGGGCTACAATTAATGATGAGCCCCAAATCCATTCATACATCTATGGTTTATATATGTCTCAGGTGCACTTTAGAGACCACATTGTCATTTTAAAATAAATAGCACTAGAAATCATCCCCATGGGGTCATAACATAATCCTATTGTTAGTATTACTAATTTAGCCAATGGTTGAGAATTTAAAACCATTGAGAAAAGGAAATGATACAAGTTTAGGACAGCTTTTCATACCATAATACATGAATTGTTGACTTGTATGGATTAAAAGCTAAAATGACTGTACACTACATGAATAATGAGGGATTGGAATAAGACAAAACTTTCAATAACACTCATTCACAAAGGGAGAATCATGCCTGCCAGGGTGGGGAGGAGATGAGCCAGTCAGGGTAGCAACAATGAAACATATAACTTTCCTCTAGTTCTTAAATGCTTTCTCCCCCCACTATCATGATCCCAATTCTACCTTATAAATCTGGATAGACCAGAGGATGTACATTGGTACAGATAGCAACTGGAAACACAGGGAATCCAGGACAGATGACTCCTTCAGGACCAGTGGTGAGAGTGGTGATGCCTGGAGGGTGGAGGGAATGTAGGGTGGAAAGGGGGAACCAATTACAAGAATCTACGTATAGCCTCCTCCCTGGGGATGGACAGCAGAGAAGAGGGTGTGGGGAGACGTTGGACTGTGTAACATGTGACAAAATAATAATAATTTGTGAATTATGAAGGGTTCATGGGGGGGGGTAGGAAATGAGCAGCCGATATTAAGGGCTCAAGTAGAAGGCAAATGTTTTGAGAATGATGATGGCAGCAAATGTACACATGTGCTTGACACAATGGATGTATGTATGGTGATAAGAATTGTATGAGCCCCCAATAAAATGATTTAAAAAAGAAAGCAAATGAAATATAAAAATAGTAAAAGGCTAGTAGTCCTACCATTCACTATCACCCTCAAAGCAAGAGATCCAAACAAAAGCCCAACTTGAATTTCAAGAACATCTCAGGAACAGATTTAATGCATTGAACACTCATGACCGAAGATTTAATGAGCTGTGGAATGACATCATGATCATCACACACCAAGAAAACAAACAGTTATTAAAAAGACAGGAATAAAAGAAAAGATCAAAGGGGATGTCAGAAGAAACTCTGAGCTTTGCTCTTAATTGTAGAGTAGCTGAAGCAAATGGAAGAAATGATGAAGTCAAAGAGGTGAACAGAAAATGTCAATGGGTAGCTCAAGAAGACAAAGTCAAATCTGATAATGAAATGTGTAGAGACCTAGAATTAGAAAACTGAAAGGGGAGAACACACAGCATACCTGAAACTGAAAGAACTCAAGAAAAAATGTAAGCCTTGAGTTGCAAACTTGAAAGATTCTATGAGCACAATATAGAACGATGCAGGAAGTATCAAGAGAACATTGAAAGTCCCTGTACCAAGAAGAACTCCTCAGTCTTCTACCATTTCAGGAGGTGGCATAAGAGCAAGAACCAATGGTGCTGAAGGAAGAAGTTCAAGTTGCACTGAATGCATTCACCAAAAACATAGCCCCAAGAATTGGTAGAATAATAATTGAAATGTTTCAACAAACTGATGACGCACTGGAAGCACCCACTTGTTTATGCCAGGAAATAGGGAAGACGGCTACTTAACCAACCAACTACTTAACCAACTAAAAAGAGATCCATATTTGTACCCAATCCAAAGGAAGGTGACTCAACAGAATGTTCAAATTATAAAACAATATCGTTGGTATCATGTGCAAATACATTTTTCTGATCATCCATCAACTGTTGCAGGAATACATCAGCAGGGAATGGCCAGAGTTCCAGGCCAATGAGGATGTGGGACAAGGGATATCATTGTGGTGGTCAGATGGATCTTGAATGAGAGCAGAGAATACTAGAAAACGTTTACTGGTTTTTATCGACTATGCCAAGGCATTTGACTGTGTGGGCCATAATAAACTATGGATAACTTTGAGAAGAATGGGATTTCCAGAACACTTCATTGTGCTCATACAGAAGTTGCACATACATCAAGAGACAGTTGTGTGAATAGAACAAGGGGAAATTGCATGGCTTAAAATCAGGAAAGCTATGTGTCAGGGTTGTATCCTCCCACCATACTTGTTCAACCTATGTGCTGAGGAAATCATCAGAGAAGCTGGATTACGTAAAGAATGTGGTATCAGGATTGGAAGAAGGCTTATTAATGACCTGTGATATGCAAATAACCCAACTTTGTTTGCTAGAAATGAGGAGGACTTGAAGCACTTGCTGATGAAGATCAAGGATTGTAGCCTTTGGTATGGATTGCAACTGAATGTCAAGAACACCAAAAACCTTCACAATTGGAACAATAGGTAACATCATGAAAAATGGATAAAAGGTTGGAATTGTCAAGGATTTTATCTCGCTTGGATCCACAATCAATGCTCATGGAAACAGCAGTCAAGAGATCAAAAGACATGTGCCATTAGGTGAAAATGCTGCACAACGCCTCTTTAGAGTATTGAAAAACAAGAAAATTACTTTGAGAACTAAAATAATACCAACCCAAGCCATGGTATTTTTCATTGCCTTATATGCATGTGAAAGTTGGGTATTGAATAAGGAAGACCAAAGAAGAATGGATGCTTTTGAATTGTGATGCTGGAGAATATTGAAAGTACCATGGGAAAGGACAAACAGATCTATCTTGGAAGAAGGACAGCCAGAGTGCTCCTTAGAGGCAAGGAGGGTGAAACCTCCTTTGGACATGTGTTGAGGAGAGACCAGTCCCTGGAGAAGGGTAACATGCTTGGTAAAGGAGCAGCAAACAAGTGGAAGGTCCTCCAGGAGATGGATGGAGACAATGGCTGCAGCAGCGGGCTCAGGCATAGAAACCATTGTGGCAGTGATACAGGACTGCACAGTGGTTCATTCTGTGGTGCGTAGAGTCACTATGGGTCTGAGCCAACTCATTGGCGACTAACAGCAACAACATGGATTTGGGTGTAAGGTGATAGTTCTTCATTATTTTGCCATCCTCACTTGTAAGGAGCATTCTACCCTCACTTCTTCTCAACACAAATAGATCTCTTCTTCTGGCAGTCATGGGGTAGTCAGCATTCTCCCCCAGCACCATCATGGGAGGTGTCAAGTCCGCTCCGGCTTCACGTGCACAGGAGACTATTGGAAATACTGGGACTTGGGTGAGGGGCCCATGACTCCTTTCAGGGCCATGTTTGGTCCTTTAACACTTGAGAGAAGTTGTCATGGTGTGGTCTATTGGACCCGTTGTGAGGATATTTGCTTTCTTTACATTGATTGACCTGGGACCCATATCGAAAGCTATAGTTTGTTTGTTGTCTTTTCATCAGTAAGTGCTTTAAGTCCTCTTCGTGTTCAGCAAGGAAATTGCGTATTATGCTCATCGCAGATGATGAATAAGCCTTTGTGCAATCTTCTTCACATAGTCCAACCTCTCAGTCTATTTGCTCAGCATACAGATTGAGTAAGCATGGTGAATGAATACAACTGTACCATGCAACTTTTCTGAGTTTAAACCGCATAACTTGAACGCACGACCTTTTCGATTTTAAACCGCAGTGTGGCCTCCTTCTGCTGTGTGAGTGACTAACTTGGTGATCTGCACCTCCACCCTGAGCTGTATTCCCCATTGTGAATGTGGTGCTACTGGAGCATTATCCAGGAGCCCCGGCGGTTCGGTGGGTGAGGTGTTGGGCTGGCAACGGAAAGTCTAGAGGTTTGAACCCACCAGCTACTCTGGAGGAGAAAGAATGACTGGACTGCTTCCATCAAGAACCCCAGTAGAGCAATTCCACTCTGTCCTGCAGGGTCACTGTGGCAGTTAGCTTTGATGCCATCATGTACCTGGATGAAAGTGTAGGGGTGGAATCCAACCTGTCAACCAATTGGGTCATAGTCAGATGATGCTTCTGTGGGGGTGTGACCTTCTTATAAGGGAGACACTGGGAACTTCTCTCCCTCTGGCCCTTCACCTTCCTCCTTGCTTGCATTCTGGGTGTCCTCCTAGGGTGGCCCCATGTGGGCTAATCGTTCTGGGAGCTCTTGATGCCCTGTCATATTCTCATGGACCTTGGATCCAACAGACTCTGCACCCACCAACCAGTGACCTCCCTGCTTCCTGCTTCAACTTTCCTCTGCATTGGCCTGAAGCTATGAGGGTCTGAAGAGGCAACTGGCTAGCCTGGACTGGCATGGCCGTGGATTGGGATGTCTTCTTGATATCAGGTTGCTTTTAGGCATATATGAGTGTCACTGGCTTTGTCTCTGTAGACAACCCAGCCGACACAATCAGAATCTACTTGACAGTGCGGGTCTGGGTTTGGAAGTCTTGCTAACATCCGGTTTAAAATATTCATTTATTTACTTAAAAGAATGTTGACAGAACATCAAATATATGATTATATTTGGTAGTTGCCCTCTGGACTTAGGAAATCAGTTTTCTGCCTACATCATCTGGGTTAGACATGGTTCTCTAGAGAAACAAACCAGAATGCTAATAATTTTATATATATTTATGTATATAGATAGATAATATAAGAAATAAAGTTAATTAAATTATAAAGCAGTACAAATGGCTCAGTGCAACTCACTCCTGTGAGACAGTTGTGAGACACTGCCAGTACTTCAAGTCTTGAGGGCCAATTCAGGCTATCCAGGCACAGGCAGCAAACAGCAAGGCAGGTCACCAACTGTCAGCCAGATGACAGGGTCCAACAGTCCCCAGCTCAAGAGATGTGCATTGCAAATGTGTGGTGAAGCAGGTCTTGAAGGAACCTCTAATTACAGCGACACAGTCTGCAGGTTGTGTCCCACAGGTAGTGTAGCTTGCAAATTGAGGCACAGAACAAGCATGTCAGCCGCACATTGGTCTGATGATCAAAGAGCAAAAGACAAGAGAGGCGAGGCTCACCGAGCCATTTATCTCTCCGCCCTTCACTTAATCCCACACGTATTCATTGACCATACTGGCACAATACACATTAACTATCTCACTATCTTTAACCACCAATTATGGGTAGACACGTGGAAGATGTATCAAACTAATAATTAAAAATGAAAAAGACAAGGTACTGATAAGATCTTTGGTGAAATTCAGTGGCATGTCGTGAGACGCAAACATGTCAATGATTGTGAGGAGGGCGCAGGACCGGGCAGTGTCCCTTCTGCTGTCCACGGGGTCCCCGTGAGTTGGCATCAACTCGACAGCACCTCATGACAACATAGAATCTAAGAAAGAAAACCTCTGAATACCCTTTAAATACTTCTCCAATACACCGTGAACAGCCCTCACAGGCACGGTCCCCCAAGAAGCTCTACAGTGTTGTAAAGCAGTTTCCCAGAAATTCAAAGGGCTACTTTAAACAAAAATTTCAGTCATTAAAGCTTCTTCTTAATATGTCCCGGTAATTTTAATATTATATGCCATCGATAATTGCACTCTGGAATAATAAAGCCTACCAGTATAAAACTATGATTTGTGTGATTTCCATCGAAATGTCATTAAAGTCAAAAGAGAGGCCCCAAGCCTCCTTTGATCAGTACTCTTTGGAGACAGAACACCCAGGGGGAGTTGAATCCCTGCAGTTTTCAGTAGCTCTGAGTCTAGCTCTGGTATGTAAGTGAGCCTCCTTAGACTGGTGCATTTGCTACCTTCTTCAGCTCCCCTCCCAGGAAAAAAAATAATGAGCATTTTCAAGAGTCATAAGTGATGTTGATGGCAGTTGGTGGACGGCTGCCAAACTCCCACTCCTACCTGCGTCCAATAAGCAAAATATTTGTTTGTTCTGTGTACACACACTGTTGTCAGCCATCTGAAACGTGTCACCTTTTCATGGACACTTAGACAAGATTTCTAGCAAATTTTTGATTTGCTGTTAGGCCGATCTCCAACACAGGTACGTATGAAGTAAAACGAATCCTCTCCACTCCCTTAAATGCGTCCTCTGGTAGAAATTAAGGTGCCTCCTGACCCTGTTCTTTAAGCCTCCACAGAGGGTTGTTCATATTTATATTCGTGTGCACAGTGTTTTTATTTCCTAAAAGTAATGCTACATGGCACATTTTCCTTTATTGCTACAGAGTTTGCTGTGGATAATCCAGCCGGTCTCCATCTAGACAGGCAACCCCATCGCCTTAAGGTCCGTAGCCTTTTCCAAGCGTAAGAATGGGCCCTCATTTCTTTCCCTTTGGATTGATAGTTCAGCCTTTTCCTAGAGTTTGGCCCTTGTTCCTTCACCACCCCCACGGAGGCTTCTATTGCTGGAGGACAGCTTCCAGGAATCGGGTTAGCCGTGTAAAGAGCAGTTCATTTGAATCCATGTTAAATTGAATCCATGTTGCCAGATAATTTTTCTAAAAGCATGGAGTAGTTTCATACGCTCCTCCATCATCTACACCAGTTTCTGCACAGCTCCAATATTAATTGCTGCTATTCTCTTTTGCTCATTTTCCCTAATCCGATGGATAAAAATGGGTACCTCAGCTTTCAACTGCATTTCCCAGATAACGAATGAGGTTACCAATTGTGTGTGTGTGTGTGTGTGTGTGTGTGTATACCTGTTGTTCAGATCACATGCCCATTTTTGTTTTGGGTCGCTCCGCAGACAATGGCCACAAGTCTTCAAACCTAGGAAACCAATTTCACACAGTACTTTGTGATGTTTAGGGACCACCCATAAATATGGCCCCTACGCATTTTATTACAGGTAAGTGTACATGCAGTACACACATCCAAGTATATACATGTGACTACAGAAAATAATAATCACAAGAAATCATGACTACCATTGCGAAGGATGTGGAGTCCGGAGCACTTAGCTCTGCTCCTGTGGAACCCGTGCCTAGAGTAAAAGGCCGTGGTTTAAACAGAACCAGGGATGCTGCGTGGATTAAGATCAGGAAATGTGTGCTGAAGTGTTGTGTCCTCCCACCATACCTATTCAGACTGTGCGCTGAGCACATAACCCCAGCAGCTGGACTCTGCAAAGCAGAACCCAGTATCAGGATGGGTGCAAGGCTCCTGAAGAACCTCCCATGGGCAAATGTCACAGCCATGCTTGCTGAAAGCAAAGTGGACCTGTAGCATTTACTGATGAAGATCATAGACTATCTATTCCTTACTCTTCAACACAAAGAAAACACCCCCCACACACACACAATTGGATCAATAAGCAACACTACAATAAACAGAGAAACGATTGAATTACTTTTTCATCCATGTGAGTGCAGAAACTTTATTGTTGCCAAATTTTTTTGACTCTCACATTCAGTGGGGTCAAGATGGACAGGTTAAGCAGATGTGCCTAAACTCTAGCCGAGGCAATGTGTGCTCATAGTCACTCCAACACGTATCTTTCGTAAGGACCTCTGTCCCAAACTGCAAACTTTATATTTAATTTATTAATTTGAATTTCCATCTGCATGTCTCATCACCTGTTGTGACCAATTCTGACACACGGGCAGGCTTCTTAAACCTTTTCCACTCATGCCCCGAGGTGTATAGGCGTGTAAAATAAGTATGCAAATCAAATATGGCTTTTAATGAAGTTAATGATGGTGACTCAGTCTGGTGATCCTTTTTTGGCTAGAGAGCGTGTTGTGTGTTCAGAACCAAGGCTGCAGTGAGGTCTCGTGGTGCAACCCAGGCAAGCGCTGCCAGAAACACCTTGGATTCGTGATGCACTTGATGTTGAAGTACTTTTTGGTAGTTCCACATTCAGAAATCTTTTGCTGTTGCCAACATTTTCCCAACCCCTACATTCAATTCCAAAACCCCATATGGGGTAGTGAACCACATTTTAAGAAGCTAAGCTAAGCTATGTGGTGCTGGAGAAGAATCTTGAAAGGACCACGGGCCGCTGAAAGGACAAACAGATGTGTGCTGGAAGAAGTAAGGCCAGAGTGTTCCTTAGAGGCGAGCCTGGCAAGACTCCGTCTCACATATTTTGGACGTGCTGTCACGAGAGACCACTCCCTGGAGAAGAACATCATGTCTGGTCAAGTGGAGGGGTGGCGAAAAAGAAGGCCCTCTCCAAGATGGACTGCGGGAGTTATGTAATCTTGCAAAGGGGTGGAGTCTAGCCTGTCCATCAGGTCATAGCCAATGAGGCCTCTGTGTGGGCGTGGCCTTCTCCTGAGGATCCTGGGAACTCCTGTCTTCCTCCGTGGAGGTGGGACACACTCTCTGCTTCGTCTCCCTGGGAGATATTCCTGTTGACAAGCCACATGGAGCTATGCGGATGGCAGCCAGAGCCTTGGAGCTGGCAGAGTCACGTGGAGACCCACGCCAGCTCTGAGATGCCTTCACTGCCACTGGATCCACAAGACTTTCCACCCACTGGCCTGTGATCTTCCTGCATTTGTCATCATTGCATGTGTTACCCGAGTCTGAAGAGGAATTTATAGACTGGTATGAGACATATGAAGTAATATCGGACTTATGGGGTAATATCAGACTTATGGACTTGATTTGGACTGGACTGGGTTGTTTTTTCCACATACAATTGTTCTTTTATATAAAGCTCTTTCTTATACACATATGAGTGTCTATGAATTTGTTTCTCTAGTCAACCCAGACTAACACATGGACTAACACAGTGGCTGCATCAATGGGCTCAGGCGTAGAAACAATGGTCAGGATGGTGCGGGACTGTGCAATGCTTTGTTTGGTTGTGCACGGGCTCCCTCTGGGTCAGAGCCGACTTGATGGCACCCAACAACAGCAACAGCATTCAAGAACCCAGCCGAACACCTTTACTGAGCACACCAGTAAAGCATGTAGGAGCACGAGAGACTCATGAAGGAATGGCTCCTAATACCCATCCACATCCTTCACATCATGCTGGTGAGAAATAAATGTGTGCTTTTCTATGCCACAGGAGCTACGGTGGCACTGTAGCTTAAACATTGGGCTTCAATGCCAATGTCAGCAGTTCAAACCCACCAACTGCTCTGGGGGACAAAGAGGAGGCTATCTGTTCCTGTGAAGATTGACATTCTCGGGAAAACCTGTAAAGCAGTTCTCCTCTATCTAATAGGCTTGCTTCGGGTTGGAATGGACAGTAGGTTGGGTGGATTATTATACTCCACTGAGATTTTGTTATTTCATAACAAAAGTTAACCAGTGTACCTAGGTCAGAGAAAGAGCCATCATATATTTATCTTATACCTTGACCCATAACCTAATTCTCTCATTAAAAAAAAAAAAAAAAAAGGAAAAAACAAACAAAAAAAAAAAAAGGTTCATACTTCCTTGGGTTTTCTAGGATCTAATGAAATCTTTTGCAAATGAAATTAATTGCCTCAAACTTTCTACTAGTTATACAGATTAGTTTCTTTAAGTATTTGTCTAAAGGAGCTCTAGTGGCACAGTGATTACGGATTGGGCTGCTAACCCAAGGTCTGAAGTTCAAAACCACCAGCCGCTCCTTGGGAGAAAGACATGACTTTCTACTCCCATAAAGAGTTACAGTCTCAGAAACTCACAGGAAGCAGCTCTACTCTGTCCTTTAGGATGACTGTGAGTCGGCATTGATTCTGCGGCAATGATTTGATTTTTTGGTTTATTTGTCTACATCTCTATGGTAATTTTGAAGAATAATGATGGTACTAAATATGCAACAACATTGTCTTTTAATTTTCAATCCACCCTTTGATATTCGGTTTTGTGCTGCCAGTGTTGGAATTCTGCACGTCACTTTTGCCTGCTGACTCCCATTTGAACTCTTCTGCTGAGGGGTGTTCAGGAAGATCACTCCTGGGGGTGGGAAGGAAGAGGGACTTGTCTGTTGTTTGCTCTCTGCTGGCTCCTGATTTGAACCCTGTCTACTCGGCATCATTCCAAGAATACATCCGCATCTTGGCAGCAGTGGTTACTTCCCATCCTGGTGGGTGGATCCAATGAACAAAGCTTCTCACACTTGAGTAGGCCACTCTGCTGGAACCTCCTCAAGACAGGAGCACACAGTGGGCACTTTATTAGGAAACCTCTGTTTTCCATGTGGCCTCTTCCCACCTCTGGTCTGGCTCCTCCCCGCCAGAGTGGGAGCAGCTTGCTGTAGTTGATACTGTGATCCCAGGTTCCCCTTCTGTCGATAGAGCTACTTCGTCAACAAGATAACAACTAGCTGACAGTCCTTTATGTTAATTATTTTGATGCAAAGAGGGTGCTGTTGCTGCACCACGAACAATCAATCCCTGCCTGATGATGTAGGTCTACTTATGCGTGATTTTAATGATAACACCTTCAGCTGACCGCCTTTGACCAGGGATGCTGCCTTTTGGTGTTTGGTGAATTGCTGCTGAAGCTTATCAAACATGTTTTTGTGTCACTCGACAGAAGCATGTGAGCTTTTTATGTAGTAATGTAATCAACTAAATGTTTTTCATAATTTGGTACCGTTTTTGTATTTCTGGAATAAATATATAGCTAATAAGTAGCACATATGTTGCACTTATCACATGTTTTAAGAGTTTTAGATAATAATTAACTTTATGGGTCTACTTGTTCATGACTTACTATTACATCAATGACGTGGAACTGTCAAACGCTTATTTGAACTTTCATAAAAACGTTGTATTTCATTTTTATATCTGGTATTATTTTTGGTTTTCTATCTATCTTTTCTCTCCCACTGAATCGGGAGATCTTTGCGACTCGACGCCTTGTTCATATTTTTCCCCAGCACAACAGTATCTTGCACAGAGCATGTAACTGATAAAAATCTATTGACTAAGAACCAGTTAGTAGAAATTTAAGGAAGCCTGGTCTTTGGAAACTTGACATTTACTCTGTAGCACAACATTCTCATTTCACACAATTGAAACTGTTTTCAGACACTAAAAGTACATAAAATCTTGGATATTCTTTCCATTAGGATTTTTTTTTGGCAAATATGTTCATTTCAGAATCTGAAACCTTTCAGACTGATGCAGATGTTGTCTCCAAAAACATCTCTCAAAAGAGTTTGAAAATTCTCCAGCATTTAGATAGCAGCAGCAATTGCTTTGTACACGTGGGAGTTACTGTGATATAGACAGTATCACAATGATTTATTTTTCCAGATGATGAAAGACAAAGGAGTAAATTAGCAAAAGGTCTGTACCAAGGATTCTTAATGTATGAAAGCATTTTCAACACAAAACATTTTATTTAAATCAAAATTACATTTCCATGGTTTGGGGTTCCAGGGCTTCAATGGCTTGGCTCCTGCAGATGCGCGATCTGAACTAAACATCACAAGTTACCATGGTCCCTCTGCCAGGCGCTCTTTTGGCAACTATTTTCTATGATTTCACTCCGCCTGAACCTTTCCTTCAGAAAAGCTTTGACTTTGTGATTAAGCTTAAGGACAAAGCATGTTATTATTCATATGTTTTTAAATGGAATTTTAAGGCACCTTAAGGAATTTAATTTTCTTTTAAATTAGCTTTATTGAAAAATAGAAATTTTCTCATTCACTTGAATTATATGATATTTAAAATACTAGGAAGCTGGTAATTTACAATGCTACTCAATTCCCTTAAATAAGTATTGTTAAGAATTTTTTTCACCAACTCTCTGGAATGCCAATCCAAAGATAAATATAAAATGTTACTCATAGTGTGCTTGGTTATGAAGTTAGAAGATGTGCACTATGATTTATCATCTCTACTGTAAGGCCAGAGATCTGTTTCTGTTGGCTTTTGTCATATGCTTAAAGACTGTTGGTACTGTTTTAAAGAATAAATTGATCAAAGAAAATTACCTTAACGAAATATAATGGAACATGACTTAGGACACATTCCTGGTTCTAAAGTGGAATTTGGCACCTAACATTGTTGCCACTTTGTATGTGCGTGTTATCAAATTTTTTTTAAAAGTCTATAAAATTTGGGATTATCGAAGTCTGGAGATGGTCCTGACTGAGAAATCAAAAATAAAAACAAAACAAAAATTCCCAGCAAAACTAGTGGCCACTGAAATAATTCTGACTGCTATAGGACAGAGAAGGCTGTAAGCTCGATACAGGGCAACTTGTGGGTTGAAACCATGGAACTTTTGAATGGCAGCTGAACACTTCAACCAGAGTTCTTTGAAGGAAAAAAAAAAGGGGGGAGAAAGGTTTTGAGAAAATAGGTCAATAGAGGAATTCCAGCAAACGTCTCAGTTCTACAACATCGATTCTTTTTGGAAAATATGAGTATGTCTTTGTTTCCTATTGCACTTTTTTGCTCCAAGAAGAATGTTTATCGTTTTCTAAATTTCTCAGCAATTGGTGTGTGCCGAGGGCCCATTTATTTCTTACAAAATGTCACGAACTCACTCGTGTCTTCTGAAATTTAAAGCAGCCGCTCCATGCCTGTAGAACCTGAATCTGAAGCGACAGAATCCCAGACTCTCCGTATGCCTGTGTTACACCACGGTTAATAATCACCTCTGTCCATCAGAGCCACAAAGCGACAAGGAGCTGCTATGGGCATACGTTCTCTGTCCCCAATAAGAAGCCTAAGCTTCTATCTTCTTAATGAAAACCCATAATTAAAACAAACAAACAAAAAGCTAATTCTTGCTGCCATTTGAAGCACTATAATTTCGTGTTGCTTAAAGGAACCTAACTCCCGTGTTGTTTTCTTTCTGTGAGGTTACATTTTTTCAGGATCATCTGTGAATCTGATTGGCTCATCTATCATGGTCCAAGCAAAACCTTAAGAGGCAAAGCAAACTTGGAAAAAGATGGGCCCTTACATCAATGTAAATTCTCATTTTATCTTCGAATTACACTTTCATAATTTAGATGTCACATTCTTCTCAACGTTTACCTGCAAAGTTACCCAGGCCAACACTGCCCATGAGGGTTTCACTATTTAAAATCTGGGAAAGCATGCATTTCTACAGGCGCGTGGAGCTTTTGGACGTTCAGGCCCAGACATAGTACTCTGCCCACTTTAAAAAAAAAAAATCTTATTTCTAAATAATTATTTTTTGGTTTTCTGTCTCCTAGATGTTCTCGTAGAATGATGGTTTGATTTCTACAAAGATAGGTTCATCTGTTTTGAAAAATGCTGGGGATTCTTTTAATGCACGAAACCTATCACCGAAAGAGACAGTCGAGGATTTAGAAGGTACTTCGTGTTCCACCCGTGTGCTACTCAGATAATTCTCCTCCACGGTGCATTCATGGTTTTCTGCAAGATAAGGTCGCATCTTGTGAAGGAGTTCATCTTCAAAGAAAAGTGACCAGTAGTTCTGAAAGGAACTTTTTATAATAACTCATAAAACTTAAATGTATCAATCAGCACAGCTTGGACTTGAACACCTAGTTACCCAAGGCTCTGGAACCTAGAGTGGAAACGATCGATCGTAAGTGGCAAGTTTCCACAGTAACATATGAAAAAGTCAACCCCAAATGGCTGAGGAGCTTAAAAGTTTTCATTCTCATGAATAAAATTAACATTCTCAGTAATCCTTAATTAATACATTGGAATCCCTTCCTTAGTGATGAGAATTAACTTTGGAACTTAATTGGACACTTTACCATGTGAAAAAGAAAGATAAAAAATAAGCCTCTTGGGAATGGGAAGAAAATACCCAGTCCCTCACACTAGCCAATCCAATTTAATCTGCCTTCCCCCACGACCCCCCCCCTCTCTCTCTCTCTCTCTCTCTCTCTCTCTCTCTCTCGTTCCCATCCCTAACCCTTCTTCTCCCTCGTTGTTATAAAGACATTTCATTGTAAGGGTCTGAGATTTGGAGCCCATATGAACTTGAACTGTCTGCCTAAATGTCCTGCTGTTAACATGCTGTTGTTGTTAGTTGCCAGCAAGTTGATTCTGACTCAGAGCACTCCTGTGTGTAACAGAATGAAACACTGTGCCATCCCCGCAGTCAAGGTAGTCTAGAAATCAAGAGATTTAAAGGTAAATTTTTGTATAGTTAATATATAAGATATATTAATATATAAACTACATTCATAAATACATTAGAGACTCGTAAAAGATAAATGGTATCCAAGTATAAGATACCAAGAACCAAATAGAGTATAGATTTCCAAATGTCTAAGGTTTTTAGCAGTTTGTTTTAGCAGTTCCTAGCTTATCCTGCACAGATCGATGATTTGACAAACACTACTGGGTTTCAGGAGCCCTAGTGGCGTAGTGCTGATGTGTTGTCCTGCTAACCCCAAGGTCAGCAGTTCAAAGCCACCACCTGTTCTGAGGGAGAAAGACGAGGCTTTCTATTGCCATAAAGATTTACAGTCTCAGAAATCTACACAGGCGGTTCTACCCTGTTCTATAGGGTCACTAGAAGTCGGAAGTGACTCAGTGAGTTGAGTTTGAGTTTAGTTTGGTATTCAGACATGCATTTACTGAGAACCTAAAACACACTGAAGGCAGCACTAATCTAGGAGGGTCTGATAAGTAAACACATAGTTTCAACATTGGACATGAATTCTTCCGTATAAAGATATGCATGGCACCGTGGGGGTGAAATGAGAAGACTTCCGAGTCAAGGCTTTAAGGAAGGACAGAAGAATAAACACACAGTGGGACACTTAATAGCAGAGAAATGTGCTTGATGTTTGTCAAGTATGATTTTTATGCAGAAAAACAAATATTCGTTTGCATAAGTAGTCTATAATGCAAAAAAATGGCTATGAGGA
Source organism: Echinops telfairi (assembly GCF_000313985.2). Classification (NCBI taxonomy): domain Eukaryota; kingdom Metazoa; phylum Chordata; class Mammalia; order Afrosoricida; family Tenrecidae; genus Echinops; species Echinops telfairi. The sequence continues at coordinate 56,088,994 of NW_022103928.1, forward strand.
GGTTAGGGATATAGATATATGATTCTGCGTGAAGAACTGAGGGATGGTGACCAAGGAAAACGAGGAGATAAAGCCACTCATTGGAACCAGCTTCTGAAAGTCCTTCAGCATCAAATGAAGTAGTTGACTCCTTAGCAGAGCAATGACATCAACAGCTTTAGGCTTATCGCAGAACAGACTTCCTAGACACAGTCCCTGAAATGCTGACCGCTGCAGACAGCCATTCACTCGGAGACTACTTTGGGAAGCAACACCCGGAAGGGAGTGCAGGTTCCAGGAATTCAGGAGGGGACGCTGTGCTGTGATGCGATGAGCATGTATCTGAGGCTTCAGCTGGTCTCGGGGAACCCAAGGGCTGGCATGACTATTCAGCCTTGTCCCACATTCAGGCCTCCACACCTTTTACGGTAGTTACATAATTTCATGCCAACTTGATACGTAAGTATAGGGGTGGAGGCTAGCCTGTCAATCAGGTCACAGCCTGATGATGTTTCCTTGTGGGCGTGGCTTTCTCATGAGAATTCTGGGAACTTCCTCTCTTTCTCCCTGGAGGTGGGCCACACTCTGCTTCAGCTTCCTATGGAGGAGACACTCAGGAGAGCTGGAGGACCCATGTGGCGACCCCTGGCCAGTGGTGAGATGCTTCCACCACCACTGGACCCACAAGACTTTTCAGCCACAGGCCTGTGATTTTCCTGCATTTGGCATCACTGCATGTGCTGCGTGAGTTGGGAGAGGAATTTATAGACCGGTATTGGACATATGGGCTAATATTAGACTTGTGGACTTGATCTGCGCTGAGATGTCTTCTTAATATGCAATTACTCTTTTATATAAACCTTTCTTATGCATATATGAATGTCACTGAATTTGTTTCTCTCGTCAACCCCGGTCTAACACACCTTTATTGAGAAGTCACTGCATGGGAGTGGTCCCAGGGAGGAGGTATAATCTTGGACAAGGTAGAGGGCAAATCCTAAAGAAAGACAGATCTGAGTCATTAGCAACCAACATTATACATATATAATTATAAAGAATATATTTACTACACAAGGCATCCCTGCTTTTACTTCTCTCGAGCAGGGCTTCTTAAACGTTTTCCTCTCACTCTTCCCTTTGCCCAGGAAATTGACAACATAAGCAAGTATTGTCAGAAACACCTTCGTTTCATTATGAGTTTGATTCTGAACTCATCTTTGATTGTTGAGCATTCCCCATCCTTGTACTGTGGCCAAATGTCTCACAACTCCCACAGTCAGTGATGTGACCCTGCATGAGCTCACAAACCAGTTTAAGAAGCTTTGCTCTGTAGAACCCAGGCCAACATAGGTAAAGAATAAAATATGACTGTAATAAGCTCACTCTAACTCACTGCCACCGAGTCGATGCCGACTCACAGTGACCCTAAAGGATAGGGTAGAACTGCCTGGTGGGTTTCCAAGACTGTATCTCTCTGCAAGGGTAGAAAGCCTGGCCTTTCTCCCTCAGAGTAGCTGGTGGTCTCACACTGCTGCCCTGGCAATTAGCATCCCCAGGGGTCACCCACTGCCCTGCCAGGGCTCCCGTGACTGCGTTAGCAAATACTAAGGTCCCTTCATCGGTGTGTCCCATGCGACACCATAGAGAAGAAGGCCCGGAGAAAGCAGCAGACAGCCATAGGGCTGCTGGCGGAGTGCTCTGCCGGTGTGATCGACACCGTGAAACAAGCCAGACCAGACGAGCACCCAGCCTTCTAACTCCCACGCCCAGTTTCTCCGGGATGTTTCTCTTTTGCTTCAATGCCCCACAGCAGCACCCGGATCAATGATTCCTGAATGTGCAGAGAAACTTCTTCTCCAGAAGACAGAAATACGAGCTTAGAGTATGGAACTTGGAATTGGGAAGTGGAAAATAAAGCTGTGTGCAGGAGAAAATCTGACTCCTTCAACATACATGCATAAAGGGAGTTGCCACATGTCCGGGGAAAACTGCTCAGTTTGCAGGTTTCAAGACTCTTCTCAAACCAGAGAGTTAAATGACAAGGCTGTATTTCAAGATCAAACATAAAATTCGAGTGCCTTCAGGGCCTAAGCACAACAAACAAAACAAAACCCACTACCACTGCATTGATGCCAACTCTCAGTGCCGCTCTAGAGGGTTTCCGGGGCCGTGCAGCTTCATGGGAGCAGACCGCCTCTTCTTTCTCCCTCAGTGACTTGTGAGTTTGAATCGCTAACCTTGCGGCTAGAAGGTCAATGCTTACCCAGCAGTGCCATCAAGACCCAAGTGGGGGTTATGGGGAATGTGGGGCATCTGCCCGTCTTGAACCTGGTGGCCTCAATATCAAAATCATCAGAGCGTCTCACTTTTCAAAGGGAACAAAATATTTTTTCTTTTAACAATACCTTATTACCTGCTATGCACTTTAAAATATTAAAGCTACGTGCCCAAAGTAAATATTTCTCTGAGCTCAATACCACCTGCTGAATATAATTTCCAACTCCAAGTCTAAACGCCATTAGATCTGAGTTTGCCCAGTCAGATTTTAAAGATTTACTTTAATTTCACATAACTGCTGGTGGCTAGTGGTTACTAGGCGAGCTACCAACCTGGAGGTCAGCCGTTTGGAACCGCCAGCTGGTCTGTAGGACAAAGATACAGACACCTACAGAGTAGTTCTACTTTGTCCTATGGTCACTCGGAATCAGAAGGCACTCCTTGGCAGTGAGGCTTTGGGATTTATTTTTACCATTTTATTGGGAGTTAATATAGATATCATGTCCTTCTTTAGTTCAATCACGTCAAGCAGTATTGAACAATGCTGCTACAATCAGTTTCAAACCATTCTTTTCCTTGAACTCCTTGACATCGGCTCCCTTTTACTATACCCCCGGCCCCCCCCCTGCCCTCCCACCTCCCTACTCCCCATGCTCCTCAGAACCCCTTATTCTTCTTGCTTTTCCCATAGGTTCATCAGTCCTGGGTTCCATATCCTGAAAAACATAAAAATTCAAGAGGATGACCCCCAATGACGTAACACATCTGAGATCAACTTCAATATGCACAAACCAATAAATACAGAACGTGCTGAAAGCCAGATCAGGCCTTAGTTTTCAAAGGATACTTTCGCTTTTCAATAGAAAAGAGACCTTCGCAGTAGGATCTCCCAGTGCAGTATGCCCTTTGATTTCCTGATGGCAGCTTCCATGGGTGTTGATGGTGGATCCTAGTCAAAAGAGCTCCTTGACAACTTCCATCTTTTCTCCCTTTATTGGGATGTTCCGACTGATCCAATTGTGAAGATTTGTTTTCTTGATGTTGAGACAGAATCCATACCGGTCTGCATCAGTAAAGGCTTCCTCTCCTCTTTTAGCGTAAGGTTGTTTCATCTGCATATAGCTTGTTAATGAATTTCAATCTCAATGTCACCTGCTCCATGTAGTCCAAATTTGGGGGTTATTTGCCCAGTCTACAGATTGAAAAATACGATGAAAGGATACAATTCCGACGTAATTTCCCCCCTAATTTTAAACCATGCACTATCTTCTTGTTCTATTTGGGACTATTTAGACCTATCATGTGTTTAATTAAGGCTGGCTATCATCGGCAGAAGGGGCTTTGGCAGCACTGTGAGTTAGGCATTAGGCAGCTCACCACAAGGTTGGGGCTGCAAACCTACCAGCCTCTCTGTGGCAGAAAGATGAGGCTGTTTTTAGAGTCTCAGAGACCCTATGGAATCATTCTACTCTGTCCTACAGGGTCACTATGAGTCAGAATTGGATAGTGGTGGGTTGGGGTTATTTTGGTTAGCAGGAGTCCCTGTGCAGTGCAAATGTGTAATCATACAGCTATTAACTGAAATAATGGAGGTTCAAATTCACTCTCAAGTGCCTAAGAAGAAAGCGTGGGTGAGCTGCTTCGGAGGCCCTGAGGAGCGCAGCTCGGTTTTGCACATCAAGGGTTCAACATGAGTTGGCACCGACTCAATTGGCAACAGGTTTAGTTTTGTTTTTATTCCTAGCACGAAGCCCTATGGTGGTGCCCATGGTTAATGCACGTGGCAGTGCAAGGTTGGAGGTTGGAGTCCACCAAGAGGCACCTTGGAAGAAAGATCTGGTGATCTTAAAAAAAATCAGCTACTGAAAACCCTACAGTGCACAGGTCTACTCTGACGAGCATGGGGCCAGCCTGCATTAGGATCAAATAGATGGCGACTGCTTCTCGTTGGCGCTCACTCACTGCTCTCCGGTTGGTTCTGACTCACAGTGACCCTCTAAGACAGCGGAGAACTGCCCCTGTGAGTTTCGGAGATTGTAAATCTTTACTGGAGTAGACGCCTCTTTTTTCTCCCATGGAGCAGCTGGTGGTTTCAAACTGCTGTCCTTGCGGTTAGCAGTGCAAGGAGCAACACCTACGCCCCTACAGCTCCCAGGACATGCTGTACACACTCCTTTATTGGCAGAGGCAACACAGGATAGAATCTGAGATGAAGGTATGAGGAGATCTTCTCCAAATGGGAAGGTAGAAAAGAGATTCCAGAGAGGTAGACCAGAACAACACCGAGGCCGTCTGCTGTGAACTGAGCGTCTGCACGTTTCTCCTTGTTTCCCTTGAGTCTTGACGGCTGGGCTGGGCCCTCTCCTTTCCTGGTCCTCATCTCCAACGCCGGCACACCCTCAGGGCAGCTTGGTTCATTCAGATTTGTACTCGAAAGCATGCACTTGGCAATAACTTAGTCATGGGCTGGCACCCTCAGAAGGTAAAAGGACACAAGTCACTTCTCTCCCTTCTTTCCCTCCTGACTCCTTCACTCACCCCCCACCTCTCACCCCTCCTCTGGTTGGGAGCAGCCTTTGTTCAGCATCTTTTGTTTAAGAGAATTAATTGCTTTTTCTCTAGGGCCTGTCAGCTTCTTTCAGGGGGGCTTTATGCAAATAAGACTCCAGGTGGCCTGTCCTGATTGCCCAGAGTTTTCAGAAAGTGTAACACCCTAAGAAGACATTCATAATAAATAATATTTAGTGAGCCTAACCCACTCGGAGGTCAGGAGAACCTGGTGGGCTTGCACAAAAAGTATCCAACTCCATGACAAACTTGACCCATGTTCAATGCTTTTTGCTAGATTACATTGTGTTGCTATGCAAAATGTTCTTCCACCTAAAGGCATTTTCTTCTCCGTATTTCTATTAGCATAGTGCCCTCTCTTTAGAAGTCAACTGGCATCTTGAATAAGAAACTCAAATGAATCTTGTGTTTCTCCATTCATTTATTCTCCACACCCTGCTTAGGGAGGGGAACTCAGCTGTGGTACAAGACCAGCATTGTCTCCATTCGCGTGGAGTTTCGATGAGTAGAGAAGGCAGACAATAAGAATAGGAACCCAAATGAGAAGAGTAGCATGCCAAGGGACCGCAGGGTGTTCTGAATGCCAGCAGGAAAGGCAGCTGTGAGGTTTCCTGGTGGAAGTTCCTGTTAAGTCGAAACCAAACCCACTGCCATCTCGCCCATTCCGACTCATGGTGACCCTCGGTACGGTTACTGAAAACTGGGGGTGCTTACTCTTTATTATTATTATTTTATAATACTTTTATTGACATATCGTACACAATCCAATATGTCCGTTTACATCCAATTCGGTTGCTTATTCCCACCGAATGAAGTTATACAATCATCAATGCTATCAGCTCCCCATTCTGAGAGTGTTTAAATAAGCCCACAGCATCATCTTTCTCCAGCAGAGCAGCTAGTGGGTTTGAACCACCGACTTTGTGGTTAGCTCAACTCACAGTACCACCAGGACTCATTAGTATTGAAATCACTGAACAAATCACACAAGTAAAAGAGCAGGGGCAGGGAGGTAAAAAAAACCTGAGATATGAAATGTGCAACAGCAAACATATATAAAATTATATTTTTATTAAAAATACCTTTCTCTGCAGTCTCTGTGTCAGTCTTTCTTTACCTGGGCTCTTGTGGGGTACCAGCCCCCACAATCAAATGTGTCCAAGGGGTGGTTGTAAATTAAAGAGACATCAGACAAGATAAAGCATGCAAGTGCTCACCTCCAGATGCCATGACATCAGGAGCCATCTCATGAGTTGATATAATGTTGGGCACGCAGGCCACAGTAAGCAGGAAGGGGTTGTACAATTAAGCATAAGCCTGGCAGGAGGGGGATGAGCTAGGGGTGTGCACACAATAGGAAGGGGAGGCACAAAGGGCACACATGTGACAGGAAAGCATATATGGAACCAGATGGGCGGGCTCTAGAGTCAAGATGGCAGCCCAGTCTCCATCGTCCCTGAGCTGGCTTGGCTTTAGGTGTCTTTGAGCTCGCCTTCAGGGGAACAGTCCATTAACCTTATCAGAAGGGATACTTAGGGCGAGACAGACAATACGGTCTGATCGCTCCAGATAGCTGACAACCCTCAGGCAGATAACCTTCAAGCAGTTGACCTCCAGGTGTCTAGTCAGTGACCATGTGTTTGCAAACAGTACCTTATATTTGGCATTATTATGGGTGGGGGGGGGGTGGATATCGTGGGAAATAACTTTTACTTAGGAGAATGTGAGTGGAATGCATCTCCAACCCACAAACTTGAAGGTTTCCTCTGACTCCTTAATGTATGAATGGTGAGAGTGTGTCCGCATACCCTCTCTGCCTGGTTCTGTTTCCCACAAGCTCCTTTACCAGGACAGTGTCCCTGGGAATCTGCAACTCTTCTTGTATGGATGCTTATTTTATTGTTGCTAACACAACCCGGGCTTTGTGCTAGCACCGGACACCAGAGCCATCCTTTCCAGATCTCAAAGTGACTTCATTCTTGTGAGAAGAAATCTCTCAGACCAGAAATGGGAAGCTAGAGGGGAATGCAGGTGTGGGCGTGGCAGTGGGAGTGGGGGGAAGGTGGGGTGGACAGGATGGACACAGAGTAGGATTTTATTTTTCTTGGTCTTGAACTTGACAAATGGATGACACACGAAAGCCAGACAAGGGGTGACTATTATGGTGCTTTTCAAGCATTTGGGATTGAGACCCACAGTACGAAATCAGGTATCAAGCATCATCAGAACAAAAAAATCTTACCATAGTGAATGATGGGGGGAGTGCGGAGTGGAGACCCAAAGCCCATTTGTAGGCCACTGGAGATCCC
>NW_022103928.1:56096630-56143034 GCF_000313985.2 Echinops telfairi
TGATGAGGGCAATGAATGTACAAATGTGCTTTACACAATTGATGTATGTATGGATTGTGATAAGAGTTGTATGAGCCCCTAATAAAATGATTAAACAAGAAATATGTTTAACATCACAGCCAAGGATTTAACATGCCTGTTACCCCACATTTGTGTTCTGGGAAAAATTACGTGTGACATCGTCTGATAGTTGAGATTGTAATTAGTGTTTTCAGGATAGTGATCCATTCGTGGGTTGAAAAGTATTTAAAAAACTTTTTTTAAACTGAAATGGAAGCATCCTTGGGGAGACAGGCTGGAAAACATAGGTAGTGAAGATACGCCTATCATTTGGTCAGTCTTTGGAAGTTACATTTTATAGTTTTTGGACTTTTTGAGATATATGTTTTTTTAAAGTTACATTTTCTTTCCTTATTTGTCTTTTGTTATATGGAACTCAATCGATAGCTACAGCTCTATCTATGGGTTCTGGAGCATGGATTTAAATCTCAACTCTTATTATTCAACAGCTGTGTGACTGGGCAAATGGATGTTCCCTGTGCGTGATCAACACTCTCATTTATGTGCAAAAGGGGTATAATAAGAGTACCTACCTTAAACAACTAAAAGGAACCCTGATGGCATAGGGGGTTATGTATTGAGCTGCTAACCCAAAGGTCAGCAGTTCAAATCCACCTGCCACGCCAAGAAAGAAAGGTGAGACTTTCTACTCCCTTACTGATTTACAGCCTCAGAAATCCACTGGGGCAGTTCTACTCTGTCCTAGAGGGTTTCTATGAGTCGGAATGGACTCCACAGAAGTGAGTTCGCGATCATACTCAAGTTACAAGGATGAGATGAGTTAATGCAGTGCCCGGCACATACTAAATAGAGAAAAGGTTATTATTATATTTAATTCTCCTTTCTTTACTGTTAGTATTAAGTAGTTTTAAATTTTGTTTGAAGGTTCAGCTCTTTGTCAGTGCGCTAAGGAATTGTGAGGGAAGAGGTGTGTATACTAAAGGGTTCTGAAAGCCTGCTTGCAGTGGTAGCAAATGCCAAGTACAAAGTCCACCCCCACGAGAGTGGAAGCCCTGAGGGCAGAAGGGAGGGCTTCCTGAGTTCAGTCTTGAAGGTTCAGAGTTTTATCTGGACAAAGCAATCCCCCCCTTAGAGTTCCTCTCTCCAATATCAATACAGTTTTGATCCTAGCTTTGCACTACTCATCTAGATCAAATTCCAGTTTGTTACAGAAACTTGGCTGAATCTAACTGCGCACTTTCCCACAGTTTCTGTCCCACAGGACTTTTCCACAGTCCTGAGGTCCTCCTACCCCCTGCTGAGTAGGAATGGATACCGTCTCTGCTTGCCACCCTTTCGTCCATCACATTATTTCTCTCTGGCACCTGGTGGTACAGGAGCTTTTTTTTTTTTTTTTAAATACTTGGAGTTTGGGTTTTCTTTTTCTTTTCTTTTTTTTAAATATTTAGAGCACCAAGAGAAAAAAAAATACGAGCAACAAAGTGAGAAGAATACGTTCTGTGATAACAGCTTTCATAGGCAAAAACCATGTTACACTAAATACATTAAGTGCATCTGGGATATGCGCTTTATAATTTTCCACTCCAAAACATGATAGATGACATTTACCTGTGGGACATTCCCATGGGTATATAAAAATGTAACTTTAGAAAAAGCTCCCAAGTTCTGGGTATGCTATAAGAACGTGAATTATGCAATGAGCAATGTAAGAATTCCTTGGGATTGCTCTTTTGCCACAAAAATATAAATACGACGAATGAAGAGATACAGAGAACGTTTCCGCTCCACAGACATGATTGTCAAAATTAGCATGCATTCTTCAGGTATTTCTTAGAGGGCTTAACAATCGAAACCTTTTATGATATTAAAATGAAATGTACGAACTACCAAAAGTCAAAACGTGAAACAAAACAAAAACAAAGCATGTTAATTACTGAAATAGATTTTCCCTGTGCGATACTTGTCTCAAAAATCAAGTGCTGACATTCACTGTCATTGCTCTTATTTTCAGAAGAAAGCGTGAAAACAAGCTATTGTTTTCGTTTTATGTGTACCGGAACTGCGCAGCAATATGCCAGGCCTCACTGTGCCATGTACCCAGCGTCCAAAAAAGTTTGTAGAAGAAATCCTGGCTATTTTCAATACTTCCTCCCTAGGGTCTATTTTTTTCCATTGCCATTTTCCCCCATTCTTTAATTATTTCTCGTTCCCCGAGGCAGATTTGGCTGAGCCATGCTTTTTTTTTTTTAATTAACTATATTACTTCATTTCTCTTTCCTGCTTGGAAGAGAAGCATACCAATGTCTGAAGTCAGAAATGATGTTTTTCTATATTCCCCCCACCCCCTACCCCTTCTACCAAGTCATCTTTGGACCAGAGACCCTCAAACACTTGTAAGACAGTTATGAAAAGAGAACTGGGGTTGGACGCAGGAAGACAATTAGTGCGTGGGGCGGGGCTGGAAACTTTGCACTAGCAAATAAGCGTACATATTTATACCGATCTATGTCTATTTAACTTAATAGGGTGAACGGGGGCCTGCAAGTAGTTTCACCACTTCGAAAAGGGAAATGCCTTCAGGAAGGGAACAGGGTATAACGTCCCAAGAAAGGGATGGAGGCGGTGTCCCGACAGGGAAGTGGGCGTGGCGCCCCGGAGCCGGAAGAGCAGCTGCAGAGGCGGGGCCATGCCGCAGTCGGGGCGGGGCCATGCCGCAGTCGGGGCGGGGCCAAACCAAGGCGGGGCGGGGTCAGGTTCCAGCCTGAGGACCAGGAGCCACCGTAGAAAAGCCCGAATGTGGAGCACTTTTAGCGAACGTGTGAAGGAAGACAGTGTCTGTGGAGAAACGATCTCAAAAGTGTGGCGTGCACTTCCGCGCCCTGGGAGCAGCTTGTTGGCTATGTTCTGGGGTGTCGTTACCTCCTGCTCTAGGCAAAGCTGTCGCAAAGCAGCCCCCACCTTAGGGCCAAGCTCTTCGGGAGGTGGCCGCACAGGCCGTCTGCGCCTGCGCCCCATCCACAGGGAGGGCGGGGCTGGTGGGGATAGGGGGCGTCTGGCCCGCCCACGGCGTTGGGGGAGGAGCTAGGGGGCGGAGCAGCCCGCGCCCGCGCCCTGACCTCCCTGAACGCCGGGTCCCGTGACGTCACCCCGTCGTGACGCTCAGCAGTACGAAAACAGTAAGTTTCCATGTATTTGCAGCTCCCGTGGTCTGCGGAGGCCGGCTGGCTGCTTGCAGCCCTGGTGGTGGCCGTGGCTGCGGGGACATTTTAAGCCTTGGGAGATCAGGGGGACTTTGGAAGGAGGCCAGGGAGACAGGTGTCTGCTCTGGGCGGGAGCGCTCCAGGGCTGGGAGGGACCTGGGTGCGGGGAGATGACGCAGTGCCCTGCGGGGCGGGGGCTGCAGCCTTCCCCCTTGGGGCCCCGAGGGGTTCCTGGAGCAGGCAGTGCGAGAGTCCTTAATGAAGGGACTTAGGTCCGTTTTCTTCATCCCTTTTACTCTGGATGGAGTTTCACATACTAAGTCCGAGATGGAAGGTACTTTCAAATACTAAGTCCGAGATGGAAGGTACTTTCTTTCACATACTAAGTCTGAGATGGAAGGTACCTTCAGAAACTAGGACTGTGATAACTGGACTTCCTTTTGAGTCCTGAACGTGACCAAATCACCGAAGATAAGTCACAATAACGACCTGCTGCCTCAGTTTCCTTTTTCTATAACAAAGCGGTAAAACCATGTTTTGGCCTCCCGGATTGGCCTTCCCACAGGTTCAGGGACCTGAAAGAGTCGGAGGTAGCATAAGCTTATAAATTTGCTAGAAGAAATAAAGACAATCTCTTCTGAGGTAATTGGCCCTGTAGGTTTGGTTTGGTTGGACCCCAACCCCCGAGTTTTTCGCCAACCACCCCCTCTCCCCAGTCTGATCATGGACAACATCTGAGCCTATGGGCACTGAACTTGATAGAACAAGGGTCAAGTAATATTTGATGTCAATATCACAAGGCGCTTGGGAATTACCCTGTCCCCCTGGTGTGGCTTTTGCAGAGAAAGCTGTTAGCATGTTGGAGCTAGCATAATAAATACAGATGTGCCATGAGTTTTAGGGGTGGTAGATCTGTTGAATTGGAATATCCGGTCATCATAGGTGACAGCTTGAATTATGGGGCTGTTGCCAAAAAGTTAGTAGATTGTTGAGAAGTTAGTACTATAAGGTGATACTTGTGAAACTTTTGAACAAGGATTTACTAGGAACTTTGAAGACAAGACTCCTGTGCCATCGTCAAGGTGGACTTCTGTAAAACATTGAGTAATCACGTTCCTGTAACTTTAGTGCAACAGTATACTTTGTTTTGTTAAAGGTGTCCGGAAGTCAGAAAGCCCCAACTTTCAAATTTCAGTTCACCTGGTTACTAGCTTTGTGTCTAAAAGTAGGTCTCCCAAACTGGCTTTCTTTTTCTGTTTTCCACAATGGGAGAATCAAGAATCAAACGAGGAAATGAAAGGCTGTCTTGGCAGAGTATTGTTACTAATTGACATAGGTCTCCAGGCCTGGATAAGAGCTGTGTGCATTTCAAAGTGAGGGTCTGAGTTACAGTAGAACTAGAGCTCCTGTCTCATTGGGGGGAAGTGGACAAGCAGCAAACAAGTATGTTAGGTAATTTCAGGTAGATGTGTAGCAAAGTAAAGGAAGATAAGAGAATGACAGTGAGGGGGCAGCACAGGTGGTTTTAGATCAGGAAGGCCATTCTAGGTGGTGACAGCTGACACAGATGATGAGAGAGGAAGAGCCACGCAGCTTTCTGAGGTCAGAATATCTCAGGCAGGAGGAATACCAGTTATAACAGTAAACACATGTAGAGCTTACTATGTGTAAGACACTGTTGCAACCACGGACTTGAATTTCTACAACAGTCCTCTAGTAGTAAGGACGAGTATCTCCCTTTTGACAGATGAGGAAGGGAACACACACAACAAGGCTTAAGCATTTGCTCAGTGTTACACATCTCAATCATGAAGGAGGCAGTATTTGAATTAAGGCCATCTGACTTCTGAGTCCACCCTCCAAAGGACTGTACTCCCCTGGCGGCAGCAGTGAGGGGCAGTGCTGGAGGTGAGGGTTCAGGCAGTGGCCGGGCCACAGGGGCCCTGTAGTCCATAGTGAAGTTCAGGTTTTCTTCAAGGAGGGATGGACAGAGACACAGGGAGACCTCGGTCTATGGAACATCATCTCTCGCATGTTCGAATAATCAACCACTTTAAGATCTAAAGGGCAGCATTTACCCAAGGATAAAGTATAGAGGGTTAGGGAAGAACAAGGATAGAAACAAGAAACACCAGGAGCAAGTGGGATAAATGGTGGGAGGTTGAAGGGATTGTAATGAATGAGTTGAAACAAAGTGTATGTGAATGGTTGAAGGTAAAACTCATGATCTGTCTCTGAAACCCAAACCAGCCTCAACTCCCGTCGAGTTGATTTAGACTCATCGCGCCCTTGCAGGCCAACGTAGAATTGCCACTGTGGGGTTTCGAGATTGTAACTCATTACAGGAGTAGACGTGTCACCCAATTCACAATAAAGGGCTTTAAAAAAGAAAAAGAAGACCTTTAAGGAACAGAATCAGATGTAAGTCGTAGAGCATGGAAAATTAACTGTGGTGTTATGAGGGGGGTGGGAGTGTTGTGGAAAAGGGGCGATCGGCATCTACTGCGCAGGCCATGGTGGCTGGGTTCAGGGGATGTGGTTGTGGAGGGGATTCTGTGCGATTGGGCTCCTGATAGACTGGGAAAGCAGGGCTGACAGGGAAACGGAGGAGTGATGACTTCGTGACGTTGGGGGCAGGAAGAGCTGGGAGGGTAGCAGTACTCCCTACTGAGATGAGATGATACAAGGGAACCAGGTTTGGGCTAACCACCCTGAGTTCTGTTTTGGACACGCTACATTTTAGATGCCTGTTTGACACACTGAAATGCTAGTAGTAATAGTGAACACCAGACCCAACAAGTGACCATCAGTTCTGTCTCTGAGCGACCCTGCGTGGTGCAGAGTCGACTGGTGACCAGTAGGTTTTCATGGGGATGCCCTTTCAGAAGCAGATCACTCGGCTTCTCTTGCAAAGTGCCTGAGAGTGGGGTTGAGCTGCCAATCTTAAAACACCCGCTTAACCATGTATGCCACCCAGCGACGCTGATAGTAAGCACAATAGAGAACACTGGTGCCAGGCAAGACTCGTTTGTAACAACCGGATGGGCTTTGAGCTGTTATTGTCCCCATTTAACAGATGAGAAAACTAGGCACAGAGAGGTTAAAGGTGACCAACACACAGTCACAGACTCTAAACGATGGAGCCGGGAGTCCGATCTAAGCTCTGGCTTCCTTGTTGCTGAGCCTTGTAACTGCTTCCATGATGACATCTTGAGTTGGAGACGGGAATATGGAGCTCATCGGGGTTAAAACCAAACCAAGTTTATTGCCCTGGAGTTGATGCTGCCTCTGAGTTGCTGGTTTTTATTTCAGAAGAGAACGCCTGCTTTCGTTCTTCATTTAAACTTTGATTGGGAGTGGGAGAAAAGACAGGCAATAGGACTGTGCCAATTGGCCTCTCATGGCTTGGTTCTATCCCTGTAGCCCACCTTCTCCTAGTGGCCCCAAACTGGAGCTTCCTGGAGGGCATGGCTAGGCATGCTCTCTCCCCCGTGCCCAACCAGGTGCTTGCCACACATTAGACATGGAGATGACTTTATATACCAGGCATTTGTTTTGATTTTAGGAGTTCATTGATGAATAAAACATAGTTTTCTCCCTGGTGGGGCTGGGGACAAACCTGTGGGACTAGAACTCAAGCAGATGAACTGCATAAATGCATGCTGATTAGTTCCCTCCCATGGCTGTCCCATGCCCCACTCCCCAGCCCATGACTTGAGAGATGGGGCATGAAGGGGCCAAAGGGGAAAACGAGTGCTAAACTATTGTAGGATTGGATCTGAGACTCTCCAAGAGTTGTTTTCTACAAAATAGTTGCTCAAAAAATCTTGAATAGTTTAGGACATTTGCCTTAGTTTTATTTGGCGGTGACAAAATTTTTACCAAATGAAATAAATTCTGATACTTGAGTATCATTGTGGAGTGATGAATTTTTCCAGTTCTATTACCTCAGCGTTGACAGGACTCACTATGGAAATAAGGGAGTTGGCTTGAAATGCTGCGGCTTGCATAATACAGGGAGATGGAGGGGCTATGTGAAGAGTTTGGGCAGGTTTCCACTTGGTTTAAATGTATCATTTGGATTAAGTGTGCCTTTCCCTGCTGATGGGTTCTTTAATGTCCTGCTGCTATTATTATTTACCTTAGGAGGGAATCTAGTGACATGTGTCGTAGTTGGGGTCTGTAACTCTTAACTTTGGGGTGTTTAGCTCATGGTGACTAGAGCAGTACAAGCACTGTACTATAAGATGCATCTTACATCTGGTCTATTTCTAGGTACACAATTACTCCTTCACTGCTATCGAGTCATTTCCAACTCAAAGCCACCCTATAGGATAGGGGAGAACGTCCCCTGTGGGGTTCCAAGACTGTTATTCTTTGCAGAAGTCGAAAGTCTCCGTCTTTGACCCAGGTATACAATACCCTCCACAAAACTGTTTCAATTTTGTTATTTTCTAACAAGAGTGTTTCAAGTTGCAGCCACTACAAGATTACATATAATTGCACTATTGTAGCTTTCCTGGTTACTTTCAGATATTTGCTCTTCCTTTCTAAGTAAAACGATGTTTTGTCAGCCTTCCTTTGGAGTGTTGAGCCAGATCACCAAGTTCATTATCACTGGAAAGGGAAGACCTTGACTAGTGTCCATGTAGAAATGGGCTAACCCGTTTTGCAGCACACAAAGTCTGCTGTGGTGACTTCCATAAATTTAATGGAGTTGAAATGATTTCTGTGTTCTACAATGGCCCCCCAGATACCCAGCAGTGGTGGATAAAGTAGATATCGCACATTATGTAGCCTGCTGATAGTTCTGATTTCTACCTGCAGGCTCAGCAAAGATAGGTCAATGGTTATTGTCTCGGATATTTCCGCCATCAGAAGCCAGTCTTTAGGACTTCCTCCATAGGATACACGTTGTCATAGGTAGGGGCATCGCTGTTGTTAGGGACTATCAAGTGTGTTTTGAGTTTGAGTGGCTTCCTGTGATGGAGCAGATCTTCCCCATAGGGATGTCCAGACTGGAATCTTCCAGGAGCATGCGTGTTGCCAGGCTTTGCTTAGTTAGGTTGGAGCCACCAAGTCTTTGGTTAGCAGCCGAGGGAACGGATGTGCTGCCAGGGTTCCCCACAGGAGTATAGAAGAACAAACCCCAGCTTATTGCTATGGAGTTAATTCCAGCTTCCAGCGACCCTTTAAGACAATGGAACTGCCCCTGGGAGTTTGTGAATCTTTACAGGAGTAGACAGCCGGCTCTTTTTCTCATGGTTCCGGGCCTCAAAGTCCAATTGACAGACTAGACTCCACCCTTTCATTCTTACTCCTCAAATGGACAAACGATTATAGAACTACCACAGTAAGTGTAGTCTCCATCTGGATTATGGCCAATTATCGCACACATTTGTGTTTATGTGTGCAGTACACAGGAAATGAACAAGGAATGTGCCAGGAAATGAACAAGTCCGTCTTGGAAGAAGCCGGCCAGATGGTCCTTGGAAACAAAGATGGTCTCACCGACTTTGGATATATTATGAGGAAAGACATCATCCTTGGTTAAGTAGACGGTCAGCAGAAAGCGGGAGACCCTCAAAACAGATGGACTGACACAATCGCAGCAACTATGGGCATCAAACATGACAATGACCGGGAAGCTGGCACAGATCCTGCAGGGTTTCGTTCCAGCACATGGAGACGCGATGAGTCAGAGCTGACTTGGGAGATACTAAACAACAACAGTGTTCACGGAGGGGGAAATCAAGTTGAACGACTTTCGTCTGTCAATTGGATCATAGCCATTGAGGCTTCTGTGTGGGCATGGCCTTCTCCTGAGATTCTGGGAAATCTGGAATTTCCTCCTTGGAGGCGGGAGACTCTCTGCTACACCCTGGGAGACATAGAGCTGACAAGCCACATGGACCCACCCTGATGCAACCAGACCTCTGACGCCGGAGAAGCCACGTAGAGGCCCCTGCCAACGCTGAGATGCTTACAATGCCACTGGATCCAAAGACTTTCTACCCACTGGCCTGTGATCGACCTGCATTCGGCATCATTGCATGTGTTTCGTGAGTCTGAAGAGGACTTTATAGATTGATATCGGACATATGGGCTAATATCAGACTTATGGACTTGATCTGGACTGGGCTGGGGTGTTTTCTCAATGTTCAATTGCTCTTGTTTATAAAGCTCTTTCTTATACACATATGTGTGTTTATGAATTTGTTTCTCTAGTCTACCCAGACTGGCACACTTACTAATACTAATAATTGGCCATAGTAGAGACTACATTTCCCTGAATCTGTGTAACCATGTTGTCACCTCAAAGATTCTTTTGCTTAGGATTAAGCAAAAACAGCAGGCTGATGGAAAGGATAATTGAATCATAACACCCAATCATGGCTATAGTTCTTAAGATGTTACCATCCTATAGTCCATGGTATTTTCAATATTCTTTGCCAACACTATAATTCAAATGCATCGATTCTCCCATAGTCCTTCTGATTCCTTGTCTGACTTTCACATACACGCGAGGTGATTGAAAATACCATGGCTTGGGCTGGGTGCACCTTCGTCCTAAGTGCGACGACGCCCTTGCTTTTCCACTTAAGAGGGGTCTTCTTGTACATCAGAGTTACTCAATGCAGTACGTCATGGGATCTCTTGACTTCTGCTTCCACGGCTGCTGATTGTTGAATCCAAGTAAAGTGAAATCCTGGACCACGTCAGTCTTTGCTCTGCTT
This sequence comes from Echinops telfairi, assembly GCF_000313985.2. Lineage (NCBI taxonomy): Eukaryota > Metazoa > Chordata > Mammalia > Afrosoricida > Tenrecidae > Echinops > Echinops telfairi. The sequence goes on from NW_022103928.1 coordinate 56,106,589, forward strand.
ATCCTGATAACGATCTATAGTGTGTAGCTATGACATTTTTTTTCTTATTGGTATTAATTTGATTTGGACATTAAATAACCCTTGGTTTTAATAGCTTTTCAAGTATGAATCCCTTTCATTCTGTGCATGTTGTTAGCTGTCTCACAGTTATTTGGCTCTTGACACTTCAAATGCCCTGCCACCGACTCATAGCCACGGTGAGGGCAAGGTAGAGCTGCCCCAGTGAGTTTCCAAGACAGTGACTGTTTATGAGAGTGGAAAGCTCCATCTACCTCTGGCGGTTTCGAACTGCTGACCTTGCAGTAAGCAGCCCAACGTGTAACCGCTTTGCCACCAGGACTTCTTTATAGCTTTTTAGGACTCATACAGCTTTTGACAGTTCTTTTCACTGTTACGCTCATGTGTAATTGTAGCACAGGTGTCCAAGACTTCTGTGTGACAGAGGAGGAAACAGTCTTAGGTCAGGTGACTTGGCAGAGCAAATTAGTGACAGAAACAAGCTTATAATTATATTAAAAGGGAAAGGTATTTTTTAAGAATGGAATTATAACAAAGACATCTTTCTATCTCTATGAAGAAAAATGCTACTATCCAAAATAACCGTAATATTTATTGTGTTATTTAGGGAGGAAACCACTACTGACATAGAGCTGAAACATGGCTGAATTTAACACTCTAAGCAAGAGAGAACTATGCTTGCAGTACACAGTCCCTCCCAGCAAGGCACTCGATAGGGTTATTAGATAGGGTGAGGGATTGGCTGGTTTTCAAAGGTGAGACATTTAGAAGTTGGCTCCCTTCAAGCTTCGCGGGTCAGGGCTGGCAAACTTTGAGGAGCCAAGGTAATGAAGCATGGCAGTTAATGATTGGCTGGTTTTCATAACTGAGTATGAAAGTGGAAATGTTGAGTACAGCTTTGTGATTGATTGATCGGGACAGATTTAAAACCCGTGTTCTCTGGTTACTTGCTTTTACAGCTTGGAGCAAGAAGCAAAGGAACAATCTTCCTTCCTTGAAGTCAGAGAATAGATACTTATTCTCCACATTTATGTCAAACATATTCATGTTAGCAACTGTGCTAATAGATTTTTGATCTTGCTTCTGAAACCTTGAAAAAAAATGGACATAGTTAATGTCATTGATTTTTGTACATGCCGGCTTGAGGTTGTATGAAACATGAAATCCAAGCAACTTCAAGGATTATTCTTGCATAGTGTTTAAAAAGGCAATATGTTACTTGTGGAGATATTTTTAAGGCTTCAAGCATGATGGTGGAAGCTATGTAACTTTTATACCTATTTTTCTTTCTTGCGTGAGTGGGTTGTATCACGTGCATATCAAGATGAGTCTTTGTTGTTTTTTCTCAAGATTAGTGTTAATGGACGCTGAATTTTAAATCTGAAAGAATGGGCTTTTTTTTTTGCTGTTGTTAGAGCTAGATCTAGAAGCAATTCTTCTTAGAAAGTTAACTAGCAGTTGTATTCTTAGCAATGTTTTAAAACTTTTAGTGATAATATCACGTCTTTTATATGACTGAGTTATATTAGCATGTGTAAATTCTTTTGCCACCATTATGTTATCAGAGCATCATTTACATAAACTATTTCAATAGCTTATTACCATTTAAAATATTTGTGTTCTTCAGATTGAAATGAAGAGATGCTATTTAAGAATATTTACTGGAGCTGTGCCCAAAAGAGATATTTTTCTAGTTTGATCTCTTACAGTAATTTTTTGGTTTAAAAAAATTTCTCCTCCTCCTCATAAAATAGGCTCAGAGGGCATTGCTCATCTTAGAAGTTTAAGAAGGCGAAATGAAATTTTGGTGCAATTTCCTGATGTAGAAATTTTATTTGAAAACAACTTACTTTCTATATTTACAGATGCTGTAAGGTAATGGCATTTAAAAGACAGTGAATCTGATGTTAATATATAGCACCAATTTCCCTAGTGAGTGTGTCCTACCTCTGTCCTCCAGATGGGGAGTATCCAACGGTAAAATTCCATTTAGAAATCCCTGAGTGGTCCAAAGAGTTACCACCCTTAGATGCTGTTTGAAAGGTAAGAGGTTTAAGACCACCCGGAAGTGCTTTAGAATAAAGGTCGTGATTATATAAAGCATTTTTTTATGTGAAAGCCCTTTAAAAAATGCCTGTTAGATGATTTTTTTTCTTTATTGTCCAAATTGCTGACATTTTGTGAGATTAATCTTAACTCAGTATTAAAATTAATAGCATTCTGTTGTTTATCAAATGTTACAATCATCATAGGAATTATACCTCAGCATAAAGGAAACAAACATCGTTTCAGCTGGATCAATAAGCAACCTCTCGATAAGTAGAGACAAGACTGCAGTTGTCAAGGACTTCATTGTATGGGGATCCATAATCAGTGCCCATAGAAGCAGCAGCCAGGGCATCAAATGACATATTCCATACCCCAAATCAAACTTACTGCCATAGCAACCCTGTAGGACAGGGTGGTCCTGCCCCTTTGGGTTTCCGAGGCTGTAACTCTTTGAGGGAGGAGAAAGCCCCGTCTTTCTCCCACGGAGCGGCTGGTGGGTTCAGACTGTGGACCTTTCAGATCACAGCCCAACTCTTAGTCATGACACCACCAGGGCTCCTAAGGATACTTCACATGATGCACGAAGATGTTATTTTAAGACTCAGGTGCGCCTAATGTAAGCCATGGTGTTTTCAGTCACCCCCTCTGCATGCCAAAACTGGAGGGTGGCAAGAAAGCCTGAAGAGCAGCTGCCTTTGATTTATGGTGTTAGCCAAGACTATTGAAAGGAGCCTGGGCTGCCAAAAGAACAGACAAACCTGTCTTGGAAGAAGTACGACCAGAATGCTCCTTAGAAGCAAGGCTGGTGTGACTTCATCTCACCATGCTTTGGACATGTTACCAGGAGAGACCAGTCCCTGGGACGGGACATCATGCTTTTTAAAGTAGGGAAGCCAGTGAAAAAGAGGAAGGCCCTCACTGAGGATTGACACAGTGGCTGCAACTAGGATGCTACAGAACAGGCTGCCAAGTCTTTTTATCCTGTGGAGCTGTCGGTGGGTGGGAACTGCCAATCCTTTGGTTAGCAGCTGAGTGCTTAATCTTTCCCCCACCAAGGCTCCTTGTGCAATGACAAGTAGAGTTTTAGAGAGGCCTGGTGGCACCGTGGGGTAAACATTGGCTGCTAACCACGAGCTGGGCAGTTCAAACCCACCAGCTGCGCAGTGGAAGAAAGATTCGGCTTTCTGCTCCTGTAAAGGTTGATAATCTCCAAAATCCTATATACATGGATTTGCTCTAGGTCAAAATCAACCCGATGTCAATGAGTTTTGTTTGGGGCGGTTTAGTAGGGTTTCTAACACCTAGGCTGTTGTGAAAGTAATTTCTTCTGGAAAAATTAATACCAGACTAGTCAGTCCCACAAAGGTACAGATTGAAGAAGTCCCAAATGTCCAACTTTTGCAAGATGTTCTACTTACTGCTCCATTTTCCTGGATGTTAGTCCCAACTCCTCCCTCTTAGTATATTCCCTCACATCACCGGGCTCTGCGATTCACTGCAACATCTCCCAGAGATCACGAAGCGGCTCACATGGCTGTGGGCGCTGTGCAGACCCAACTCTGAAGGTCAGCCATCTGTTTGTAGGATCCTCCTCATCCACCAGGCTGCAGAGGCTGGTGAAACCAGGTCAGGTGGTGGACAGCAACTCAAGTCCCAAGAACCAGAGGTCGGCAGAGGCCAGCCAAATGCAGGGGTCAGAACCAGAAGCCCAAACTGTCCAAAAGTCAGAGTAGGTCTTCTTGATTCTATCCATGCCCGTCTGAGAGGAGAGGCTATAAAGAAGCATGGCTTTGATCTTTCAGCAGACTCTACCTTCAAGTCAAAAAAAGATGGTGACTTAAGTCACACTCTCTACTAAGTGGGGATTTAGCATAATCCCACTTTATTCCTGTCTATTGGGAAAACAGAGCACTCCCTCCACAATGGGATTAAAACCACAGGTGAGAATTTATTCTACATCATAAAAAGAATTATGGCTAGAAGGACCATATGAAGTAATTGAGTCCATCTCAGATATGATCCAAAGGATTAATCATTGTACTTTTGTACCAAGATGAGAATTCAGGAGTCTTTAAAAAGTTTTAATTTCTGGTCTGCTAACCTAATGAGTATCAAATGGTATTTAGTGGTTTTTATGGGCATTTCTTTGGCTACTGGTGAGACTGAGCTGCTCTGCAGTAGGTTATGGATTTTACTTATTATTGCCAGATTTAAACCACAGAACCAAGCTCACTGCCATCGAATTGATTCTGACTCATAGCCACCCTAGAAGACAGAGTAGAACTGCCATCTGGGGTTTTTACTACAACAGAAAGCTTTATCTTTCTCCTGCAGAATGGCTGGTGGATTCGAAATGTTGACCTTGCAGTTACGTACTTATGAAAATCAGGCAATGAAAACCCTGTGGATTACAACAGTCCGATTCGCCATCAGTCACAGCAATGGATCGGAACCAGGTGGCTTTTTGCTCTGCTTTGCACGAGGTTGCCTTGAGTCGGGGGTAGACTTGGTGGCATCTAGCAACAACATCTTGCCAAGTTTGACCCACAGAAACCCATGATGGCTTGGCATGGTTGGGCACCTAAGGCAACCCTGGGCTTCCAAATTGCCATCCTCTAGGGAACAGCTACTTGAGCTCTGCTGCCCCCTTGGAGCTGATGTCTCCCACACCCATGTCATCCTATGGCCAGAAAGACAATGGAAAAGGAAGTAGCCCCCAGAGGCAAAGCCAGAGGTTCCAGCAGACACTTGAACCAAGGAGTTCCTCCCAAGAACTGAAGCCGGGTGTAACCAGGGGCTGATTAGAGCGTGCTCACCCAGCAGGAATGGGTTAGCATCTGCGTGTCCCATTCTTTTCTTATCACAATGGATGATTTAATGGTCTCTGTCTCGTTTGTAGCTTACCATGTCGATTGGGTGTGCAGGACAAAGGTTGCTTGTCTGTTAGTTTGTAGGTTGTTGGACTGGCAGCTGAGCGTATCTGCACCTGTTCATCAGAAGGTGCGTCACTGGCGAGTCTAGGCTTTGACTGAATCCAGAAAGTGGATGAGACTAGAGGCTTCCTTTTTTGAGGAGGAATGAATGTGCTCAACGAGTGGGAAGGGGTATGTCCTCCCACCCTAAAGTCCTTGTAGTTCCATGTTGCCTAAGTGGCTGGAAGTGATAGGTGAGACTTCTAAGTCCCATTTCCATTAGAAAGCAATGTGCTCATCACGCCCCCCCCCCCCATTGCTGTGGACACGGTGTTGCTGAGCCAGCTCCAACGGTGCAGACCTGGGCAGTGCCCCAGAGACCAGCAGGGCAAGAGAGAAACAGCTTGGTGCCTGGAGGGTCTCTAGCCTGCTGCCCGCTTGTCTGTTCCTACATTGTTCCCTGAGGCAGGAGTGAACTGTTTAGGGTTTGAAACCCTATATCCTTGAAGTGTAGTAGTTTACCAAATGACATAGTTTGTGAATATCAGTGGCAATGATGTAAGCAAGAGACGTACGTACAGATTTAGGTCTGGTGGAACTGTTAACACATGATTGTTTTTAGTTCAAGCTTTTCACGGATAGATGCTCCCTTTGAAAGTCCATTTCTCAACTTTTCTAACACAAACCATTTAGAAATAGAACTCTGCCACTTGAACATCTCTCCCGCGGTAAAAACCAGCTGCTGCCCTGTCCCCTTGGACTCCTGGTGACCCCGTGTGTGTCCGAGCCTAACTGTGCTCCATAGGGTTTTCAGTGACTGATGTTGTAGAACTAGGTTGCTGGGCCTGAGGTGCCTGTGGGTGGACGAGAGCGTTGAACAGTTTAACCAGCCACTGAGTGCATGAACGGCTTGCACATACCACCTGGGCACTCCACCCCCACTACAGTTTTATGCTATATTTCTTTTTTATTTCCATATGTATGTGCGTTACATATTTTATATCTTGATATTTTCATTTGCGTGGATGCATAATGTCCACCTCTATCCTGCTTTACATACTATTCCATTACGGTAGGCATATAGTCCGCTTTCCGTTTGGCCACCTATGAACGGTGGTGTGTGCAAGGCAGAGTTTCTCGTCTTTCTGGTGCTGCAAAAATAATGGGTGGGTCTGAGCCTACCCCTGATTGGTCTGTTTTATGTACATTGCAGGGATCGGACAGTTTACTGTTTAAATAAAGTACATAAAACCCTTGCGGGGATTGGTCAATCACCAAGCAAGTTAGGTAACCGTGGCCTACTGACGAGGTTGGTGGGAAGTATTGGCTTACAAAAGGGTCAATCCTACAGAGCTTAAGGAGAAACTCACTAGCATCAAAACAGCCTAGAGTGGAGTGTGTCCTTTGGACCCGGAGTCTCAATGCAGAGAACCTCCTAGCCACAGGAGAGAGAACTATAACGTGGAAGACAGTGAGAGATGATCCAAGATGATATTGCAGTACTCGTGGCAGCAGTCTGAGCAGTGGGAACCAGAATACGGCCACTGGATGGCTGTACAGGGCTTCTTGACCCACCAGTCAGTCACACAACTGAAAGATGGTCTAGCATCCACTCTGGCCGTACCTCCTGTGGAGCCCAGGCTTTTAACTGCTTGCTGTACCAAGTACAGAGATTTTTCTTGGATCACATAGTCAGTAGCAAAGGCAGATTGAGAGGAAGAAAGTAGAAAGTTCACCAAGAAAAGATGCTCTTTTTAAAAAAAAATTGTTTTATTGGTGGCTCATACAACTCATCACAATCCATCCATCCATCCATTGTGTCCAGCACATTTCTACATTTGTTGCCATCATCATTCTCAAAACATTTGCTTTCTACTTGAGCCCTTGATATCAGCTCCTCATTATTTTCCCTCCCTCCCAGTCTACCCTTCCTCATGAACCCTTGATAATTTATAAATTATTATTATTTTGTCATCTCTTACACTGTCCAGTGTCTCCCTTCACCTACTTTTCTGTTGTCCATCCCCCAGGGAGGGTGTTATATGTAGATCCTTGTAATCGGTTCCCCCTTTCTACCCCACCTTCCCTTCACCCTCCAGGCATCACCACTCTCACCACTGGTCCTGAGTGGTTCATCTGTCCTGGATTCCCTGTGTTTCCAATTTCTATCTGTACCAGTATACATCCTCTGGTCTAGCCGGAAATGTAAAGTAGAATTGGGATCATGATCTTGGGCAGTGGTGGGGAGGAAGCATTTAGGAACTAGAGGAAAGTTGTATGTTTCATTGTTGCTACACTGCACCCTGACTGGCTCATCTCCTCCCCACGACCCTTCTATAAGGGGATGTCCAGTTGCCTACACATGGGTTTTGGGTCCCCACTCCACACTCCCCCTCTTTCACAATGATTATTTTTTGATCTTTGATGCCTGATAACCTCATCCCTTCGACACCTTGTGATCACACAGGCTGGTATGCTTCTTCTTTGTGGGCTTTGTTGCTTCTCAACTAGATGGCCACTTCTTTATCTTCAAGCCTTTAAGACCCCAGGCACTATATCTTTTGATAGCCAGGCATCATCAGCTTTCTTTACCACATTTGCTTATGCACCTGCTTTGTTTTCAGCGATTGTGTCGGGAAGGTGAGCATCATGGAATGCCAATTTAATAGAACAAAGTGTTCTTGCATTGAGGGAGTACTTGAGTAGAGGCCCAATGTCCTTAATACTAAACCTGTAAATATATGCACATAGATCTATTTCCCTATCATCCTATAAATATATTTACATATGTACATGCCTGTATTTAGACCTCTATAAATGCCCTTTGCCTCCTAGTTCTTTCCTTTATTTCCTTTTACTTTCCTTTTGTCCCACTATTATGTTCAGTCTTCATTTGGGTTTCAGTAATTCCTCTTCGTTACATTGCCCTTGATCAAGCCCTACCAGGCCTCTTACACCTTCTTTACCACCGATTTTGGATCACTTGTTGTTCCCTTGTCCCTGGGTTTTTTAACGCCACTTCCCCCTCTCCCATGTCCCCCCAGAACCGTCGTTGGTGTCCCTTTGTTTTCTTCTCCAGATTCTTTATCTCACCTGTCTTATCTAGATAGACCTGCAGAGAAAATAATATGCACAAAAAACGAGACAGAGCAGAACAAAGCGACAAAAGAAAAAACAACAACAACAAACCAATGACAAAAAAAGAGAAAAGCCTATAAATAGTTGAAGGTCTGTTTGTAGACCTTTAGGAGTGTTTTCCGGTGAAGTCTGATGGGATGTCACGCCCTGGCCCCAAAGTTTATTTTTGGTTACTCCCTCGAGACTTTCTTGCTCTGCTCCCCTTGCTATTGTGTTGTACACCCCTAGTGTTTTGCCTCAGTGTGGTGGGGTCAGATGGGGGCAGTTCCCACACTGTGTCTCCAGTGTTGTCCCCTGTAGGGCTGTGGGTTAATAAGGGATGTAGTGTTTCGTAGTGGGGCCAGCCATATGGTCCTCTCTGTGCATTGGCTGCTCTGAGCAGGGATATCGTCCTCAAGGCTTGGTGGGCCAGGTTGTGCTCCACTCTCTCTTCCTCCCCCTTCATTTGCTCCCGTGCACTCTGATCAGACATGCCCCTCTCCCTGAGCTTCAGTGCTGTCCTCTGAAGTAAATTATTTTGGGAGGAGGGACCGCTGTCCACATAGTTGGGATTGGGGCCGGCCCCTCAGACCTCTACTGGTTCCCTGCCCCATGCCAGGTATGTTGCATTCATATCTTGGAGCACTGGGTTGAAGTCTGGTCTCTCTTTCCCTGTGGAGATATAAACAATACCTCCCCTTGGGTGAGTTAGTTCCCTATTCCCCCACATCCCATTTCTTTTTTTTTTCTCTTTTTCTCCTCCTTTTTAGTTGGCTCCCATGTGTATCCCCGGATTTCTGGCCCCTGCCATCCTACCTGGACTTCACTCCAGGAATGTTTATATGCAGTAACTTTTTTCCTATGCCCGAAAGGATACTCTTATGAAAGCCAAGATACCAGCATTTTAAGATGAAAAGGTCTTAGTTCTTAGTATTCAATGGATGACACCTAGTCAAATCTTAGTGAAGTTTTCAATCAAGAAGTTATCTGGGTTTAGGGGAACAGCAAATTCAGGACAGAAAGGAGCCCCGCTTGCGCAATTCTTAAGCTCTAAGCTGCGAACCAAAATGTTGACAGTTCACACCCACCCGGGGCTCCCTTAGATCGAAGACCTGGCAATGTGCTGCCAGAAGATGTGTGGCCTCGAAACCTTACATGGTGCTTCTTCTCTGGCCTGTGGGGCTGCTGTGAGTCGGAACTGACTCCCGGGCACACAGCAACAGCAATGCTTCTGTTCCTGGGCTCCATCGGAGGTACAGCCAAGAATTGGAGTTACGTAGTGAAAGGTGAGGGTGGAGGGGGAGATAAAAATAGGATGCTTCAAGGTACTTTGGACTCTGAAGGTAACGGGGCTCAATGGGTTTGGCCAGAAAATCAAACCGATTGCCCTCTGGTCGGTTTCAACTCATGGCCACACGAGGTGCTACAGAGCAGAACTGCCCCAGGGAGTGTTTTTCTTCCCTACACTGTCCGGAAGCCGTTGGCCAGGGCTCCATTCCCTGGAGCCGCTGGATGGGTTCGAACTGCCAGACCTCAAGTCAGTAGTCGAGCAAACTGCACCGCCCAGAAACTTGGACAGTGCGTAAAGGGAGATGTAAAACCTGGAAAAATATAGTGTTCCCACTCCTCCTTTTTTTTTTTTTTTTAAAACGACTGGGCGAAAGAGGAGACTTTCTATTCCTGTAAACAGTTACAGTCTCTGAAACCCAAGGGGCGGGGCTGGGCAGGTAGCTATGAGTTGGTGTCCACTCCATAGCAGTTTTGTTTTGTTTTGTTTTTCCCCTCCTCAATACTGGGGGATTTTTCCAACAGTCTGTGAACGAATTGAGGATGTGGGCTGGGGAAGGAGATAAATAGGGGCATCAGATCTCTAAGGAGGTGGCATGGAGTTCTCCCCCAGCGCCAGGGAAGGTGAGTGGTGCGCAGGAAGAGGGACACCCTTCCCCCACCACTACCAGGAAGGCGGCAAGAATGTGAATGCAGTTAGTGACTGATCCATGGGGATGGAGGAAACCAAGGGAGCCAGCCCTCCTGACTTCCCGTTTGTTTTTGTGGAGGTGACGTCATTTACTGAATGGAGCAGGGAGTCGGAGGCTTAAGGAGAATGATGGAAGTTTGCAATCTGTGTGGTACCTGAAAGAGGGAGCCAGTTGCCGCCCCCCTTCCACCCTCCCTCTCCCCTCCCCCCAAAAAAGGGTTAACAGTGAGCAAGGCAGGGCCAAGCTGAGATTGGAGACTGTATTTATCTGCAAAGTCCCCAGTGTGCTCAATGGCATGGCTTCTTACAGCAGTGACAGCTAGTCTGGGAATAAAGTAGACCCGTAGATGGATTGGGTAGCTGGCTGTGTGGAGTAGGAAATCTTGGAAAGGGAATATGCAAGTCAAGGTGATTCGATCTTAATGTATATTGATCGATCGCACAGCCAGTGGAGCTTAGCGCTCGGCTGGTGGAGTAGGAGAAAATACAGATGGGGACGGGGGGCAGGGAATAACTGGAAGCTTACACAGGTTGAAGAGCAGGTATGGTCATTCATTCATCCAATACATATTTATGGAACATTTATCTTCCCGGAGCACTGCAGGTGCTGCAGCAAAGCCCCTGCCCTTGTATAGCTTAGTCGGAGTAAAGAGACCACAAAGTAGCAGCGAGGCAATTCCAGATGGTATCAAAATGCTAAGCAGAAAAACAAAGGAAGGACAAGGGGCTGGAGTAATGCAGTTACTCCTGAGACAATGGGATCGGAGTGGAGGCTCTCTGAAGAGGTGACCTAGGCAGAGACCTGAGTGACCTCTGAGACACACCAATCCATGCAAATGTCTGCTGAAGACAGCCCACCTGGCTGTTGAGCACATGCAAACGCCCAGAGGTCTGAGCATGTTGGAGGCATAGCGTTGACACCACAGGAGGCTGAGGGGAGATTGGTAATACAATGGGGTGGGGCAAGGTATGGCATGGCACACAGTAGGGCTGCAGTGAGCGTTTCGGGTTCTGTTCACCTTGCTCAGGAAAACCAGGAGAGCCAGAGGAGTGCCTTGGCCTGTTTTGCTTTGTCAGAAAGGTCACTCCATTTGCTTTGTGGAGAATAGATGATTGTTTTGTTAAGTGCCCTGCAGTCAGAGCCAACTCATAGCGACTCCAGACACAACAGAACGAGCCACGACCCGGTCCTGCGCCACCGCACAGCTGTTATGTTTGCACCTGTTGCCACAACCACTGGGTCACTCCGTCTGCTGGAGGCGCTTCCTCTTTTTTGTTGGCCTAAGACAGATTTGTCTGTTCTGCTAGTTCACAGACTTTTTGCTTAGTAATGAAAAAACCAAACTCACTACTATGGAGTTGGTTACTGCACCTAGAGACCGTACAGGCCAGAGTAGAACTACCCCTGTGGGTCCCTGAGGCCGTGAATATTGACTGGAGCAGACTCAACGTGTTTCTCCTGAAGAGTAGCTGGTGGATTTGAACCACCAACCTTCTGGTTAGCAGCTTGGCCCCTAAGTCACTATACTAATCCGGCACCCTGAGTAGTGATACAGCCAAAGCCAAACCCACTGCCATCGAGTGGACCCCACTCATGGCGATCCTGTCTGGGAGTTAAGAAACCAGCACTGGAATACTAGGCCCACAGGTAGCATGTTGGCGTTTTAAGATTTCAGTGATCGAGGCTTCAGGGTGAAGAATCCCTTGGCTTCTCCTTTAAGCAGACACCTGGCCTGTTCCACAATAGGCATTCTTTTTCGTGGACTAAGGCCTGACCCCAACCCTTGGTTGAAAACCGCACCCTTTCCTGTTTGTGACTCTCCTCCCGCCCAGCATCATTATTCACCCTCCCAGTTTGTCCTCACCTTGTCCTGCAGATCTGATGCACATTGTTGTCTTCCTGACCAAGACTTCCTCCAGATTTGGCCTTTCCAATGTGGGGTTGGTTTTTTTGTTTTCCCCTAACCTGACCTTTCCTTTAGAAGACTAACACACACATCCAGTGTGCAAAACAAGTGGAGCTTCCCTGAAGGACCTGGGGCTTGGCAGATGTTAGAAGCAAGCCTAAGCACTCTGCTCTCACAGTTCAGTCGGAGACAACTGCGATGCTCACTCCTCCCCCCCCCCCCCCCCCCCCCCCCCCCCCCCACCTTGCAGGGGAGCAGCCACACCTCACAGTTATGAGGCAGGAGCTGAAGGTACTCAAAACCATGAGGGAGGCATGGTCCATCTTCTCCACCGTTAGTCTGACTCATTAGTTGTTATTAAATTTGCTAAATTTGCACAGTAAAACTTTACGTAAGTTTTTATTATAGGCCATCGGTTCAAGCTATACTTCTCAACAGATTCTTCTATTGTGCCTAATTAAGGATGCTCGTTTTTTAATATATATAGCAAAAGAAGTAGGCATATATAATAAAATGTTGAGCTATTTGAGAAGATACCACTATTGTGGCTGAACTATAAAGCCTTTTAAATTGTAGCAGGATGACTTAGCTGTAGTTCTCTGTTTATAGACTTGTGATTTGTATGCCACAACTCAACTTTAGAAGATTATAATGCAGCGATATAAACCATTGAATATATGGAGACATAACATGAAAAAAATCTTGACTCATTTTGCTTATTTAATAGGATTTTTGGAATCAGTTAGCAATACGTGAAATATACTATTAAGGAATTGGGTTTTGAATTACAAAATTTTAGAGCTGGAAGAAGTTTAGAAAGCATCTATTCTACCTCTCATTTTGTTTTGCAAGTGAGAGAACTGAGCCTTAGAGAGTTCCCCAAAAGCATCTTAGATCACAGAGCTGACTGACCTCTAGGATTGAAGACAGTGGTCTTTCTGTAGACTACTATTGGTTTCTGTGATTTTGATAGTGGTAGCGCTAATAGTACCAATAGCAGTTATTTAAGTGCTTCTTTTAAGTGTTATTGACTATGTGAAGGCATTAGAATATGTGGATCAAAACAAATTATGGATTACATTAAAAAGAATGAGAACTCTAAGACACTTAATTGTGCTCAAGTCAAACCTGTACATAGACCAAGAGGCAGTCATCTGAACAGAACAAGGAGATACTGTGTGGTTTCAAATCAGGACAGGTAAGTGTTAGTGTTGTCTTTTTGCCATACTTACTCTGTCTGTATGCTGAGTATATAATCCAAGAATCTGGACTGTGTGAAGAAGAACTAGCCATTCTGATGGGATACTTAATGTACAATTACCCTTTATATAAAACTCTCTCTTATATACATATGACTTTCTGTGGTTTTGTCTCTCTAGTCTACCCAGACTACCAGAGGAAGCAACCTTCTCTTGGCCTGTGCCATGCCAGTCTTTCCTACTTTCCCTTTCTGAATGCCCATTTCAGTTTTATTTGCTGAGCTTCACGTTTTTACCCAACTCCTAAGAGAGTTCCCCACTTATCTTTATTCTCATGCTAGATATTTGGTTTCAAATATTTACCTATTTGCATAAGTCTTCCATGTTTGTATCTCTCACCCAAGGTTTCTCAGCCTCATCGTTGTTGACATTTTGGGCCAGATAATTTTTGTTGTTGTGGGGCCTGCCTTGGCTCTGTAGGATGTTTAGCAGGCTCTCTGGCCTATACCAAGGAGACAGCAGTAGAACTCCTCCTCCCCTGGCTGTGACAACTAACAACAACTCTAGATATTGCCAGGAGTCTGGGAGCCGGAGTCACTTGCAGTTGAGGCGTATGTATCGACTGTAAAAGGGACTCCTGAGGATGTAGGGAGAATGCGTGCCTTTTGGCTTCTCCATCTGCGTGTTTCACAGTCTCACAGGCCAGATTCGGTATGACTGAAATGCTCCCTTGTTCTTTCTCTTCGGTCTGCTCTCCCTCCTACTTTTCTTCACATTTTTAATCTACCAGGCCCCTGAGGTAACTTTGACTTATGTTCTGAGTAAACTAGGGAGCCTACAGAGTTTGGGGGCCAACAGTACCAGGGTCTGGCTTAGGTCAGATCTCTGTTGAGAACAGACTGTGAGTTGGTTGAAGCAGGGAGACCAGTTTCGGAGGCTGCTATAGCAGTCCGGGTGAAAGATATCGTAGTTTGGACAGGGTGGCCATAGAACAAGTTGTGAGAAATAGTGGCTTCAGCTTAAAGGATTAACTGCCAGCTATTCCTGAGAAGGGATACAATCACCGGATTTATATTTTATTTTGTAATTGTCATATAGTATTTATTCCATCAACTTAAGGAGAATAGGTCATAAACAGTCCAAGATCTCAAACTATTCAGTTTAGTTTTTAATATCAAATCTTTTTCTTCCGCTCTCATGATGAAACTAAATTTACGTACAGAAAAAGAAAGAATATGTTAAAAGGTGTAAGTAAAAATTCCAGTCATTCTCCTCTCCAGATACTGGTCCGTCGGCTCTAATTCTCTGCAGTTGCCCATGCTCAACACATCTGCCTTCAACGTCGTATCATCATGGAATACTTCTGCTGCATATTATCGCTTCTGTTTTTTGTTGTTCTTTCCAGCAGTTATTTGTAATATCAGTTACACGATCTTCAATATTCTTTTCTTTTTTTGGATCATAACATCCCTTTATATTCATTTTTAAAGTCCTTGTTGACCCAAGAAACAACACGCATGTTTTCCGTCTGCATGTTAATGGTTTGTCCAGATCTAGATCTGGGGGTCCAAGGAATAAGGTGGATTGGAAACCATCAACTGGCTTAATAGTGATAGACAAGCAATACAATAATGGGCATCGGCGGGACAAATCACAGAAAAACCACTCTCGCCTCTCTTCTCTGTCATGCCCACTATGTTGGTGTTGATATCTCTTCCGTGTGAAAATGAATGTATGCTGCCTGAAGAGAAGCCACCACTAATGAGTACATTCCGTAAGTCTTCTGGAGTTCTATCAGCTTCACAATCCCTATGGAAATGAAATCTTCTGTTGTTTTGAGGATGCCCACCTTGCTCTTCATGGCCTGTGAGGTCCTATTTTTTTCGTGGTGGGTTGCTTAAAACAGCATAAGTATTTCCAGTCTCTGAGAACTCCATGTACTCGGTCTTTGGTGTAGCCTTTGGTACCCAAACTAACACACCCTCAGTCCAGCACGGTCTACCTGCCCTTCCACTCCCCAACACGTATCTCCAGAAGAAATGGAAGTCAGGACACTGATGTTCTGGTCTCCCGCTTACAGACGGAAAGCAAGTCCTCACAGGAGTAGCTGTTAGCATTTGGAGTGGGATCGGTTTGTTTGTTGTTGTTGTTATGCAAATGGCTTCACACATTGCTGGACACTTAGGATCCCTGGTTCTTCACGGATCCACTCGCAGTAGTGTGTTCTCAACTCATCACCATCAGAATACGTCCTTCCGATTTCCAAACTCAGAATGCCAACCTGCAAACCCCTGAACTAAACCCCTCCCCTCGTGTCCCCACCCCCACCCCTTTCCTAATCCAGCAATTGCCATTCTGTCACACCAAGTCAGAAGCCTGTGGCGTGCCAGGCCTTTCGGGAGAACTTGGATTTACTTGCTTTTCCTTTGGGTGAATAATGCCACCAGCACTTGAAAATTAGCCTTCGCTTTTATTGCTGGTATATGTGTTTCTGGCCCTCGACGTGCACCATAAAATATCCACTCTTACCCTTTCAGAGAGGTGTGGCTCTCTGAGGGCCTCTCTAATGACAGGCGAAGGACAGGCACTCTAGCTGCTCTTGTCCCAGCACAAACCGAGTGAGTGAGTGAGTGCCTGCGTGAAGGAAAGGGAGCAGAAAGGAGCCCGGATGAAAGGGAATCGCCTGGGTGTATTTTAGTAGCAGGCATGAGAGTAGCATGGAAAAGGGACTTGTATGTATATGCTTGTGTGTATCCTGCCTTTATTTGGTCTAGCTACTATCCAGGGCTAAGCACTTTAAAAGTTAGATGTTAAGAAAAGTGAGAGAAGACAGACTAGAGTCTCCATCACATTTGTGACCCACTAGCTCCATATTGGAGCAGTGGGAATACAGCACGGGGAAGAGCAACAGACCAGACACACACAAGCTAAGGCTTACACTCACAGTGAAAAAAACCAACACAGACCAGGGAGACTGCTTGTGCCAAGTATGACTAAGGGTTAACACGTGGAATACCTGATGAGTCCTCTCAACCTTAATGAGAAAAAAATAGCTGGATTTAATACATAAATGGACAGAAACTATTAGCAAGTGATGAGTAGTACAATTAGTAATAAAAATGTGGGAATGTGTTCGTCCTCCCTAGTAATCAGAGAAATGCATTTTAAATCGACCTTGAGTTACTCCTTCTATGCTCTCAACTGAAAAACAAAATAACTCCCAATTCTGGAGAAGCTTTAAGGAAGTTCGCCTGTGCAGTCTGATTTGTTTCTTGAGCTGTAGGGAGGTTATTTCTTTCAGCCACTTGCCTTTCTCTGAGCGTCATGCTCTGTGATTTTAAACCCTTATGCCTTGACCTTGTTATCACGTCTTCATCGTCTTTCTCGTACTCCCTATCCCATGGATTTTTTAATTCTTTGAGAGCAGCAAACAGATCCCTGGGGCTTCGCACCTGACCGTGCACTGCCCTTGAACCACACTCTTATTTGCACTTGGCGCTGCACTGTCATCATGGGTTCATGAGTAAGCCTTGCCACTTGGCTGTGTGGTTCTTGAGGTTAGGCTCAGGTCTTGGCACCTAGTAGTTGCTCAGTGAATGTTAAATTAGATTTCTGAACTTCGATGAATGCTTTAACGAATTATATTATGCCATGGTCCCTAAAAGCGTAATTATGAATATAATTATGGAAAAATGATTAATATAATTTCTGGCAAAAAAATCTTAAAAGGGTGTACCAAATGGTATGCTAATGGCCTGAAAGCTACATTTGGAAATTAATATGCAAAAAATGAATTCTTAGATGGTATGATGGATAATTAAACTTTTGTCTTTAGCGTTGTCTTTATGCTAAAACATACAATGGAGAAAATCAGTTGACAGACTTGAGCTCCCACTTTCCACATCAAAGGCTGACCTCTGTACATCATGTCCAAGTAGCTGGTCCAACCCGCAGGAGGAGGGAGGGCCTCCCACACAGATGGGCTCACGTGGATAGCTGCATCACAGCCCAACTGGATTGAAGTTTTATTATCCCTGGATGAATAGCGCTTGAGAGAAGTTTTCATTTGTGCTTTCTAAATGCTTCCATCTTATAGGTACATGGTTCTTAGTATTGTCTGTTTTTTTAAAAATTCAGTCACATTATCGGTGATTCGTTTTACAGCTTTTAATGGGATCAGATATAAATGATAATTGATTTATTAAATATTTTGGGGGGTCATCTGCCAGGGGTTGAGGTACAGGGTATTGCTAAGGAAGCCCGAGTGTGCCAGGGAAGACAGATAGCCACAAGCCCTTCCTTCGTAGTATCGCTTGTGGGCTATAAGCACGTGGTGAACCTGTGTTAGGAGGCGAAGCAGCTGTTTATTGAAGGTGACTCTTCCCAATGAGATGCCTCATGAGAACTTCGGAATTTGAGCAAGCTTTTGGCCAGCCAGAGCAAATGAAGAGACAAGCATGAACAGAAGGACAGAGGTGTGAAAGTCTGTGATGTGTTCAGAACGACCCATAGAGCTCCTTGTGTTAGCGGCGAGTTGGTTAAGACTCCTAGAGACCTATGTCTTGCCCTGCGCCATCCTTACGATCATTAGGTTTGAGCCCGTTGTTGCAGCCACTAATA
This sequence comes from Echinops telfairi, assembly GCF_000313985.2. Lineage (NCBI taxonomy): Eukaryota > Metazoa > Chordata > Mammalia > Afrosoricida > Tenrecidae > Echinops > Echinops telfairi. The sequence continues at coordinate 56,124,389 of NW_022103928.1, forward strand.
GGTTGTGGAGAGGGATATGTGACACGATCACGTTTGCCTTTTGGAAAGAAAACTGAGGTCATTATGGTGAAGACTCGGTCACTTTTTTTTCCTGCTCTTGTGTGTGCATGCGCAAGTGTGTTTTCCTGTCGGCTATTTCCACGGGCACCCCATATTTTAGATGACAGTATAGATAAGCTTACATTGTGCATTGTTCTGGCCTGCCAACCGTATAACCTCTCTCTGATTCATAGCTGCAGATCAGGTGTCTTCTCAACATTCTATGTGAGAATTGGAGGCCTGGGCCATGTCAGTATTCTAGACCTTAGAAGCAATGGCCGCAGGCAGGGCAGTGATGACAGAAATGGATGGGCAAGCATAAATATGAGATAGTTTCCCTTTAGGCTTGGTAACAGACTTGATGTATGGGAGTAGGGAGAAGAAGTAGTTAATAGTATTTCTCAAATTTTAATGCGGATATTAATGTCCTGGGGATTCTGGTAAAACGCCATGTCTGTTCAGCAGCTCTGGGGTGAGAGCTTGAGATTCTGCATTTCTCCCCGGTGCACATACTGGCCCTTAGACCCATCTTCTAGTATCAAAGGTGAGAGGATGTAGGTGTGGGCTCCAGTGCCTAGACAGTGATATCATTGTCCAAAATGGGGAACAGGGGAGGGACTGTAATGGTGTCCTTATGAGACAGGCGAAAGGAGGTAGTGAGTTGGATTTTAAGCTCAGGAAAGAAATCAGGCCCAAACCAAAAACTTACTGCCACAGAGTCAATGCTGACTCTTATCGACCCTATAGGACAAGGTCAAACTGCCCTGGTGGGTCTCTGTGAGACGATGGCCCTGCCTTTCTGTTGGCGGAGTTGCTAGTGGGTTCAAATTGCTGCTGACTTTGCAGATTGCAGCTGAACACATAATCCCTGGACCCCCAAAGCTCCTAAATCGGACCCATAAATACGGATTCGGAATCAGCAATTCATTGGTGATAGTAAAAGCCTTAAGAATGAATGTGATTGCTTTTAAAGAAAGAGATAAAGGTCACATTAAAAAAATAACTATTTGTGTTAGGTAGAATTTTTATGTTCCACTTTTGCAGTTTTATAAAAAAGCAACAGGGAAGAAATTTTTTTTTTTTTAACATTTTATTAGGGGCTCATACAACTGTTATCCCAATCCATACACACATCAATTGTGTAAAGCGCATTTGTACATCGTTTCTCAAAACATTTTCTCTCCATTTAAACCCCCGACATTAGGTCCTCATTTTTCCCCTCCCTCCCCGCTCCCTCCTCCTGCATGAGCCCTTGATAGTTTACAAATGGGTATTTTGTCATATCTTGCCCTGTCCGACTTCTCCCTTCATCTACTTTTCGGTTGTCCGTCCCCCAGGGAGGAGGCCACACACAGTTCCATGCAATTGGTTCCCTCTTTCCTACCCACTATCCCTCCACCCTCCCTGTTTTGCCACTCACACCACTGGTCCTATAGGGCTCATCCATCCTGGATTCCCTGTATTTTCAGTTCCTATCTGTACCAGTGTACCTCCTCTGGTCTAGCCAGTCTTGCAAGATAGAATTCGAGTCATGGTAGTGGGAGCGGGGAGGGAACCTTTAGGAACTAGAGGAAGGTTGTATTTCTCATCATTGTTACATCGCACAGGGAAGAAATTATTATAGGAAGCCACTCTTCTTCTATGAATAGTCTCAAGTGTAGCATCAGCAGTTAGCTGAATTTGGAAAGGCCCCTCTTCCTATTACTCCACTGTGTGTCCATGCACAGCTCTGCAGTAGAATAACAGCATGAATCTCGCCCTTTATTCAATCAAGCTTATGGTTGGTGGCTGTCATCCATGTGTGGTAAGTGCTATGATGGGATAATACAAGAACATGTGTGCATCAAGAGCATGATCTCATGAAGGGACGAGGGTGGGTCCTCTGGGGGAAGTAGCAGTTAATCTGCAATCAGAAGGCTGGTGGAGGTGACCTGATGGAAGAGGAAGGGAGGGGCCTGAAGACAAGGGAAAAACCCTGCTTGTGAAACAAGTTAGGCATTGGCAGAGTAGAGCATGATGTGAGATAAAGTTGGAGAGGTCAACAGACTCCTGGCTAAGCTACCCTGGACTTTTCTTCTTTGCTTTGATGGAGCAGGGAGGGGGCCAAAAAAGAAGAAAAAGCTTTTCAAAAGGGGAGAGTATTAGTCTGCATGGATATATTTCAAACAAAAGTCTTAAACATTGAGGTAAAAAAAGGCTTTTATAGATTAACCTAGGAATGAAATGACTCTTGGTAACCTTACTTCTATAGGAAAAAACGTTTTGGGCTTCAAAACAAATTTATGAATTAACTTAAAACACTCTCCCACCATCATTGGGTGACCATATGGACAGGCGCACAGTTCTAGTGCTTTCTGTTGTTTGCACTAAAATCAGGCTTTCTCTATGTGGCTACAGTGTTGATTTCCCCCCTCTGAAATGTATCAAAGATATCCTTCCACAGATGTGGCTGAAACAGGTTTCCTTTTCTTGAGCAGCTTTAGAAAATGCATGGAAATAAAAATAGAAATCCTTTTATAAATTTATTGAATTTAAAAATATTTGTTCTTGAAAGTGAAGGATTCCCTCTGCAATGATATTGTGGTCTAGTGTTACATACCATGAAACCATGAACAGTGAAGCTGACGTGAACAATGTTGGAAATAGAAAATAAAAGAGATTGGTGTGCTTTCATTATGGAAGCCAGGCAGAACACCGAAGGCAAACAATGCAAGCATAAAATGTTTACAAACCAAGACCGGCTGGAATCTACTTGCTGACAGGGAGTCTTTTGGTTGTATGACCCACTAAAACTGCCACCGGGTTTCCGAGGCAGGAAATGTCCATGGACGTAGACTGACTCATCTTTCTCTGGTAGAGTGGCTGCTGACTAAGACTGACTTCTAACCCCATGTTTAGCTCACTGTGCCACCAGGTTTTTAAGAAGACTATAATAACTATGTTAGGTTGGATTCTCTAGGAAGTGAAACTAAAGTGATGCGTGTGTGTGTGTGTGTGTGTGTGTGTGTGTGTGTGTGTAGAGAGAGAGAGAAGGAAATTTATATCAAGAAAATGGCTCATACAGTTGTGGAAATGGACAAGTCCAGTCAAGTTCAAACAGGTTCCCAGTCTGGGGGTCAGATATTAAGCTGGAGACTTTATCTGACTCCAGTAGTTTTGGAGACCGGTGTACCCCAGATCAGCAGGGACACCCCAGGCTGGCAGCTGCAGAGGAGGGTGAATCAGATGACCATTCACAGCTCCCAGGATCAGCAGGCAACAGGGCAGGCCACGGGCTTAAGTCCAAAGAACCAGAGGCAAGGTCTCGACCCTGCAAACAGTAATTAGTAATTCATTTCCATAACATCCGCTTCTCTGGGAAGTAGGCCACACCCCCAAAGAAATGCCCTTTCAATTCCTTCAGGGCTTTGAACTGAGTAATAGGGTTGCATTCCACCCTCATCTTCCTAACTAATCGACTACTAACCACAGATCCCATTATGGAGTCAATTACATCAGTGTTGGTCATGTCACAGGAGATTCCTGGGCCTTAACTGCCAAACCACGGAGAATCTTGACCCAGTCAAGTTGACACAGAACCCATCACAATAATTATGAGCTTACCAACACCGCTCTTATCAGTACTAGCTTTTGTTGTAATTAGAAATACTAGATATTTTTAAAGTTGGGAAGAGTTGCTAAGATCCTTTTACTATATAAGTAGATATACTAGGGGGTAACCCCCCCCCCCCAATGGAATTTTTTTTCAAGACTATGTATTTAAATTTTTTGACAGAACAACCTTATCAACTTCAAAGTACCCTCCATTACACTTAATACGTTTGTCGAACCTGCGATTCCATTCTTGAAAACATTTTTCAAACTCATCTGTTTGGATGGCTGGCAGCACCTCCCTTATTTTTTTCTTCACCTTTTCTATGTCATCAAATCCCTGTCCTTTTCGCGCCCTTCTGCATTCACGGAAACAAAAAGAAGTTGCACAGAGGTAGGTCAGGTGAGTCAGGTGTGTGGGGCAAGAGAGGCATGCTGTTTTTCGCCAAAAACTAGAGCACTGAGCTGACTGCGCGAGCAGGTGCATTGTCATGGTGGCAAAGCCAGTCCCCGTCTGCCACAAATCAGGCCTTTTTTGTCATCCACTGTTACACAATCTTTTTGGAGTTATGCAGTCTTTCAGAATCTCTAAATAGAAAGCTTGATGAACAGTCTGAGCTGGTGGAATGAACTCCAAATGCACTCCAAGTTGGCATTTTGGTCCATTCAGGAAGTTGATGGATGTCCAGAATGAGGTTTGCCATCAATCAACATTTCACCTTTCTTGAAAAGAGAAAACCACTCATACACTGGAGTTTTCCCATAGCACTTTTCTTGTAAACGGTTTTCAACATCCCTACAGTTTTTGAGGCATTTTTCTCAAGCAGGAAATAGAATTTCACAGCTATCACAAAGAATGAGGTTCGAGCGAAACTGTGTTTATTGGAAAATTCACTGTGACCAGAGAGAACTTTCCCAGGGGATGCTACTGGATCCACTAACACAGAGCCAGTTGCTAGATGCTCGCCTAGTGGGGAAAAATATGTACTGTGAAAGTGCTACTCTGCCAATCACAATTCTTAGTTTTTTGGGGGGTTATCCCCGTGTATACGAATTTCATTTTTATTTAACAATTGAAGCTTCAAGCTGGTAATTCCTTCAAATTCTCATGACTTTTAACATGTGAAATTAATGTCATCCACACCCACCTCAGTGAAAATATCTTTCGGTATAAGTTAGAGTATTTTCAGCTGGCAAGTAATGAGAAATAACTTAAATAAATACGTAGTCATTACCTATGTAACAATGCAACCTGGAAGAAAGATGGCTTCAGAATTGGTTCAAGAAGCAGCTAACTGCTATCATCAGACTCTTGGCTCTTTGTGTTCTTCCATTTTAGCTTCCTCAATGCATTCGTTTTTAATGTACAGGCTTGCACTTTCCTGGTCCCAAATTTATCTCACATGAAAGCAACCAAAACAGAAGAGAATGCCTCTGTTTCTCCTGCCCTGTTTAAGAGCAAAGACTGCTTTCCCAGAAACCTTGAGCAGACGCCAAAATTGCTTCACATACTCATTTCTAAAGCAGCCAGTGGGCGGCCAAAGGACTAAAAGTCCTGTGGCTGGTGCAAAGCCCAGCTTCCACTGCAATTCCAGGCGGGTGTAATAAAACCAGTTTTTGTGGAGATTGCATGTATGCTCAGATAGGTTTGTGTTCCATCGGATTTTCATTGACTTAGTTTTTGGAAGTAGATCACCAGACTTTTTTTTCCTCTGAGGATTTTGAACTTCCATTCCTTTTTCACCAGTACAGTGTGTTAACTGCACCACCCTGGCTCAAGATACATAAATTAGGATTCTGCTATTGAAGAAGCAGGGATAGTAGGTAGGCAGCTACTAGTGTGGCTGATAGTACCTTCCGCAGCTCGTTTTCTTAGTCCCTCTCTATATTTTGGAGGGCCTTATTCTTTTTTTTTCCTTGTTAAGAAAATTCTCTCCTTTTTTTTTAATTAAAAAAAATCATTTTATTGGGAGATCGTACAACTCGTAACATAATCCATCCATCCATCCATTGTGTCAAGCACATTTCTACATCTGTTGACATCATCATTCTCAAAACATTTTCTTTCTACTTGAGTCCTTGGTATATCAGCTCTTCCCTCACTCATGAACCCTTGATAATTTATTAAGTTATTATTATTTTTCCATGTCTTACACTGTCTGATGTCTCCCTTCACCCACTTTTCTGTTGTCCATCCCCCAGGGAATGGGTTATATGTAGATCATTGTGATTGGTTCCCCCTTTCTACTGCACCTTTCCCTTACCCTTCTGGTATCTCTACTCTCATTATTTGTCCTGAGGGGTTTATCTGTCCTGGACTCTCTGTGTTTCTAGCTCTGATCTGTACCTGTGTACATCCTCTGGTCTAGCTAGATTTGTGAGGTAGAATTGGGATAATGATAGTGGGGGGGTGGACATTAAAGAACTAGAGGAAAGTTGTATGTTTCATCAATGATACACTGCACCCTGACTGGCGCATCTCCTCCCCGCGACCCTTCTGAAAGGGGATGTCCAGTTGTGTACAGATGGGCTTTGGGTCTCCACTCCGCACTCTCCCTCATTCACAGTGATGTGATTTTTTGTTCCTTGATGCCTGATACCTGATCTCTTTGACACCCCATGATCACACAGGCTGGTGTGCTTCTTTCATATGGACTTTGATGCTTCTGAGCTAGATGGCCGCTTGTTTACCTTCAAGCCTTTAAGACCCCCAGACTCTATATCTTTTGATATAGAGTACCATCAGGTACCATCAGCTTTCTTCACCACATTTGCTTATGCACCTGCTTTGTCTTCAGCAATCATGTCGGGAAGGTGAGCATCATGGAATGCCAGTTTAATAGAACAAAGTATTATTGTGTTGAGGGAGTACTTGAGAGGAGGCCTAATGTCCATCTACTACCTTAATACTAAACCTATGAATATATTTCTTCTTTGTCATATATAAATATATTTATATATGTACATGCCTGTATTTAGACCCTTTGCCTACTAGTTCTTTCCTTTATTTCCTTTTATTTTTCTTTTGTCCCACTATCATGTTCAGCCTTCATTTGGGTTTCAGTAATTCCTCTTGGTTACATTGCCCTTGATCAAGCCCTACCAGATCTCCTACACTGGAAGACCTTATTCTGTTAGCCCTTTCTTCTGGCATTTATTTTCCGTCTGTCTTCCTCTTTTTGCTTTTCCTTCAAGCTCACTGTAGTAGAGTTTACATGTGCTATCTTCATTTGTTTCCTCTCATACACAGAGGGAGCCCTGGTGACACAGTGGTTATGTGTTTGACTGGGATCCGCAAGTTTGGTGGTTTAAAACTACCAGCCCCTGTGCAGGAGACAGATGGGACTTTCTACTGCCATAAACAGTTACAGTCTCGGAAACTCACAGGGATAGGTCTACTCTGCCCTAAGGGATCGCCGTGAGTCATATCGACTTGATGGCAGTGAGCTGTTTTTGTATTTTGTTTTTAATGGAAGGAGGGGCGCTAGAAAACATTCATGGCACAATGGAATTAAAAGGTAATGGAATTTTTCCATGAACTCTTTGAAGCCCCCTAGTGTACTATTCCTTCCCACCACGTATCTGTCAGTTTGTCCTACTGTGGTGGCCTGTGTTGCTGTGATGCTGGAATGAATGTCTGTGGTATTTCAGATACCTGCAGGGTCATGTTTTGGAGGTGGATGGCCAGCCCTTTCTTACGAGGCTCCTCTGGGTGAGCATAAGCTGCATGCATTTTGCTAAGTAGTTGAGTGTGTTGTTTTCATCAGCCACTCTCTCCCTCCAAAATCACCTCCAACCCAAACCATCCTAAACCAAACTCACTGCCATCAAGTCAGTGCGGACTCATAGTGACCCCCTGTAGGTTTCCGAGACTGTAACTATTGACAGAGTAGAAAGCTCAGTCCTTTGCTCAAGGAGCTGCTGGTGGTTTCGAACTTCCGACCACGCAGACCACAGCCCAACTCATAACCACTACACCACCAGGCACCAAAATTACCTAGAGGGGAATTAAAACATAGACCACTCAACCTCAACCCGAGAGTTTTAATTCAGCAAATCAGAGGTTTGAGCTTAACTCTGGCCCTATGGGTCATTTGCGATTATTGATTTTATGAACTTTACAAATGTCAAAACTCAAAATGACCATTGAAACCAGAACCTCTTATTCCTTCTGTACTTTCACTGATAAAGGACTCTTTCTTTTTTTCAAGGATGAAACCTGGAGCTCACCCTGGTTCTTTAATATGTATTTCTCCTTCTCTGCATCTCCTTATCTGTTGTTCCCTTCTCTGAATACTCCTTGCTTTCCTCTCCAGCATCACTGTCTGCTGCACTGTGAGCCCTTTCCTTCCAACCTGTACTGCTGGAATGACCTCTAAGGCAGTGCTGTTCATGCCTCCAATCTCAGACACCCCTCATACTTTTCTAAGAGTGTGTTTTGCTTTGCTTTGCTTTAAAATACTAGCCTGATGTCATCGAGTGTCTCTGCCCTGGGCTACCACTTCAAATGGTTTAAATTAATCTACGTTTTCCTTGTTTGTTGTCATATCTAAGAAACTATTCCTTAACTCAAGGTCAGAAAGATTTACTCCTCTACTGTGTTCTAAGAATTTATAGTTTTTGCCCATACATTGAAGTCTGTTTTGAGTTTATTTTTGTGTCTATAAAAAGAAGAGGTTCGACTTCGTGTGGATTACTTGTTACGTTGCCATCATTTCTTGAAAAGACTACTCTTGCTCCATTGAATTGTTTGGCCTGGCACCCTTGTTGAAAAGCAACTGTCCATAGATATAAGGGTGTATTTCTGATACGTTTTTCCGTGAGACATGGAAAACAATGTAGGCTTTGTTCTTGGTTCCTAAGAGCTGGACCACACCTTAGACTAATGTGTGGGGACTGGTCAAACCAAGAGGAGCCCACCTGGTGGACTAATACTGATTTGCTTCAGGTACATAGTATAATCTTTCCTGACCAGTGTTGAAGCCGATAAAGACTTCAAACAGGAAAGCTCACAGGATTTCCTGGCTTGTGAAAAAATCTGCTTTGGAGAGGGCAGCATGTCCCTGAATACAAGCAAGCTGTGAGTTGGGAACCCGCCCAGAACTCGCCCTGTGCATCTCTGTGTTGGTATCCTTTTTAGCTCTGATAAACCGGTCGTTGTGAGTATGGTACCCGCTCTGTGAATCCTGTTACAGCAGTCTAGCAAATTGTTGACTTCTTAAGGGCAGTAGAAGCCAGCAGGTCAGAGAGGATAGGTGCCATGAGGACTCCTTGGCTGGCGCTGACGTCCTGAATGGGGAGCAGGCCCTGGTCCCAACTTTGTGGCCAGCAGGGCTGAAGGCAGGGGTAACCGCTGTCTTTCCTACAAAATGGCAGTTGCATCCAGAGACTAGATCCGGTTCAGTATCTTTGGTTATACGTACTATACCCCCTCATTTATCTTACTCTGTGTTTATACATCAGTGCCATGATGACAGCACTAGTACTACCACCAGTATGTTTGCTGGGAATATTAAAAGAAATATTTCCCATCACAACAGCATTAAGACTGGTCATCTACTTTGAGACTTCAGTTTGTTAGCAACATTTAAAAACACCCTCTGCCTTGATGTCAGGTTATTTCACTAGAAAGGGGGGCACAAAGAGGAGGAGTAAGACACCCCTGTTTTCTGCAAGTTAAGGATTGTTTTAGTCTGGGTTGACTAGAGAAACAAATTCATAGAGACACTCGTGTGTAAGATAGAGCTTTGTATACAAGAGCAATTGAATATTGAGAAAATATCCTAGCCCAGTCCAGATCAAGTCCATAAGTTCAATATTAGCCCTTATGTCTGATATCAATCTATAAAGTCCTCTTCAGACTCATGAAACACATGCAATGATACTGAATGCAGGACAATCACAGGCCAGTGGGTGGAAAGTCTTGTGGATCCAGTGCTGGCAGGGTCTCCACGTGGCTCCTCCAGCTCAGGGCACTAGCATAGCTCCATGTGTCTTGTCAGCTGCAATGTCCCCCATGGAGTGAGCAGAGAGAGAGTGTCTCCTGCCTCCATAGAGGAATACAGGAGTTCCCAGAATCCTCAGGAGAGGGCCATGCCCACACAGAGGCCTCATTGGCTATGACCTGATTGACCCCTTCACTCTTAATCCTCCCAAATCGACAATGATTATATAACTACCACAAGGATCTAGGTTGCTGAGTTATATGGTGTCATTCTGGTGTCAAAAGTGTGCAGCCCTTGATTCTGGGGTTCTAGTATTAGTATCTATTATAGTGATATTAATTTAATTGCATACTTCCTAAAAGAAAACATTCTCTTACTTTCCATTTTTTCCAGTGAGCACTCACCATTGGTAGAGCTCCTTGATACTTTAAATCCCTTCTACCGAGGTTAATGCTCCAACTAGGGTTTACTTGTGTATAAGGAATATGTATACCACACATATATTACATACACATATGCATATGTATTTTATCAATATACATATATAAATATTGTACACATATATGCATATCTATTTTGAGATATATATCTGTATAAACCTAATTTTATGCTTTTTGACTGAAATGTTTTTATCATATTATATTGATCATATTCAAGAATCTATAAAATGATCCTACTAAGAAATTATATGCCAGTCAAACTATTCCAACCACAATTAGAAAAAAATAAAAATAAAATAATTACTTTAAAATTACATTTATTTCTAACATTAGCATATACACATATACTAAAATAAAACCAACTGCTTTATGTTCATTTTCTCTATACAGTATTAAAAAGAACATTAATAGAATTCTTGTTGAAAAAAATTCATGTGCATTATTCAGTTTCTTAGTCATTCTTTGCACCTGATATTCATCTGCATTCTTTCTGAAAATAAACAGTATTTTTAAAGCATGGCTATGCTATCTTATTTCATAAAAGTGTCATCTTTTTCAAAGCTTACAATTTTATGGGCACTCAATTTGAAATCGTTGGCTCTTTCAACAGTTGCTACTTCTGTGTAACTCATCATATTTTAAATTGAGAGTGTAATCTCAGGATAGGTCCCTGAGGTGCCTGGTAAGTTTACAGCAAGTTCTATTGAATTGAGGTTATTCTAAAAAATTTTTCATCATTTAATACGTAAATATTACAGCCCATGGCCCTCTGCTGGTTTTGCCCTTTCACTCTAATCTGGGTTCCTGTGCTTAATACGGTTTCCGGAGCACAAAGCTTGTCAAATGAGCTGTGTCTTGTCTTCAGATCTGTTGAACATTCTGCCGAATGTAGGTGCTGCTACACTGTGGGCGATCTCAAGTTCATTTCCTTCTGGTACGTAATATAAATTTATCTAAGTAAAAGAAAAAAACCCCAAGTCAGGCTCTCGATTAAACAAGTCTGATCCCAAAACCAGACAGTTGTAAGTGCCACCACGGTGCGCTCATCTCTGCACTTGTTCTGTCTACCCTTCCTGCCTCAGCCTCGCAAGCTTCGCGTCCAGTCACTGCAGTCGACAAGACGTGTCTCAAATCGACATTTCGGGTGCTCCGTTCAGTAAGCTCATGAATTAAAGCTTCCGGCTGATTTGGGAAGAAATGCAGCCAAGATTCAGCACGATCACCTGCCCCAAAGTCCAGTGACGATCATTTTACAGAGGTTGTCTTAGCGGATCCGAGACCTCTGAAGCTGACCTCATGCTAGGTAGAGAGAGAACGGTGATGTGCTGCCGTACTAATGTATTCTTAACATTTACATTTTGGTGATAGAAATATTTTAGGTCAGTTTTTTTTTTTCAACAAGTGTAAATTTTTATACATTTGGTAGCCTCCCATACATAGTAGAAGTGCTGGTGGTGTAGTGGTTGCCTGTTGGGCCACTGAATGCAAGATCACCAGTTCGAAACCACCAGCTGCTCCTCAGGAAAAGGCGAGGCTTCCTGCTCCTGTAAAGGATTACAGTCTCGGGAACCCTCAGGGTTTGAGAGGGAAGCCACTCGGTGACGTCAGGCAGGGGAGTCCATCACAGATTTCGTAGATTCACTTATAAATGATGTGTACTTCTGTTTTGAGTTATGAATTATGCATCATCCAACACCAAGTTCACTTAAAAATTTATTGGTAAGAATATTGATATCACTATGATTCTGTGACCCACCACCCAATTTGCATTCATATTTTACCGTTTCTATACATATGTAAATCATTTTATCGGGGGCTCTTACAGCTATTGTAACAATCCACACATCAATTGTTTCACGCAAATTTACACATCATCATTTTCAAAATATATTCTTTCTACTTGAGCCCTTCATATCAACTCTTTTTCTCGCCCTCCACCACATATTTTACCTCTTTTTGTTGAACTTTTAACTGGCTCTTGACAGAATTTAGAGCAATGCCGGTGTTTCGTGTTGTACATCATGAACTTTCAAAGTTTTGCTCTCGATGACCAACTTCCTGTCAAAAAGACTGCCTGCCTTCCACCTGATTCGCTTGCTTGTGACCACTTAGTAATTTCTACCACATTAAACATGTGGAAATGAATGGGAAGCATTCTTCTTAGTCAATTTTATTCAATGTGGCTTTTTTTTTTTCTGGGACATTTTCTATTCTTAAAACTTTTGTTGAGTTATATATGCCTTCATCTTGAAACTAAAGACTATGATATATAAAATATCATATAGTAATTAAAAATAAAAGTTGACCATGAAAGGCAAGCCGTTTTTAATGTGTATTCAATAATGGCTATCTGAATATGATTATAATAAAACTCTTTATTCTGTTACAGAATTAATTAAAAGGATTTGCCGTGTATCTTTATGGGGGCCTACAGAGATACGTGAGTGACAATATTTTTTTGAAAAAGTATTTTTGAAAAAAAAAAAAAAAAGAAAATGTATTCTTAAAACACTGAGTCATTTAATCTCACAATTCCTAACAAAGTTGGTACTGGAGCATATCTTATTAAGTGACTCACTTCTTCAGTAAAATATTAGTGGAAATATGTGTGTATTAATTTTCATGTAATACTTCTCTAACAATCCAGTAAATCATACTTTTCAGGGAACTTCGGATTTATTTTCCATAACAGTAATAATGGCGATGTTGCTTAATAAGACAAAGGAGTATGACATGTACCCAAACTGAAGCATTAAATGAAAATAATTTAATTCAGTGTAGTGTTGTGCTGGAATGAGATCAATTAATCCACACATTACTTTAATCACAGGTAGTAAGCCTTTATTAGCCTGGTCTTGGGGCGGCTAGAGCCTAATTCTCCCAAGACCCTCAGGGCTCAAAGTGGGAGGTTTTTATATGGGGGAGAAAACAAGACATAGGGGTCTGGGTGGCGTGACATTGTATGGAGAAATGGGGAATTTGGATACAAAGGCAGAGGGGGCAGAGGGAGGACTCAATGGATGGGGAAATTAAGGGGAACTTAGAGCGGGGGTTTAGACACTTACCAGCAATTTCAAAAATAAATGGCGATTGCTCAGCAGTTACAGAAAACAGCAGTTTTGAGAGGAATTACAGGATTTGCAATGTGGCCGTACTTCGGTCAGTACACAAAGACTATACTTGGGGTAATTAATACAATATGGTTACACTTGTGGTGGGTTAATTGTGGTGGGTTTCTATTGCTGTACCTGGGTAGTATCCCAGAACTGAAAAAGGACATTCGTGTAAAACTGTAAAATTCAAGGAAAGTAGATGCAGGCATATTGTGGGTATGGACCAAAGACCACTACAATAAAGTGGTATTGCAATCAAGTCGCACATGCTTCCTTGGCTTCTCTGTACACGCAGTGCTTACATCACACTGTAGCTGTCAGCAAAGCACGGGACTGCTAACTCGAGAGTGGTGGATCCAACCCAGCAGCCACTCGCCGGGAATGGTGGGCGCTGTCTGCTCCATCCAGGCTTACGGTTAGGTTGGAATCGATTCAGCTGTGGGATTGTTTGGTTTGGGTTTTGGTGGTCTATTAAATGTGCAGTAGCATTACGAAAAATTTTGCAAGATTGTGATAGTTACCAACATGTGACAGAGACACACACAGTGAGCCACGTGTACTGCAGAAATGATGCCAAGAGACTTGTGTGGCGCACACCCCAATCTTCAGTTTGTAAAAAGTGCAATATCTGTGCAATGTTGTAATGTGAAGCATGATGCCTATAGCATTGTGCCAGTGGTCATTTTTAGTTTTAACAAATGTGCGTGTGGACGTCAGATGGTTACACTGGGGGAACTGAATGCAGCAGATTAAGGAATGCTGGACGATCTTTGCAACTTCTCTGAAGATCTAACCCTTTCCTGGAAAAAAGATGTAAAACACACACAGATTATTTGAACATCATATCATTTAGAAGTAGCTTTTCTGTGCAATAGTTTTGTTGTTTTTTTTTAATTAAAATGAGTAATGACCTCCAAAAAGAAAATCCAGATATTACGAAATAGAGGTGAAGGCAAAGAAGTGGCTCTGGGTTGATGTTTTCCATTCGTAGGAAGCCTGGGTTTGTGTGTTTCGACATCAGTCTGTTCCTGAACATCTCCTCCTGCGCAGCTGCCGGCCTTCTTTTCCACGTGTGTCTCTGTGGCAGTTTAGTTCCACACGATTTGATAGTGGCTCCCAGGGGACTGTTTTCTTCACGGTACTGCTTAGAGGCAAACATACCAGTGATGTGTCTCGGGGCTCTGGACTTGAAGGTTATTATGAGTCAGATTCTTTTTCTTTCTTCTTCTTCTTTTTTGTTTTAAGTGTAGTTTTAAAGCCCTGCTCAGGAAAAAGTTGACGTTTCACACCCAGCGACCACTTTGCAGGGAAAAGATCTGGCAGCCTGCTTCCATAAAGATGGAAGACTGAGGGGTAGTCCTGCTTGTCCTGTGGGGTCGCTATGAGTCAGAGCCAGTGCAAGACAACGGGAGCTGGGGCGTAGCTCTATCCGTCACACCAGCGTGAGTCTCCCTATCGAATGCGAGACCTACTTGCTCGATGGCTGAAGAGTACAGATGTCCTTCGCTCAACAGCCGTTCCTGTAGCTGCAGGATGGATTGCCATCGGGGAACAGAAGTGCTCAATTTCTATACCATTCTCCAGCATGACACCGCCTTTAAGTTTCTTGCAAAGATTAAAAAGAGAAAGGAAAGCAACTGTAGCTGACGAAAACTGTCATATGTATTTGGATGATGGTGCTGCACCGCCAGGAAAGCAAACGAACGCCTCTTAGAAGTACAGCCAGAATGTTCCCTAGAAGAGCGGTCGGCGAGGCTGCGCCTCATGGACTCCGCGCATGGTCTCAGGAGAAACGGGTTCTGGGGCAGGACATCATGCTTGGTAACGGGGAGGGCTGATGAAAAGGAGGAAGGTCCTCAGCGAGATGGGCTGACACCGTGGCTGCAACACGGGGTCCAAGCACAACCATTGTGAGGCGGGTGGTGGTCAGCGTTGCTGAACACCGGGTTGCCGTGAGTGGGAACGGACTAACCAGCACGGCTCCTGAGAGCAACAACAGTCCATGTGTAACTTTTCATCAATAAAAACAAAAGAGCCATGCTTGCTTTTCTACTTGTTTTGCTAACTTTGGTGACTTGAGTTAAACGTATGTTTCATGAAGGAAAGTAGGCATGGAAAGCCTCAGACCCATCTCTGTTTAAAAAATAGTTATTACGTTTAGAGATTTGTTTTTCTTGATCATCTTTATTCATAATTGTTGTTCGCAATCTTAATGTTAACTGCATTTATATTTCTACTTCTTACATGCGTATGTCACATGTTGGGCTCATCTTGATAAAGAAATTTAGAAAAAGGGGTGAAATTTTTTTCCCCAGGTAAAGCTCAAAGTCCATCGATCCAGTGATAGTTCCCCAAAACATATAACTGTTATTCTTCTAGGAAATCATGAAAAGTGGTATTTTTAGAAATATATTTACCATCCAACTGACTCATTTGTATGTATAGTCGACTTGGCCGCTGTGAGACAGAATTTGCTGGGCCTTGGTGGAATGGGATATTTGAAGTGTAAATGGTACTGGGTCACATGTGGCAAGCACTTTTGTGCAGCACTTTAAGTACATGAGCTCATGAATTTTCACAAACTCTTAGGAGATGGCTGGAATTCCCCCTTCATAGCTGAGGCTGGGAGAACAGTCTAGCGAGTATGGGACAGAAGGAACCAGTGCAATGCCTGTAGTGTAGTTCATCCTGCTAGCAGGCTCCAGAAAATGTTAACTTCATGAGCATGTGATCAACCTCAAATTTCTCCCCTTTTTACGGGTAAAAAGGTGTCTGAAGACCCTTGGGATTACCTGGAACAGGCTTTCCTAGGGTGACTAGCCTGGAGTAACATCTCCTGTTCCAGCCTTGCTCTGACTTGTTCTACAGGTCCCCAAAGCTGCCCCGAGATTGAATCAGACATGCCACTTGTTCTCTGTCACCCAATTAATTGCTCAACACTCCTTCATTGTGTGCTTCATTGATCACATGCCAATGAGTGTTGGCAGCCCTCGGAGACATGGTCTCAGTGTGCTTTCTGGTCAGTGTTGGGCAAGGAGAGTTGTTAGAGAACTTGGATCCAGGAACTAGGACAGAGGCCAAAGGCCTGGGCTGTGTCGTTGAGCAGCTGACAAGTGAAAGGCAGCTCTCCAGACACAGAGACCAGGTCAGGAGTCAGAAATAGACTCGATGCATGCCTCCGAGAGTTGGTTTTAGAAGCGGATTCGGATGGCCGGCCATGGACTTTGTAGTCTGGAGACATAAAGATATTCCAACTGCTTTTAGAGGAAGAGCCGCGAAAATAAAAAACGTGCTTTGTTGCCTCTTCATAGTCTCCAAAAGTTGCCGTTTTTCAGGGTTCAGCCCATGGCTGTGTTCACCACGTCTTTTCTAGGGGACCTCGGATCACCCCTTGCTTCAAATGCCTTCTCTCTTCCTTGACTTCGGTCTCGCCATATCTGTCCATCTGCTTTTTTTATATCTCCATGTGAAATTCCATTAAGGATTTCTAACTTAACACATGGAAAACAGAACTCTTGTATTCTCCTCCTCAAACTGGTTCCTTTTTCTTTTCCATCTCAGTCAATAGCTTCTTCTGCTCAGGTCCACAACTAGGAGTCATGTTTGACCATTCTCTTTGCTTCATATCCATGTCCAACCTGTCAGTTGGGCCTATACGTCCTTCTTTCAAAATATATTCCTGGTGAATCAACTCCTGCCTTTCCCCTACCTATACCCCCATGCCACCCACCATCCCAAACATCTAGATACCACCAGTAGTCTCCAAACTGGCCTTTTCTCCTCCTTGCACCTGAAACAAGACAGTTTTCCGTAGAAGAACCAAGCAGCTGTCTCCATAGAATGCTAAGCAGTTCTTGTCCTTCTGTTCAGAATCCATCAGTGGCCACAGTCAGCACAAAACCACATGCCTCGCCATGTTCTATCAGGCCCTGCATGTGCTGCCTGATAGCTTCATTTCCACCATTCTTTGTGCAGCTCTTTCTGCTCTCCATGCTTGCCTTCTTGCTGATTCGCCAGTACTCCAAGTTCCTTCCTGCTTCAGGGACTCTGCTGGAAACACTCATTGGCCCTTCACACCTTGACTTCTTTATTCGGTTCAGTTCTCCAGGGTGACCTCATATAGGAGAACACACTATCTAAAATAGTCCACCCTTTATAACTTATTCCCTGCACCCTGACTTATTTTTCTTTATAGGATTCAACAATCTGGAATCACATATTTTCTTCATATTCTCTAGAGCACACATCATTTAAAGATGGAGACTTGTCTTACTCGCTGCAATTATATTCAATCCATAAAGCCTGGCACATAAGACACATAAAACTTAATAAATGTTTGCCAACCGAATGAATGAATCAAATCAGCCCAACAGTGGTAGAAAGAAATATCCTGTACCTCTCGACAACTCAAGGGACTAGTTTTACTATAAAGGAGAGAATGGGAGAGTGGAATATTCTTTGCCCGAAGGAGGGTCTAAAAAGATGACCCAGCAATCTCTATGACTCTTGATCTTGACATTTCTGGTACTATGCGCTCTTGAATGAAGTTCGGACCTTCAACCCTTGTCCTTTCTTTTTCGAATTTTTAAGATAAGGGAATAGGTTCAACTATCTGCCCAATATCTGGTGCTTTCTACCCAACAGCCCACGTTCAAGAAGGTGAAACTTAGCAAGACTCCGCCGTTCCTATTTGAGCTACTTCCTACTTACTTTCTTATATTAGATAGTGTAGGCTAACTGCTTCATCCAGTGGATCTCTCTCTAAGTGTGGCCGTGGGATCAGCAGCATCAGTGTCACCTGGAAACTTGTTCAAAATGGGAATTCCCACACCTCATCCTAGACTGACTGAATCAGAATCTCTGGGATTGGATCCCAGCAATCTATATTTTAATGGCTTAGTGGTATAAATGTCACCATCCATGCCAGAGACCCAGATTGACCCAAGCCAATGCACCATGTACTGTCTGTCATTGGAGGCCTGGCTATTGCTATGATGCTGGTTTCAGTAGTAAGTCCAGACTACAACAGACTAAGAGAAAGAGCCTGGTGATCTCTTTCTGAAAAGCAGCCAATGGAAATCCCATTGATCACAATGATTATACATGTCTGGCTCCTATTGCACTTGGGGTCATCATGAGTCAGGGGCTATTTCAACAATAATGAAATTCAACAGTAGTTAACCACAGGTGATTCTGATGCACAGTAAAGTTGGGCAAGCACTGGTTTATACAAACAGCTCTAACGTCTCAGTGGACTCATGGAAACAGAGCACAGGTTTTTGCTATTTCAATAGTTTAGTACAAGGTTTTCCAGAGCTTGGCTCTCTGTATTGCTTTCCTCCCAACAGTGACTAGACGTTCATGCTCTTTCATCTTGAAATATTCTGTCTGAGTTAGTTAATTGTGCCAGCCTGGCCAATAATCACATGTGGTGCTGGTTGAAAGGCGGAGGGATAAATGGGTGGTGAGCCTCGGCCTTTCTAGTTCTCGGGTCTCTTGTTTTGTGATGGTTGTATCG
>NW_022103928.1:56144815-56171042 GCF_000313985.2 Echinops telfairi
TACATAAAACTCTCTCTTATACATGAGTCGCTGTGGATTTGTTTCTCCAAAGTACCTAGACTAATACACTGTCCTAGGCTTAATTCTCGTCTTTGCTTCTTCGCTCTTGTATTTATCTTCCTCTGCTTAATAATGATCACAACGCAAATCTAACAATTGCTGCAGGCCCGAGTCATTTTACCCAAGGCAGAAGTTCTTCTGGGCCTTGGCTCATCAAAATGTTTTCAATCTAATCTCTGATGATTGAGAGCCTAAAAACAGTTGTTGTTGTTATTATTATTATTTTTTTTAATAGACTCTAAGTTCTGGACGCTACTGCCTTTTACTTCAGTGTGTAAGCTGTTCCTTCTTCTTGCCCTCTTCTCTTTTGGGCAGTGACTTACTAAAGGCAGTCCATGGAAGTAATAGATGCTAATGTTCTGATGCCAGCCGCTTTCCCTAGAGCTAATGGTCCAGAGTTATGTAGTCTTTAGGCAGCACTTCGGCAGATGTGTTCTGTTACTGCTTAACAAGAGTTGCTGTCTTCCCAGCCTTGGAAATTAATTTTATTCACTACCTACTCTGAAGCCAATGCTGTATAGTTAAGGGTTTTATTGTAAAACCCCACATCTGCAGTCTGTATAAGGTAGCATGTACAAACAGCCACTGAATCTTAATGTCTTGAAAAGATGAAAGTTTATTTCTTGCTCAATGTAATCATTCCACACAGATGCTCATGGTTAGTGGCTCGACAAGGCATAGGGTTCTCCCGGGTGACTCAAGAACCCAGATTCCTTCTATCATGGCTCTGCTGTATTGTAGAGCTTTGTTTCTTTCGACATACAGTTGTGGGATGGGTTGAACTAGAGGAAGGAATTGTATAAGAAGTGTGTTTGTTAGGGGCGGGGGGGGGGAAAAAAGTGTTTTTGAGACCTGCCTGGAGATGATGTTCATAATTTCTGCCCACATTCCATAGTCCAGATCTTAGTGCTAAGTCAAACTACAAAGGAAGCTTGGATATAGTATAGCAGTGAGTCCAAGAAGAAGGAAAAAATGGTTTGCTGAGCAACTGCCACATTTCTCCAACTGCCACTGTGTTAGTCTGGGTAGATTAGAGAAACAAATCCATAGAAACTCATATGTGTATAAGAGAGAGTCTTCTATAAAGGCTAACTATATTAAGAAAGCATCCCAACCCAGTCCAGGCCAAGCCCATACGTCCAATATTAGCCCATATGTCTGATACCAATCTATAAAGTCCTCTTCAGACTCATGAAACACATGCAATGATGCCGAATGCAGAACAATCACAGACCAGTGGGTAGAAAGTCTTTGGATCCAGTGGCATTGTAGGCATCGCAGCACTGGCAGGGGTCTCCACGTGGCTTCTCCAGCTTCCAGGGCTGCATCAGGGTAGGGCCTTGTGGCTTCTCCACAGGGAGGTATCCAAGGGAGTGAGCAGAGAGTCTGTCTCCCGCCTCCAAGAAGGAAATACCAGGAATTCCCAGAATTCTCAGGAGAAGGCCATGCCCACACAAGGCCTCATTGGCTATATCCGATTGACAGACTAGACTCCACCCCTTAACTCTTAATCCACTCACATCCCAATTTGAGATTACGTCAATCAGATCATGTAATACCAGATTATGTAATGCCACAGCCACTTCTTGTTCTTATCTTCTAAGCCCACTCATCTGTATCCAATTTCCTAATGTGTCCCCCATTCATATTCTTTCCTAAAACACTCCTAATTTTGGAGTCATTTGTAATTTGGAATCAGGCACATCCTTTCCCCCCCAGGTGCTACCTCATCCTGCCATCCCCATCTCCAACTGTCAGGCTGTGGCCTGGTATCAGCAGAGATAGGTTTGGAGAAAGGAATATATCAACTCTTAAGCATGTTTAACGGTAGCGGTCACACTGTACTTTTTTTTTTTTTGCCTAACCTTGTAAGATTCTGTAGTTTGCATTGTTTTCAACTCAAAAAAGAGACGGAAGCACTTAAAACTACAGAAGCTACAGAGACAGAGCTAGAACCAATGGGTATTAATGGAGCTAGATTTCTGCTCAGTTTAATGAAGACTATAATGTAAACTGGTAACTTTTCTGTGTGTATACAGAATGGGTTATTTCAAAAGAAAATAAGTGCTCTGTCACAGACAGTTCAGGTTGAGGCTGATTGAACTTGTGCAGGATGTTGTAGAAGGGAAATGCTTTAGTGAAGAGGGAGCAAGTTGATGCCTAAGGTCTTTGCAACTCTGAGACTATATCAACTTTTAAAATCCTCTTTAATGGATTTTTTTGTGTGCAGAATCCTCCTGAGACCCTTTTTTCTATACTTAGTTATTTTTCTCCAATAAAATATAAAGCATTTCTCAGCTAAAAGTTGCAGGGTCTTAGGGTGGGGTGAAGGCTATTAATAAGGTTGATTTCTAGTCAGATTGGCCAGGTTGTTACCCAAGGAATTTGCTCTGAAGAATTTTTCTTTCTCTCTTTATTTTTAAATTTTATTTTTTCCTGTAAAATAAAGTATACCATTGCATGCACACAAATGTGTACTCACACAAATTTCATAATAGACTGCATTTATTCAAAAAGAGGCAAAGTCTCAGAAGTAAACACAATACTTGGAAATAATCATTGGTTAGAGCTTGCTAAAATGGAAAATTCACTTTATCATTATTCTTATGCCAGATATTCTTTGAGAAGTAGTGACCACATTTATTTGTGCTTCATTCTCTCATTTTTTTCCTTAAGAAAAGGTGCAAAGCTATGATTTCAATAATAGAGAATTTTTAGGTTATACAGACTTTTAGTTAGAGCTGAATAAGTTAATGGACTCCCATGCAAATTCAAATGTACTGTAAGCCCTGAGAGATGGAGCTTGGAATGAGTGATATATGTGGGAGGCTGATTTTCAGGATCTCTGTAGTATCGAAATACTGTTTGATCACTTTGGGTAGTGGATAGTTAACGTTTATTATGTCAACCTAGTCGATAAACACATGTGGGGTTAATTGAAGGGCGGAGGGATAAATGGCTCCGTGAGCCTTGCCTTTCTTTTGGGTTCCCGGGTCTCTTGCTTTGTGATGGTCGGACCAGGTTGCAGCTGCCTTAGGCAGTTCCCTGCTTCAGCTGGCAAGGCTCACTTCCTGCAAGACATCCCTGAGGAAAAGCCACATGGACCTACCCCGATGCAGCCCTAGGTGCTGGAGCAGCCGTGTGGAGACCCCTGCCAGTGCTGAGATGCTTACATCTCAGCTGATTTGGCTTTCCTCCTGCAGTCGGCATCATCGTGTTTTGTGAGATGGATGAGGACTTTGTCAATCAGTGTTGGACATATGGGCTAATGTTGGACTTAGGGACTTGGACAGCACTAAGTTTGGATGCTTTCTTAATGTGCACTTACTCTTTATATAAAACACTCACATACATATGAGTTTCTGTGAATTTGTTTCTCTCATGTACCCAGACCAACACAGGTAGCTACAGAAGCTCACTACTATCGAGTCAGTTCTGACTCCTCGTGACCCTCAGGACAGAATGGACTTGCCCCTCTGGCTGCTAACTTGAGGTCACAGTTTAAATCCACCATTTGCTCCTTGGGAGAAAGGTGAAGCAGTCTGCTTCTGCAGAGATTTGCCGTGCAGCTTGGAAACACCCTCAAGCAGGTCCTCTCTGTCATTCAGAATTGGCTGGAGTACAATTCTGGTAGCTAGGAGTTATCATAGGAAAGCACACCTCGTTCTGTGTAACTCGACGTGACTTCCTTCAGCAGCTGGCCCCAGCTTCTGTCTGGCACCACGTGAGTCCACTGTTCTAAGGCAGGCCTGGGATGCTCTAATCTTGCTTCACTTTGAATCTCTTCCTGTTTCTCTCTCTTCCCCAGGTTTCTGACTTGGCCGCCCCATTTCCCATTCATTGTCTTTCCTTCAGGATCCTCCTTTATCCTGGCTGCTATCTTGACTTCCCACAAACAAAACCCTGCCTCTCTGACCAGCACATTGCTTTAGATGGTCTCCTATCTTGTTATTACTGCCCTGACTCGAGCCAGGGATCCTCCTAGGAGGAGAGAGACAGTAGTACATCCTTCATATAACCTAGGGCATTGTGCCCTGGGTCCTGGTCTTTTGAGCCAGGGCAATTGAGACTCATTTTTGCATGTGGTCTTCGTGGAAGACTAATATAGTCATCAGACAACCAAATCCACTGTCATCTAGTTGATTCCAAATCCTAGCAACTATCTATAGGTATCTATAGGGGTCCCAGGATTGTGAATCTGTATACAGGGGTCCCAAGACTGTGAATCTGTATACAGGGGTCCCAAGACTATAAATCTTTACAGGACCAGACAGTCTCGTTGTTCTCTCTCACGGGGTAGCTGGTGGCTTTGAACTGCCGACCTGTGGTTAGCAGCCTAATGCCTAATCCAGTACACCACCAGGGCTCCTTATTTGTTCAGTATATTTAACCAGTAATGAAATGATAAACAGAGAGGGAAAAGGAATTCTTAAATATAGTAACACTTCTGTCTGCCAAACTCAGCTTCACTTAGAACAGATCTGAGAATGAAGAATGAAGCAAAAGACGCTTTTAACACATCCAGATGATGTTGGATAGTTCAGGCCCTACAATGGCATGTTTCTCATTTTCCATCTTTATAATCATAATAATCACATAAATAGCACGTACTGTGTTCTAAGTGCTTGATGTATTTTAGTTCATCCAAGGCCAACATCAGTCCTGTGAGGTGTATACTATTCTTATTCCCAGTTGAACCGATGAGCAAACTGAGAGTTGGGTACGTGGAAGCATTTGCCCAGAGCCCCACAGCTTGTTGCATCAGAGCTAGGATGCAAACCTGAATGCATACTCATTTGCTATATCGACCCTTAAATTCTCTAACTCATAATTTAAAAAAGCCTGGTTAACTGGTTTCCTAGACCCCAGCAGATCAGAAGCTACACATTCAAAAGAGAGTAAAGTGATCGACAAGTCCCACTTTCACATGTCTCTCCTAATCCAATACTTACGCTAGAGGGAAAATGCACAGGGACATTCTATGGAAGGCTAGTTACAATAGGAAAACAGTTTAAAGCAATCCAGAAGTTCAATATAACCTTTATGGTGATTGCAATTCTGAATAGCCCTCATCATCTTTTATTGGTCTAATTAAGAGAAATAAATGAAAATGTATCTGGTTGGGAGGTTTGTGCTGATGGCCAGGAGTAGCAGGGTCTAGAATTACACCCAAACTCGATAAGCATCTAGGGGAGAAAGACTAGGAGCTTTCTCCTCCCGTACAGAGTTGCAGTCTTGGAAGCCTGCAGAGGCAGGTCTACACTGCCTGGAGGATAGCTGTGAGTCTTGATTGGCTGGATGACAGTGTGGGTTTTGTTTTTTAGTTATAAGCAACTATAAACCTGTACAAACAATCACTGTGCTGCTTATTTGTATATTGGATAACAGAGAGGGCATATGGAGCCAAGGCAGAGAAAAACAAACCGCAGGAATCCCATCAGCACCCAGGCTCTCTGTGTGGAGGCATTTCCGAATTTGGCGGAAGGATGGGGAACCCAAATGGAATTTAAGGAACAGAATTCCAGAGAAGAGGAAGTCAGGTAGAACTCCTGAAATCTTGCTAGGGATGCTCTTGAGTATTCGGCTGGGTAACAAACGCTGCATCCGTAGGGCAGCACTCCCAAGAAGTTGGCAAGAACAACTTCTGAGGACAGGGAACTTGCCCTGTAGCTGGAAGATTGAGAGAGACAGAGCTGTTTCGGGGACAGCGTTGCCGTTCAGTAGGTTCTATCCCTTTGCCATTCTGCCATGAGAACCCCAACATAGTTTCTGTCATCAAGATAGAAACCATGTTTTCCAATTGCTTATCTTATCTCTCTTCTTCCATCCCAGCTTTCATATTCTGATCACCAAAAATTACCACAGCACCTGGGTCATGTAGGAGTTGGTGAACATCTTTAATTTCCTTTTCATTTTGAGTTGTGCCACATCAACAGTTGACGGTCCCCAAAGCTTGACTCTATCTACATCATTGACATTGACTCCAACTGAGGAGGTAGCTCTTTTCCCGTCATCTTTCAAAGGCCTTCTAACCCAGTGGGTCACTTTCTGGTGGTGTATCAGACAACGTTACGGGGCTATTCATAAGGTTTCCACTGCTCAGTTTTTCAGAAAGTAGATTGCCGGGTCCTCCTTCCTAGTCTGGAAGTCCTTCCAAGACCTTCCACCGTGAGTGACCCTGCTGGTATTTAGAACACCAGGGACGTAGCTTCCAGCATCACAGCAATGTGTAAGCCAACACAGTATGACAAACTGACAGATGAGTTGTGGCTTTTTTGCATATGGCCTATCTAGAAGCCTATCTCCTACTTTGATATCTGCCTGTAAAGTATTTTGATATATTTTAAGTCTTTGAATATTTGTAATTATTAGTCAAGAATGAGACAGCATCCAACCCTTGAGGGCAACGTTCCTGCTCAGAGCAGCTAGTTCACAGAGAGATCTGCAGGGCCGGCCTCAGCTTGAGACATGACATCCCCTCCTTAGATGACAGTGCTACAGAGGACAGTACTGCAGATACAGTTTGGGGAGCATGACTGGCCTGACCTGCTGACATGGGGCAAACCACGAGGGGAGTGCAGCAGACCAGCAATGGGAGCAAAGCCAGAAAGTGCCTGAGGAATCCTGATTGTAGACTGCTGACTTGGGAGTGGGGGAGCGCTTGGCACCTCATCTGAACAAGTTCGAGGAAATTCGCAAGGGGCCACGAGGAAAATATAAAGGTGTAATGGAGTGAGGAGTGGGGCACTAGACCGCTCCAGCCTTGACTACAGGAAGAGCAATGGGGACTTGCAGGAGGCATGCCTCTCAGTCAGAAAGGCTGAGGAATACCGGGTATACGTGTTGTTAGGTAAGCGGGTCCCAGGATATAGAATCATGAAAGGGGCATGGACTGATGGATTATAGCAGGCCCTGCTCACTATTTAACGGAGAGATACCCATCTACTCTGGTTCAGGATAACAGTTAGGCTTGGAAATATTTGTATGGCCTTTCTTTTTTCTTTTGGTATCTAACTATATAAGATAGGCAGGATACGCAATCCCAAGGAGACAGCAGAATGGACAGGCGGTTGGGGCAGGGGTGGGGGGATGTGTTGGAATGGGAGGGTAGAAGGCAGGGGGAGGTGAGTGGTGAGCCAATAACAACAGAGACAGGGGAAGCAAGGATCTTCCCCTATTCAGCAAGGGATCTAAAATTGACCATGAGGAGGGGGTAGCATTCCTGGACATGTTTGATCAACTGAAATGTATCCAAGAGGAATTACTGAGAGGTGAATGATGGGTAAACATGATAGTGGGGCAGGAGGAAAGATAAAAGAAGAAATTAAAAATTAAATGTATAGATATTATATGTATATGTATAAATATGGATATGCATTTATGTAAATATACAAGAATGGGTGATACACACACACATACACACTAAGGAAACAGATGGACTTTTGGCCTCTACTTAAATTTTACCTTGGTACAAGAACAGTTTGTTCGAATAATGTGGCACTGTATAATACTTTATTTTCTGACATTATCTCTGAAGACAAAATGGGTACATAAGCAGATGTGGTAAAGAAAGCTGATGGTGCCCAGCTATTAAAAGATATAGCATCTGGGGTCTTAAAGGCTGAAGTTAAACAAGTGGGCAACCTATCAGGAAAGCAACAAAGCCCACATGGAAGAGGCACACCAGCCTGTGTGATCATGAGGTATTGACGGGAATAGGTATCAGAAGTTCAAACACAAGTGATCAAATTGACATGAAGGAACATGGACAAAGTGGTGACACAAAATACCCCTGTAGGATAATTGGACAGTCCCTCACAGAAGGGCCACATGAAGGAATAATAAATCTAGGGAGCAATATAGCACTGATGAAACACATAACTATCCTTTAAC
This sequence comes from Echinops telfairi, assembly GCF_000313985.2. Lineage (NCBI taxonomy): Eukaryota > Metazoa > Chordata > Mammalia > Afrosoricida > Tenrecidae > Echinops > Echinops telfairi. The sequence goes on from NW_022103928.1 coordinate 56,152,769, forward strand.
TCAGTGGTTCTCAACCTTCCTAATGCTGTGACCCTTTAATACAGTTCCTCATGTTGTGGTGATCCCTGAACCATTAAATTATTTTCATTGCTACTTCCTAACTGAAATTTTCTACTGTTATGAATCGGGCGACCCCTGTGAAAGGGTAGTTCAACCCTAAAGGGGTCGCGACCCACAGGTTGAGAATCACTGCTTTAGTTCTTTAATATTTCCTCCCCTTATTATTATGGTCTTTGTTTTACCTCATTAATTTGTTAGAACTAAATATTTTCATTTGTATAATTAAGATGGTTCAGTGCATGAAAGCTAAGATAGATAACCCCTAAGAAATAGTACCAGGAGCAATGATTCCCTGAGGGTATGGGAAGGGGCAGGGGTGGGGGAGGTGGGGGCGGGGAGCTGATAGCAATGATGACTGTATAACCCCACTCCAGGGGAAGGAATAACAGAATTACCAGTGAGTGGATACATTGGATGGTGTAAGATACGGCAAATAATAATAATATATAATAATAAGGGTTCCTGGGTGGTAAGGTGGGAGAGGAGGGGGTAAAGGGGAGCTGATATCAAAGAACTCAAGAAGAAAGAAAATGTTTTTGAAACTGTTGGTGGTAGAAATTGTAAAATTATGCTTGATCTAACTGAATTGTGGATTGTTATAGTATCTGTAAGAGCTCCCAATAAAAGGATTTAAAAAAAAAAGAAAAAAAAGAATGTGATGGCATCTTTTGACTTTCCACAGTATAAAATGAGAAATTTAATACTGTTTTATTGATCTATCTCTCAGTTTTCATTAATATAATTACAGGTTTTTATCTCAGATTATTATTAAATTGTAATTATCAATAATATAGAAACTATTTCTCCAATTAATCTTTATATACATATAAAGATTAAGAAAAATCCCAAGATTATTTCAACTTTAAGTAATTGCCACTGTTCTCTAGCTACATATCAAAATGAACCTTAAGTTTTAAGAATATAGTCTTGTCATTTATTACTTTGTTTCTCAATACTTTACTGGTCTATTCAATTTTATCTTAAAAAGATATTCTTTTCCTTTTACCTGCAACACACCTTCAGACCAAGGCAGATTTAGTTTTAAAATATTACCTTCTATATCTGTTCCACGCTACAGTCGCAATCGAAGAGCGCTGGTGTAAATCAGGGGTCAGCAGTGTGAAGCCCCAGTGGCTCTGGGGGAGGAGTTCAGTACACCTTGAACTCTGCTCCACAGATACCAGTTCAGGAAAACTCCGGAGTGGTTCTTCTCCGCCTTACATATGGCTGAGAGTTGGAGTCGATTGGCGGCACAGCGTGAACATCCACTTGAACTCGGTGGTTTATCATTTCATAGGAAAGTGAAAAACTCCAGACTGTGTGCAATATTTGGTGAGTGGATTTTGTCGTGGTGAGTGGAGAAGGCTCACAGGTCGTTTGCTGTTGTGATTGCTGGGTGCTGTTGAGTCGCTCTCGACTCATAACCACCCCGTGTGGCAGAGTACACCTGTTCCAGGAGGTTCGCTTTATGGAGCAGACCCTTGGTCTTTTCGCTTTCGGAGATGCTGGTGGGTTTGGGCCGCTGACTTTTCAGTTCGCAGCCGAAGGCCTAACCATTGTACGGCCAGACCTCCTTAGTTATTGCTTAACTCGTTTCTGAGATGCCCCTTTCAATCACCCTATCAAGTAACACGGCCGTTGAGATTCTCACTCATACTTGTTCAGTGATGGAAGCAGGCTCCCTTGCTCCGAGTGTCTCTGATAGGCTGCCAATCCTGTGACTTCCTGGAAGTGGGCGTGGCTTGAAGGACACTTCTGTTGGGTTTTTCAGAACTTGATAACCACATAACAGAATCTTCACGAGCGCGCAGCCTTGGAAACTGTGGAAAGAAGATGACTCTAGCAGTTGCTAGGGGCAGCATCTTTGAGAAAGCAACACTGTTGCTAAGTTATTTTGGAAGATGGAAGGCTTTTCCTTCATGTATTCTTAGCAGCTAATTATGTATGTAGCTGGACTACCAAGATGTAGGGTGGTCAAACCAGGCGCAGCCTTTTCAGGATTGCTGGGTCAGTGTGAAGTTCTTGGTAAGTGCATGGCAGAGGCTCAATTTAGTGTGGGATTCTGCAGTGCCTGTGGGCTAGGAAGGCAGGTAGAATTGTATTTTTGTGACCGTGGAAAAATCACTCTGGGCCTCAGATCCTTTCTCATGTTAAAATTCCCTAACTGACCAGAGCACCAGGGATGGCAAGGAAGTTTCCTTTTGACAGCACTTTCATTTTTGAATTTCCTTAAACAAAGAAGTCGGCTTCATTACACTTTGGGAAGTCGAGAGGAATGCATCGTTTATCCTACTGCCCCGAGTAAGGAATAAAAGCCCCGTGACTTGTGTGTTTTATGCTCTGACCTCATAGTAGGTAAGGAACACATGCTGTAGCTGATTGTCTCAGTTGTAATACCTGGAAGCAATTTGGTAGTAGAATGACTCAGGACCATGTTAAATCACCATCTATTTTTTTTCTCTTTCTCTATGAGAAAACTGGGAAGCATTTGTCTCAATTCCCAAAAGGTTATCACCTTTTGCCCTGACATATGTTCTTATCTTGAGCTGGAGGATGTTGGGAGGTGGGCTCACTCTGAGGTAATGGTGTGACATCAGTGTGCAGGGATGGGTGCCTGAGTGGCTAACGGCTGCCGGGCTGAAGTTGTGTTTCACAGGATTGGCTGTAGGATGCTGTCCGAGCTGGCTTTTTCTCAGGAGCTGAGCTCTAAGTGGGCTCACAAGCAGCGTGGCCAGAGAGCGTTTCCAAGCCACGAAAAGTCATCATTGTGTAAGCTCAGGACAAATAGTGCTGACTGAAGATAGTCAGAGGGTTGAAGCAAGGCTTGGTTCTGAGAGAATTCCACTAAGACTGCGCCATCCACAGCATGACGGCAAAGAGCACGCATCAGGCTGCTTCTCTTCTCTGTCGTCATTTTTGAGGACTGAAAAAAATCAGGGAAAGTTTTTCGTGTCCTCTCCATCCGGAGTTTTTGCCCGGAGGAGACTTGTTTTGTCCAGAAATGCGTTTTGTCCTATTAAATAAAGAAATGCCATGAATGAGTTCAAATAAAATTTCAAAATCATGTGAAACTATTTAAAATAGGCCGTGGGCTCTAATGAACTGTCTGCCTCACATATTGTGCATGAGCCTGCCAGGAACACAGAGGTCAACATTAGCACCCTCAGGAACTTAAACTCCCAGGGAGTAAACATCAATGGCTAGAACTTATTAACTTACATTTCCTCCCATTTTCACTAAGCATCTAGTCTCCTGGGGCTCTAAGGTAAGCTAGAACTCCTGTTCTTAGGCATTCGGAATTCAGAAGGAAGACAAGTAAGTGAGGGACTAGAATACCAGGTCCAGGGAGGCATGCAGGAGAGTGTTCGCCTAGTCAGCACGTGTGAGAGAATGGTGCCAGTGATTTCGCATGTATACTCTGAACAAAACCGTCTCAAGAAGTCCATTCCTCTATTGGTTGTAGTAGGCTGTGCTTGAAGTTCTGTTTCAGGAGCACTTTAACATTTCTAATGTTAAAGATAATAATACACATGAGGGTAATTATAAAGTATTACTACAAAATTATGTTAAACAGAAATAGGTGACGCTGTTGTTTCTTGACATCTGCTCTGTCTAGGTCTGTGCACTTGGAAGTTAGGGAGGACTAGAAAGTTACTATACTCCGGGGGAGAGAAACCAGACCATTTTGACCTTCGCGAGGGTCTCAGATCATGTTACTTTTCAATGTTCTTTCAGGCAAAAGCAGGGCTCTAGGCTTAGATGGAGTAAGATTTCCCAACAAAGCTCTCATAAGAGACAACCTTTGCTACCCTGGGAGCAAGAGCCAGGTGCGTGATCATGATGGGAAAAAAACAAAAAACTGCTTGGCAAAAGTTTGTCCTTTTCCCCCTCCTCATTAGTCTTCTATTTTCATAAGACTTCATACTAAGCGCCCGGTCCTTCAAGAAAATCTATCACGATCGTCCCCTTTGTAATTCTCCCCAGTCGCCTTCACTTTCTGAGTAGCCTCTCTGTCTTGAATTTAATGAGCCCCGAGGATTCCCTCCGAAGCCACTGCTTTGATTGGACCCCTTATGGAAGGGACTGCAAGAGACGAAGGCGAGGTCAGCCCTGAGAGAACTTGTCTGCAGCCATCCACTGAGCTCAGAGACGTGTTTAAGCATGCTTTGCTTTAATGAACCCGTGCATGTAGGAACTAGAGCCCTAGTAGGGATACTTGTTTTGGCTTGCCTTCATATAGTAAGTTATGTGACATTTGCAATCTTCCAAGTCCAGTTTTACAAACGAGAAAACTGAGGCACAGAGCAGTCAAGCACCTTGACCACCTGCTGTGTAGTGGACAGGGAACCTGGTTCCAAAGCCTGCGTTCTCAAGCACTTATGGTAAATTAAAACCTAGCACCAAAGATGTCAGTTACCGACCCTGTTTTTGCTAGTATGGGGGTTTCTGATGGATGCGTAGTTGGAAATCTAAGGAAAGAAGAAAACAAAAGTAATATACTGCTTCTCTAGTTCATAAAAATCAAGCTCTCTTTTATGTGATTGGTGTGAATTGCCTACAAATTACATGATTTTTTTTACTTAAAATTATAGGAAGATAACTTTTTTTAAGGTACAACTCTCCATTCATTCATGATCATGCATGAATTAGGAATCCACCTTCAGAAGATTACCTCGCCTCCCACCCCTGTGTCTCCGGCTCTTTATTAGGTGGTTTCCCGTTCAGTCAGTGCCCTTCTAGTCAAGTAAGCGACTCTTCTCGGATGTTCATAGACTGAGCTTTGAGTCTCTTCGTCCAGCGCAAAGCCATTCATCACACTGATGCCATCAAGGCGATTCCTACGCAGAGTGGCCATCTAGGACAGAGGAGAAGTGCCCCGTGGGCACCCTGATGCTGTAAATCTTTATGGCAACAGACAGCCACGTCTTTTTCCTTGTTGCTCCAGCAGGTGGGTTTGAATTAGCAGCATTTTGGTTGGCAACCATGCGCTTTAACTGCTGCACCAACGGGGCTTCTTTTTGCAACAGAAGAGGCCTTTAATTTATAAACTGGATTCATAAATCGAAGGGGCCCAGACTGGGATGGGCTGTGGAGTATGAGGCTCACCTCCTGTGTGGAGCGCAGGAAGCCCCGCTGTTTGTTGCTCTTGGATTGAAAACAAGAAAGTTCAGGACCCTGTTTGCCTACACACGATTCTCTCAAATCTATATGGTCTGAAGGACAAAAGAGTGGGAGGAAAAAAGTCAAAGTTGTGGTTGTGAACTGGAAGAAAAGTTAGAATCTTCCAAACCAAAGCGAATGTGGTACAGACAGGAATTACAAGCTAGAAAGACCTGGGAGGAAAGGTTTTTAATTACAGTAACCCTCAAGACATTGGAAATTGGTATGGTGATTTTAAATAGGCAACCCTTTAGCCTAAAAACAGCATCAAGGACTCAGAACTTTCTGTGGTTCATTAAATGTAAGCACACACAAATTTAAGGGAAAAAAGGTAATCTTTTTACATAAAACCTTTGATTTATGACTTCCTGGACTTTGAAAGCCTCCATGTAACCATGATTAAATACATTTGTATACAGTGGTTATAAAACTTAAAAAAAGGGAGGCGACTTTTCTTTTTTCTTTTTGGCACAGGGAAAAAATGTCATAATTAGGACTATCACTATGTAGATTTGTAAAGCAATTTGTAATTTAAGACTTGAGTGGTATTGCTGAGAAGAGAAAATGAGGGTCTACAAACTTAGAATGCCCCACCTCACTAACACTGAGCTTACGTCAACCCTGTAGACAAGGGTAGGACTGCCCAGGCCTCTTCTTTCTCCTACTGCTGGGCTGAAACTGCTGACCTTGTGCCTAGCAGCCCAGTGTGTAACCCACTAAACCACCAGGGCTCCTTAGACATTTGGAGTAACTGGTTAACTAACTCCCTGCTGTGGTGTCAATTCTAACGCATAGCCACCTTATAGGACAGAGTAGCGTTACTCCTGTGGGTTGCCAAGACTAACTCTTTATGGGAATAGAAAGCCTCACCTTTCTACCAAAGACCTGTTGGTGGTTTCAAACCACTGACCTTGTGGCTAGCAGTCCAGTGCATCATTGCCACTATGCCACGGTTACCTGTAAACAAACAAATTTTTCATGTAACAATAGCGAAAGCAATTCTTTGGAATTAAAGGAACTTTAGATGATACACTAAGTAAAAATACTTCCTGCTTTTAAAAAAGAAAGAAAGAATGAAAGAAATTCCAGTTATACAGGAGTACATGGACATATCCTCGTTTCCAAACAAGACATTATAGATGAGACTATTTCTATTAATTGCCACTCATCCATTTTGTAATGCATCCTTCCAAATTGGCTGAGGGTTTATTTGCTTAGATATTTGTGTAGGTGTTTCAGAAAACCGCAGAATGTTTTGTTTTCTGGTTCGTTGAAAATGTAGCCTATTCTTGTATGTTTTGTGTTTAATAATTCAATAATATTAGCAGTTGGATTTGATTGAGTAGTCACTGTATGCCAGGCAAGATGCTTCAGTTTTTCATATAATTTAGTCACATAATCTTCCCAGGGGCCTTCAGGGAGGAGGCGATGGTTGATTTTGCCAGCATAAAGTCCCTTCTCTGTTCTATTTCCTTCCAGTTACACGAAATGACCAATGCCAGTAATTTAGCCCCTTTGAATAACACTTCAAAAATAAAATCTCTGGGATATTGAGTTTTAGAAATTGGCTAGGAATTTAGTTTTTTAGCTTTGTTAAATTTGTTAGTCTTGTGCAGCTGACTTTACCAGGACCTTAGAGCCTGATTGCAAGAGCAGAAGGCTGGGAATGTGATGGTGACTCTTGCTTAACTCCTGGGGATGACTAGGTAGTGGGTGTAATATTTGACTCATTCCAAATGATGAACAACCGGCTCAGACGTTTCCTCAGGAATCACAAGTTGGTAAAGCACCTGTCTATGATGATGCCCTTGTTTGTTGGGATAGTGATATGGTAAAAGACCTAAATTGAAGGGAATTTTGTTCTTGAAAAATGTCCTTAGTCATACTGATAAGAGGAAATAAATGCAACTGCAGTGGGAATGCTGAGAATCATGGCAATTTGGTAGAAGGGAAGTGATGTTCAATGGGTGGAGAGAGAAAGCCTGCTCATTATGCAGGGTATTTTCAATATTTCATGACAAAGTAAAAAACCTCTAGTGAATGAGAGAAGGGGCAGTCCTGTAGTTTAACTAACTGGGTGACCTTAAAAAAGCCATTTCACCCTATTTTGACCAGTTTTTTAAAATGACATGTAACAATAATTTCTACTTCATATCATTGTGGGATGGAATTATACGAGGCACTTTATATAATTAAGTACTTTACAAAAATACAAACATCCTTACTAGTCTCATGATTGTAACTGTCTTCACAGCTTTCTACATTTTGCCTCATCTACTAACATGCTGTACTGAGGACTTAACCTGTTTGCCTATAATCTATAATATTTCAGAGAGGCAGATCTATTAATTACGCTATTGCTGATGAGTCAAGGTGACCTCAGAGTGATCCTATAGGACAAAGGAGAAATGCCCCATTGGCTTTCCAAGTCTTTATGAAGGTAGACCGCCACACCTTTCTCCCGCAGGTTAGTGGGTGTGAACCACCAACCTATTGGCTGTTAGCCAAGTGTTTACACACTGGTACCAGAGCTGCTTGATTACTATATTCAACTGAAAAAACCCCACAAAATTCCAGCTCAGAGGGACCCCATAGGACAGAGTAGAACTTCCCCCGTGGATTTTGAGACTGTAACTCATCACAGGAGTAGAAACCCACCTCTTTCTCCTGGGTTACTTTATTAGGGTTCTGTTATTTTTAGGATACTTTCAAATGTCCAGTGTGTATCAGTCAGCATTTCTTTTAGATGGAAGATTTTAGAAAAATCGCCTGTAGTGATTGTCAGTGCGGGAAGACAGGTTCACTGTCACCAATACCTAGAGACTCCAAAAAATCCATTGAAAAAATGGAGCTAAAAAGACGATAGAACTTTCTATGAATGTGTTGAAGCCCATTCATGTTCTTAGGCATTTTTTTTCCTTTTTTGCAGTCTTCCAGATAAAGCAAGTATTGATTAATATCTGTCTACTTATGACAGTATATGTTAATAAGTTGTATTGTGGTGGGATCCCTGGGCGGGGGGACTATCAGAAATGATCTTGCTTTGGTTTATTGTTGGTTGTACTTATTTTGAAATCTCATGCAGCATTTATCAAGGACACACTACCTTTATTGCTTATCAGACGAAGACACAGGTTACTGACAGTAACTTTCACTCCTCAGAACCGGAGTCTGGTCCCTAACTCTCCCTCAGGTGTTCTTCTGAGTCCCTGTGGCCACAGGGAAGTACAACCAGAAGTCCAGTTTACTGTTGCAGGATTTGTTTATCATCTTCCTCCCTCCGCTTTTGTTTACCTCTTTCCTAATATAAATGCTTTAATCATGTACAATCCATGGAATGTAGCTGGTTGCAGAATCAAGGGACTACGCATCTATGAGCCAGTGCTGGAGAAATTAGATGTCACCTGTTTGAGACAAGTAGAATGGCTACAGTTTTAAAAATGCATTTGCCATTTAGACTGTGAGCCATTTTGTGCCTGGGGGTGGGGGGTGGCGGGGTGGAACCACCAAGTATAGGCCATTCCTTAAAATAGCCTCTGTGTGCTTGGGAAGAGGCATGTTGTTAAGGGTAGGCAAACAATAACCACCCTTTAGTTTTATTGGTTGTCTCTTCTAGATTGTTCTCAGAGGCTAACCTTTGGACCATTTTTTAGATAGTTCTCAGAGGCTAACCTTTGGACCATTTTTTGGTGGTGTCCTTTGACAGCTCTGTATTCACTTCCATTTATTTCCAGCCTCCTCTTTGAGGCCTACTACTTGTATCTTAAAGTTATGCCCATGAAAAAATTCGATCCTGTCTCAAGGGACCTGTGGCATATTTCATTCTGTATTTCCAGTCCAGCTAGCTCATTGGGAATACCACTTCGACCATCATCTTATTTTACTATTCGGCCTGTGCCTTCATTATGTGGGGCCTGTGAAACTCTGTGAAACTTAACCTGTTTATAGAAATGGAGTATTTTTTTCCATTTCCCAGAGGCCAGGGTGGGACGACCCACTTGCTTTCTTGAGTTCCCAACCACAGGTCATTAAGGTGTGTGGGATCTGCACAGTCACATCTGCATTTTTCCATCTTGTTGGGGTTGTCAGATGCCCCTGAGTCATTCAGACACATGGCGACCCCATGCACAACAGAAAGAACACTGCCTTGTCCTGCACCCTCTTCTCATTGTTCTTAAGTCTGAACCCATCGGTGCAATGCTTCATCAATCCATCTTGTCAAGCCTTCCTCTTTCTCACTGCCTCACTACCAAGATGATGATGTCCTTCTCCAGGGACTGGTCTCTCCTGAAAGCATGTCTGGTTCTTTTCCTTCCAAAACAGATTTGTTTGTCCTTTGGGCACTCTCTGGGACTTTCAATATTCTTCTCCAGCACCACAGTTCAAATGAAGAGATTCTTATTCCATCTTATTTAGTCAATATCCAACTTTGTCCATGCATAGAAGCTGACTGAAAATACTGTGGCATGGGTCAGGCACACCTTAGTCCTTATAGTAATTTCCTTGCTTTTCAGTACTCAAAAGAGATCTTGTGCAGATTTGCCCAATGCTACACATCTTTTGATGGCTGATTCCTTGTGCATTAAAGCTTGACAACCTCAACCTTTTCTCCATTGATCACGATGTTATTACCTATTGGTCTAGTTGTGAAGATTTGGGTCTGGATGTTGAGTGGTAACCCATTCTGAGGGCTGTAATCTTTGATCTTCATCAGCAAGTGTTTCAAGTCCACCTTACTTTCAGCAAGCAAGTTTGTGTTGTCTGCATATCTAGCCTTTCTCCAATCTCCAGTATGCTTCATTCTTTTTCAAACAACCCAGTTTCTCTGACGATTTGCTCCACATGCCTATTGAATAAGTAGTGAGAGGATATAACTCTCACAGACACCTTTTCTGATCATGAAATTGTGCAGAAGCCCCTTGTTCTGTTCCCACAACTGCCTCTTGATCCACAGGGAACAATGATGTGCTCTGGAATTTCCATTCTTCTCCAGACTACTTGCAGTTTGTCATGCGCGACACAGTTCAATGCCTTGGCACAGTCAGACACAGTTCAATGCCTCGGCACAGGCAGTAACACACAAACAGCTCTTTGGGATTCTGTGCTTTCAAGAGGCACCTGATGTCAGCACTGAATATTCTTCTGAATCTGGCCTGAACTTCTGTCAGCTCCCTGTCGATGGACTGCTGCAATCGTTGTTGGATGATCTTCAGTAAAATTGTACTTGCATGTGATATGAATGATATTGTTCCATAATTTGAACATTCTGTTGGGTCACCTTTCTTTGGAATGGGCACAAATATAGATCTCTCTCGGTCAGTTGGCCGGGTAGCTGCCTTCTCAATTTCAGGGCACGGACTTCGACGACCTCTCTGCGGCACAGTGACCCTGTGCATCCTTTCCATCGTCTTTTGATGCTTCCAGCATCATTCAATATTTTGCCCAGAGAATGTTCCGTATTGAGTTTTGGTCTTGAGTTCTTTAAGATAGGCGCTGTGCGCTCTTCTTTTGGAGTTTGGCCGGACGCATTTCTTCCATTTGCCTGAGCACTACATCCTATAAACTAGAAATACTGTCTGAAAGGAGAGCGTTCCGAAGAAACTTTTCATAAGCTGAAATGGGGTTAAAGCAAAGCCATTAGAATGACCATGTTTCCTCCTAGAATTCAGGGGTCCTCAAACTTTTTAAACAGGGGGCCAGTTCACTGTCCCTCAGCCTGGTGGAGGGCCGGGCTATAGTTTAAGAAAAAAAACTATGAACAAATTCCTATGCACACTGCACATAACTTATTTTGAAGTAAAAAACAAAGGTGGCAAAAACACCCGGCGGGCTGGATAAATGTCCTCAGCGTGTCGCATGTGGCCTGTGGGCCGTAGTTTGAGGACCCTTGCCTAGATCGTATGCTCATTTACGCAATACATATGTAACTCACATTGTGCTCACAGCAAGCTAACGTCAGGGAATTGCAGGGTTTCAAAAATTCGTACAATATGTATTATTTGCACAAAATACAAACATTTTTATGAGAAACCTTTTTTTTTTTTAGCAGAACCAGACCCCATCATTAACCAACCAAATAACATATAAAACTAAACTAACACTAACATCTAGTGTTCAGACACGGTTCAAAGCTGGGGTGGCTCCAGGCAAGAGTCTGGAACAGCCTGTCAGGCAGAGACCACTGTAACCTTGATTACGCTGGATCAAACTCTATACTCAACCAGTTAACCACTTGTAGACATGACCTGAATTTGTTCTTGGGCAAGTATCTCTTACTGGTTCCATGACAGAAATTTCTTCCCTGGTCTTTTGAATGTTGTTGGGGGTCTTTTCCTTCTTATGCATTATTTGTATTTTTGTCTGTATACTATAATGTTTTTAACCTGACCACCTTAGTACAATTTTGTTGTTTTCTGTTGGGTCTCCCGGCTGTGAAGCCCCGGAGGAGTAGATGCCTAATGAGAATAACTGATACAAGGGGATATAGGAGATTCAGGGAAGGAAGGGTGGATGATAGGGAGAGAAAGGGGATTTTGGGAGTAAATAATGAAGAGGGAGCACTGGAATGGACTGTGATTGGATGACTCATCTTAAATGCGATTTCACCATGGAGGTGGGGGAATGTTTTAAAATTGATGTGGGGGTGATTGTACAATTCTCCTTGATATGACTGAATGATTGAACTCTTGAATTTCATGTTATGTACGTTACATACTTGCCAATAAAGCTGTTGAAAAGAAAAAAGCCGGAGTGGCTTGATGCTGAGCGGCTGAGTGTAGCTTCCGGGAGGGAGCTGGTCGGTGCCTCGTGGCTGTGCCATGTGCTAGCTCTTTAATGACTTGCTGCACAACAAATGCTGAACGCTAGTGCTTCTTTCTTTTCTTTTGGTAAAGGGAAAAAACTCTTCCCATATTTCTTTCTGTCAGGGAAAACAGGTAATAATGTAGGTCTTCCATAAAAAATGAATTTGATTAAAGCGAACCTCCAAAGAGAGTAGTCTAACTCGTGTCATGCCTTGACTGTACTTAAAACCAAACTCTGCCACAGAGTCAGTGCTGACTCATCTGACCCACTGAGGGTTTTTCCGAGACTGTGGCTGTGGATAGGAGTAGAAAGCCGGGACTTTCTCCTAAGGAGCTGCCAGTGGTTTCGAACTGCCGGCCATGTGGATCACCTCCCAACTCATAACCTCTACACCTAAATTCTTCTTAAAACACTGTGGTAGTTACATAATCTGGTGTCAGTTTGCGGATTAAGAGTATAAGGGTGGAGTCTAGCCTGTCAATCAGGATTTAGCCAATGAGGCCTCTGTGTGGGAGCTGGAGAAGCCACATGGACCTTCTCTGATGCAACCAGACCTCTGGGAACTGGAGGAGCCACATGGAGACCCCTGCCAGCACTGAGATGCTTACACCGCTGCTGGATCCAAAGACTTTCTACCCAGTGGCCTGTAATGGTCTTGCACTGACGTCATTGCATGCGTTTCGTGAGTCTGAAGAGGACTTTATAGATTGGTATCAGATATATGGGCTAATATTGGACTTTTGGGCTTGGACTGGACTGGATTGGGATGCCTTCTTAATGTACAATTATCCTTTATATAAAACTCTCTCTTATACACATATGAGTCTCCCTGGATTTGTTTCTCTAGTAGACCCAGATGTGAAATGGGTTAAATTCTCTTAAGGTCCTGTCTTTGAATAGTGAACAGACGTCTACATCGAGTAGATAAAGGATGGAATATTATTTATTGTGGAAAGAATGTTTTCCCCACAGACTGACTAGGAACTAGATGTTTAAATGTAAGCCAGGGTGGAGACCTAGTTGTTTGGTCAGCTTTGGATGAGCCACGTTGCCCTTTTTAACATAAGGCTGCCAACTGCTAAGTCCCCACCCCTGTCTGAGTCTCCACGCTGTCAGGCCTTTGACCTAGGGTGTTTTTTTTGGACAAGACAACGAGTTGTATATATGGCAACTAGAAAGCTTAAAGGCAACGTGATGTGATCACATTATGAATTTATGTTCCATGGGTCTAAAACGTCATTTCTGCCTTTCTTACTCATCCCCTCTCTGCTGTTGGTTTACAAATATTCGCAGCATTGATCGGCAGCATGACTCCACTTATCACAAGCAGAGGTGGGGGAGGGTGGGAGACTTGAAAGGGTTACTGTTCACATTTCCGGTGTAATTCCCTCTGATCTTACTGAGCTATAATTCCTTTCTTGATGTTAAACATTCCCAGGCACCTCTAACCTTCAAACCTGCTTGCATCAGCCAACTTTGTCCCAGGTGATCCTGTAGGCGAAGCTCTTGTTCTTAGGAATGAAGTCGGGCCTCCGTCTATGCTCATTCCTCTGCGGTGCTGTCCCAGAAGAAAGTCCTTTGATTTAAAAACAACACCAGTAACGAGCTCACTTTCTTTCCTTTTAAAGCTCGGCAGTGAGGTTTGTGCCATCAAATTCATTGTGCAGATTTTAGAATCTGATTTCTGCCCCCATCTAAAAGATTCTGTCCTTCCTTCTAAAAGTGCTCTTCACAACTGGGTTGTGATTCCATAAGAGGGTCTGTTTTCATGAAACTGCATCTCACTTGCAGCTGGCTTGGCTGGCAGATCATTTTAAGCTGCCTCCAACGTGAGACCCCTTGGCTGGAAGGCAACATTCGGGCCGCTTTTACCGTTTAGGTTGGAGTTGAGCATAGAAGGTGATGTTGTTACTGCCACCTTCTCTGTGGGTTTGAAAGTATATGACAGCGCATTTTTGCTCCACATTTAAAATATATATACGATTTTTGTGGTTGGCCAACTGGTTGCTATGTTGGCCTTTTTTAATTTTAAGTTTTAGAAAAAAGCGTCCATTCCTCTGAAGCTTGAGCATGTTCGCAGCTAGTTCATAATCGACTGACAGGAGGTGCCTGAGCCCAGACTGCCCTCGTGTCAGGCAATGAACATTTTTCTTGACTCGGCTCCAGGGGAGGTTTGCTCCTCTCGGTTATAGCCCATCTGTACTCTGGATCAACAGTTTGGATCTCTGAGGGCGCTTCTAAGAAGTTGTTTGTTGGTGTATAGACCAAGGTAAACTCTACTGGGGAGCTCGGTGGCACTGTGCTTAAAAGGATCCACTGTTAACTGGTGGGTCCCTGGTTCAAACCCACCATCCTCGTGGGAGAGAGAGATGGGATTCTCTGCTGCTGTAAAGCTTCCGTCTGTGAGGCATTCTCCTTTCTCCTGTGGAGTCACTTTGCATGGCAGTTAACTCCAAGGCACTAGGCTAAACCGTTTGCATTGCTTGAAGCAGAGAAATAGCACTGCATCCTGACAGTTTCTAGTAGGAGGGAGTTTCAGATGGATTCTGTCCAAAGATGTTTCAACGCTAACATGAATGGTTGAAGTCAACATGAATGGTGACTGTTTCTCATTTACCTTTAGTGCCCCAATGCCTAATCCAGAGCCCGCCACATCGCAGGCTTCCAAAAAGTTTGTTGAATGAATGCCTGAGACTGCCAGATACTTTGGTAAATTCGTCCTCGTTCTTTCTGTGTGTGAAGGGAGCATGCCTAATACTGTGACTGTAGCCCCGCTGGTCGGTCTCTACTGATTGAACTCTGTGCAAGGTTCCTTTGATCATGAAGCAGATCATTTCCTCAAAACGGCCTGGGCCTGATTAGCTAAGTGGCAGATACTTTACTAGCCTAGCCAGGCCATGCTCAGTCGCAGGGAGAACAAAATGAAAGGTGTTTAGATACCCTTTACTAAGTTAGAGCAGATATATAAACCTTTTGTAGAACCAATAAGCAAATTCAGTATTCTCAAAATGGCAAAACACAGTTACTCTCAAGGATTAACTGTTGTTAAACAGCAAATAGTAGCATCCATCAGTGACCAAGGACTTACAAAATGCTCATGTAAAACAACATCCTGCCTGGTCTTGTGGGCTCTTCAGCAGTGTGTACGCCCATGTTCCTGCCAGCTGAAGGCTGCTAGACTCCTCACCGAACAGGAAATGTAAACCTGTGACTTGGAAAGCAACTTATGCTACATTAAATATGGTTAATTGAGAAGCAGAAGCAGAAGCTTAGTGGAGAGAAATCGTTTGGGCCTGAATGAGAGAGTGGTGAGGCGTTTCTTGAAGGAACTTGAGTAGGGCATTTGGGTTTGAATAATGAGTGACTCAGCCATCTTCCATCTCTCAACGTAGCTGATAAGCGTCACACTTCCTGTTCCCAACAGGAAAGCAGCACCACAACAAAGAGTTTAAGGCTCATGGTGGCGACTTTTCTCCATTGATGCCTTCTTCCTTTTTCCCTTAATGATCAGGTCTAGTATTTAGCAGGCAGTCCTTAAATTTATTCACAGGAGAGGAGCCAGAATGTGACATGGGGCTTAGTTTCATAATCATTCTTAGGGCAATGCATTTAAAAAGAGTAGGTTTAACGGAAATATCTTTAAAATAGAGCTTTTCCCTTATATTTATTCATTGTTCTGGATACAAGACCTTTATCAGAAATGATTCACAACCTTTCGGGGGGCAAAGTTTTCAAGGTAACTCACTAAAGAAGGGATTATCTTTTCAACAAATGGTTCTGCAGTAATTTGACTATCCGTATATAAAAAGTGAACTTCCTCACAAAAATAGGGCATATACCAAACATAACCGTTAACTCAAAATGAGCCATAGGCCTAATTAAAGACTAAAGCTGTGCAGCTTCTAAAAGAAAGCCCAGAGGAGCCCTTGATGACTTTAGCTTAGGCAAGGAATTTTTGATACAATATGAAAAGCATGAGCCATAAAAGGGGGGGTGTTGATAATTTTTTGTTAAAATTGAAGAAAAACAAAAGTATGTTTCAAAGACACTGTTAGATCTTGAAAAGATCAGCCAGATATTACAGGATACTTACCTTCCCGAAGTGATCGCTGAAGACAAACCGGGTGAATAAGCAAATGTGAAGAAAGCTGATGGTGCCCGGCTATCAAAAGATATAGCATCTGGGGTCTTAAAGGCTTGAAGGTAAACAAGCGGCCATCTAGCTCAGAAGCAACAAAGCCCACATGGAAGAATCACACCAGCCTGTGTGATCACACGGTGCTGAAGGGATCAGGTATCAGGCATCAAAGAACAAAAAATCAAATCATTGTGAATGAGGGGGAGTGCAGATTGGGGACCCAAGACCCATCTGTAGGCAAGTGGACATCCCCTTACAGAAGGGTCAGGGGGAGGAGACGAGCCAGTCAGGGGGGCAGTGTAGCAAGATGAAATATAAAACTTTCCTTTAGTTCTTAAATGCTTCCTCCCCCTGTCCCTCCTCCATCATGATCCCAATTCTACCCTACAAATCTGGCTAGACCAGAGGATATACACAGGAAATGGAAACACAGGGAATCCAGGGTGGATGATCCCTTCAGGACCAGTGGTGAGAGTGGCAATACTGAGAGGGTGGAGGGAAGGTGGGGTGGAAAGGGGGAACCGATTGCAAGGCTCTACATATATCCTCCTCCCTGGGGGACAGACAATGGAGGCCTGGGTGAGGGGAGACATCGGACAGTGTAAGAAATGACAAAATAATTATAATATATGAATTATCAAGGGGGAGGGGGGAGCGGGGAAGGAGGGGAAAAAATGAGGAGCTGATAACAGGGGCTCAAGTGGAAAGCAAATGTTTTGAGAATGATGATGACAACAAATGTACATATGTGCTTGACACAATGGATGGATGGATGGATTGTGGTAAGAGTTGTACAAGCCCCCAATTAAATGGGAAAAAAACAAAAACAACCAGAGACTGGGATAAAGGATTTCCAAATCATCTCCTGGGGGGATAGTGGTTACATGCTTAGATTGCACTCATCAACCACTCCATGGGAGAAGATGGGGCCAGTCTGCTCTGTCAGAGTTACACAGCCTTGGCAACCCAAGGGCGCACTTCAACTCTAACCTGATAGGGATCAACTCAGTGACCAGAGGGTTAGATTTTTCAGGGGATCCAATGGTTGCCTTACTTACTATTCTCTATTCTAATATCTATTGCAATGGTGACACAGAACTCACAGACAATATTCACGATTAAAGGATTTATGAAAGGAAGTTGACAGGTTGTAATGCAAGTGAGAATTGATCCAGATCGGTTGTTTATCAGCTCATGTGACAGAGTTCTTGCAGGTTTGCTAGTAAATGCCTAAAGGGGCAGACCACTCCACTGTAAGCCTCAACCGGAAGGCATTCAGCTCAAGCTCCGTGCGTCAGCAAACCCAGCTCCCTGAATTAGTACCTAGAGGCACCCCACTCCACAGTCAGCCTCCTGCCGGAAAGCACCTGTGAGTTGGGAATTTCACCACTCTGTTCCATGCTCTAACTCCCGGTTCTGCTGCTGCTCCTCTGAGGTCCCAGCTGTCTTCTGGATCTAGGAGGTTCACTGCGTAGGGACCTCAGGCCCAGAGGATCCGCTCCAATCGTTGCTTCTCCCGGTTTCTCAGGACCCTCATTTTATACCCAGCAGAATGGCATTCCATGGTAGCCTGTTCAGTTACTCACAGTGAATCCTATCAGTGTCTTCCGCACCTTCTTACCAGACCCATGCAGGAAATTTGGTTAGAAAATCCCCATTAAATCATTCACTGCCCTTTCATATGATAAATGGCTTGGATCCAGAACATAAAAATAACTCTAACAACTCAATAATAAGAAGATCGATGATGCACTTTTTTAAAACGAGCAAAACAATCAAAAAACCTTGAAGAGACATTTTACCAAAAACATACATTGGATGGTCAATAAGCGCATGAAAAAATGTTCAGTATCATCAGTTTTAAAGGGTGAATTAAAAGCACAATGAGATACCCCTCCACACTCACTAGTATGACTATAACGAAGCAGACCATACCTAGTCTGTCGGTACCTCTATATAACAACTATACAGGCTAGACTAGTGGTTCTCAACCTGTGGGTTGCGACCCCTTTGGGTCGAAAGGGGTTGAATGACCCTTTCATAGGGGTTGCCAGATTCATAACAGTAGCAAAATTACAGTTATGAAGTAGCAATGAAAATAATTTTATGGTT
>NW_022103928.1:56172172-56198731 GCF_000313985.2 Echinops telfairi
ACCTGATCCCTTCGACACCTCGTGGTTGCATAGGCTGGTGTGCTTCTTCCATGTGGGCTTTGTTGCTTCTGAGCTTGATGGTAGAGAAAGCAAACTCATAGTCATAAGAAGCAGATGGGTTAGCAGAGTGTGGGTAGGCATAGGCATTGACTGCCTGTAGGCTCAAGGGGTACTTTGGAGGTCATGGAAACATTTTAAAACTAGATTGTGATGATGGTTGCATACCTCTATAAAAGTCTCAAATGTTATTGTATGTTTACCATGGGTGAATTTTGTGGCATAATAAAGTCTATTTCGGTAAAACTAAAAATGATGAAAGAGAAAATAGAAAAAGGGTAGGACATACAAGAGAGCTTCAAAAAGGCCATGGGTTAAAATGGAAGGTAGAGATGATGGAATTTCCCCCTACTTGTGAGCCCCTGGCATCCGGGTGTTTCCTAAACCCTATAGGTGCTCCCAGATGTTGCTCCTGCTCCATGGAGCCCCTCACAAGATGTGTTTCCTCGTGTTCACCAGGTCACACTTGATCTGTATTTTTTTAAAGGAGCCTAAGTACTCAAATTCACAAAGGGGGAAAAAATCATCCTTTTAGTCACAGTGCAAGTATAATGAACTCCATCCTCAATGGCACCCTTGTAATCAATAGATGGGGGACTTGCTTCTTTGGAGCAGTTTCTTAAAGCCCGGTCAGTATAGGTTATTGACTTCATATCAAAAGCCCTTCAATAAATAACCATCCTGCCGGGTGAACAGAGAGAGCTGTAGAAGGACAAGGCCTGGAATGCTGTATTGCTGTGGCTTCATCCAGAGATAGAGTGTCAGAGTCAGATGAGAAGCAGCTGGACGCAAACCATCCTGGAGGACCTCAGAAGCATTTGGTGAAAACAGAGTAGCGATACAGTTAGTCTTAAGCCCTGGCAAGTACCCGGAGGGCACCTATTCTCAGAATTTAGATACAAAGCCAAGTTCTCCATGCCGGCAAGGATAGGGGTTGGGTTGATAGCCTCCTAGGAAAGTTGGGGGTTCTAAGGAGAAAAGTTTAGAAAGTCTGTATTTCTATATAAGAACTCTGTGCTTAAGGGGAATACATTTGGCTCTTCTCCATTACACGGGCCAAGTTGGGGTCTTCGAGCTCTAAAGACAGTTGGGTATTAGCCACAGGGATTAGCTTGAGATAGCAGTTTTCTTTTCTTTTTTTAAAAAAAATCATTTTATTTGGGGCTCATATAACTCTTATCACAATCCATCCATCCATCCATTGTGTCAAGCACATTTGTACATTGGTTGTCCTCATCATAGAATACATTTTTTTCAAGCACATTTGTACATTTGTTGCCCTCATCATTCTCAAAACATTTGCTTTCTACTTGAATCTTTGGTATCAACTCTTCATTTTTCCCTCTCCCTCGCAAAACAGCATTTTTCATTGTGCATTTGCACATGTGGTTCCTGCTTGTAATAAAACATTCTTAATAAGTAATTCGTATATCAACTATAGGATATGCAGAATTAAAAATTTTTTTCCTTTCTCTTCTCCAGTCTCTTCTTCATCTTTTTCCTATGAACATTCTTGATCAAGTGATTCCTCAGTGGGCTGCTAACCATAAGGTGAGCAGTTCAAAACCATCAGTTACTCTTCGGGAGAAAAATGAGGCTTTTTACTCCTGTAAAGAGTAACACTTTTGGAAACCCACAGGGGCAACTCTCCCTGCCCTAAAGGGTCGCTATGAGTCTGAATTGCTTGAGTGACAGTGAGTGTTTTTGGAAGCAGGGTAAAGGAGCCCTAGTGGCGTAGTTATATGAGTCTAAACCGACTCAGTGGCACAGGGTTGGGTGTGGGGAAGTGGTCCAAACAGTTTGCACTCACCTGCTAACCTAAAGGCTAGTGATTAGGATTCACCCAACAATGGCATGCAAGAAAGGACTAGCAATCTACTGGAGGGATTCCAGCCACGAGAGCCTGATGGAGCCGTTCAGTTTGTAACACAGGGTGTCTCGATTCAATGACCATGCTTTGTTGTTGTTTTGTTATTTTAAAGTTGTTTGGAATTGTTAGCTTTCCTAATGCTACAGTGAGCATCTGGGCACTGGGTCCTCCATTTCTAAAAAGGATTTGAGTACAAGGAACTGCAAGTTTGCAAGTCCAGGATATCGTGCTTGGGAAACTGGAGGGTCAGTGTAAACGTTGAAGACCCTCCATGAGATCAAAGACACAACGGCTGTGGCAGTGAACTCAAACACAATAGTAACCGTGAGGACGGTGCAAGACCGGACACTGTTTCTTTTGTACACGGGCCACTGTGAGCTGGACCTGATTCTCTGCCACCTAACCGCAACAGCACCTAACACATTGCCTCAAAACCTAGTGATTAAAACAGCATGTTGCCAAGACCCATCTGTAGGCAACTGGACATCCCCTTATAGAAGGGCCGTGGCGAGCAGACGAGCCAGTCAGACGGCAGTGTAGCAATGAGGAAACATACAACTTTCCTCTAGTTCCTAAATGTTTCCTCTCCCCCCACTATCATGATCCCAATTCTACCTTACAAAGCTGGCTAGTCCAGAGGATGTACACTGGTACAGATAGGAACTGGAAACACAAGGAATCTAGGACAGATGATCCCTTCAGGACCAGTGTTGAGAGTGGCAAAACCGGGAGGGTGGAGAGAGGGTGGGGCGGAAAGGGTGAACCAATTACAAGGATCTACCTATAACCCCCTCCCTGGGGGACGGACAACAGAAAAGTGGGTGAAGGGAGACATCAGACAGTGCACGACATGACAAAATAATAATTTATAAATTATCCAGGGTTCATGAGGGAGAGGGTGGCAGGGAGGGAGGGGGGAAAATGAGTTGCTGATACCAAAGGCTCAAGTGGAAAGCAAATATTTTGAGAATGATGATGGCAACAAATGTACAAATGTGCTTGACACAATGGATGGGTGGATGGATTGTGATAAGAGATGTATGAGCCCTAATAAAATGATTTAAAAAACCGTAGCATGTTGTAATCTAGCTGTTGGTCCTGTGAGTTAGACTTTAGGGGAGCCACACCTGTGTGATTCCTCTTTTCCTGTTGTCCCGGCTGAGATCGCTGGGTGGGGTTCAGCTGGTGCATGGACTTCTATGGAGGATACAAGATCCCTTTACATGTGTATCTGGTGCCTTGGCAAAGACGCCTCCCAAGACTGGCTCACATTCTACCATAGCTATCTTGGGTGATTGGGACTTTTTATACATGAGCTTGAGGATCCCAGAGAGATTGTCTGAGAGATCATCCAAGACACAGAAAGTAGGAGTTTCTAGTGTTTCAGAACCTAAGCCAGAAGATCAACAACATCCCTTCCACTGTATTTTATTGGTCAAAACAGTCCCAGAGTGTTCTCAATTTCAAAAAGAGGACACTGGCAGCCATTGTTAATTCACTGCAGTCCTTCTGGTCACACATCATGTCCCTTCCTCCCATTGAAAACATCTTCACCCCCTTCCAAAAATGTGAAAGTCCTCATCCCATGGTGACTTTAGCCTCAGGCTTAAGGGCCGGGATCTTCTCCTTGAAAGCAGGTCCAGGTGTGGAGAAAGCCCCTCGGCTGTGGTCCTCTCAAGAGACAACTCATCTGCCCCTGACACACCCAGCATGTGGGGAGGCAAGCACAGAAGGCCTCCCCTAGCACAAGCCTTCACTGGTCGGTGGTCATTTAAAGTCACAGTGCTAGTTCTTTGATTAGGGGGACTCCTGCTTCCTGGAAGTAATTCTCCACGGCTCCTGGCTTCATCCTCTGAATTCCGACTCATCCACTTCTCCCTTCAGAAGTGCTTCTGGTTTGCATCTGGGTAGTCTTCCTAGTCTGCTTCCTGCCCTGAGAGGTTGGAGAGTCCAGAAGTCTCCATTTGTGTTGTACTCTTCCCTGTCTCTTTCAGTCCAAGCCGATGTAATTCCTTTTAAAATGGTGTAGACTTCCTTTATATTTAAACAAAATCCATGGATAATATTCATTTCTTTTAAAACAAAACAAAACATTTTATTGGAGGCTCTTTCAGTTCTTATCACAGTCCATGCATACATCCATTGAGTTAAGCACATTTATACATATGTTGCTATTATCATTTTCAAAACATTTTCTTTCTTCTTGAGCCCTTGGTATCAGCTCATTCTCCCCCCGCCCCCAGCCTCCCTCCCACATGAATGCTTGATCA
Organism: Echinops telfairi; assembly: GCF_000313985.2. NCBI lineage: Eukaryota > Metazoa > Chordata > Mammalia > Afrosoricida > Tenrecidae > Echinops > Echinops telfairi. The sequence goes on from NW_022103928.1 coordinate 56,176,370, forward strand.
TTTATAATTTTTTTCATGTCTTATACTGACCTCTGTCTCTCTTCTCCCACTTCCTATTTTTCGTCCCCCGGGGCGGGGGTTATATGTAGATTATTGTGATCAGTTCCCCCATTCTCCCTGCACCTTCCCTCCAGCCTCCCGGTATGGCCTCACCACTCTCACCACTGGTCCTGTGGGGATCACCTGTCCTGGATTCCCTGTGTTGCGAGCTCTTATTTGTATCAGTGTGCATGCTCTGGTCTAGCTGGATTTGTAAGGTAGAATTGGGGTCATGATAGTGTGGGGAGAGGAAACATTTAGGAACTAGAGGAAAGTTGTATGTTTCATCGGTGCTATACTGCACTCTGACTGGTTCATCTCTTCCTTGTGACCTTTTTGTGAGGGGATGGTCAATTGTCTACAAATGGGCTTTGGGTCTCCACTCCACCCTAAGATAGGTAAGGTAGACTCTTTTATTTTGGTTGGTTTTTAAACTTGAGATTGAGAGCCAACGTGTTTTGGGACAATGACTTTTAAGATTCTTTAAAGTCCTTCCGCCTAAATGACAGGGCCCAAGATTCATAGAATCCTTTTACCTAACAAAGAAAGTCTGAAAGGAACACCCTTTAAGATTCTAAGAAGTCCACCCAGACTTGACTTTTGTTAAAGTCCAAAGTCTGGAGACCATATTACATGTCCACACTCCAGGGACTTTGTGCTCTACAGCCGTGCTTTACGGGCTGACCCTGAGTTTCCTATGTGCCCTGTGGTCATTCCTAACACTAAGAGGTTTGGGGAGAGAATGGGTATGATGTTCAGTTTTATTTTTAACACCAAACAAAGCTCACCTTGCCTTCTTTATAGCTCCTCTAAGTCCTGCTTAAAGGTAGAAGCCGTTGTCTAATAATCTTTCACTATGCATACCTTCCAGACATGGTTAAAATAGTCCACCCCTTTTAACCTTCTGCCTGGAAATCTCTTTAACCAAGTCTGCCACTGTAATGGGTATACTTTCCTCTTTTTTCCATGTTACATCAAGCAACAGGGTTGCAACATTTCTCCCGCCAGGTAAAGCAGGGCGGGTGCCACTTCTCTGTCCTCCAGTAGCATTTTCCTTACTGCTCTTCAAGCAGTCACCGGCAGCTTTAAGACCCTTCTAGTTTCTTCTCTCCCTGTGGTCCCCAAGTCAGTGTTACATCTTTTAGGATTTTTACTACAGGAGCCCTCTTTTCTGTGCTACAAACCAGTTACAGTTTTCTAATGCTGGGTGACCAATTAACTCAAAACTTATCATCCTAGAACAGCAGTTTATTACAGCTCACACTTTGAGGGGCAGAGGAAAGAACAGAGCCCAGATGGTGGTTCTTCCACTGCATGTGGCAGCCCCTGAGGTCACTTCGTGGCAGGACGCGTGGACTTGAAGGATCTGTTTGGAGGGTCCAAGGCGGCTATAGTCACATTTCTGGCTCCTTGACTGGAACCGGTGGAAGGCATTACACACCCGCCACACAGTGAGCACAGACATGCCAACGGGGATGGCACGGGACGGGGCAGTGCTTCCTTTTAGTCACTGGGTTGCCATGACTCAGAGCTGCCTCAGCTGCCACCACCAACAAATGGACTGCACGCTCCCGTTTAACCATGTGAGAGTGGGTTAAGAAGAATACAACAGTGTGTGACTAACGCAGACCCATAAAAAGTACATGGGAAGAAAAGCAAAAGGCACATGAGGTGGCTTCCACAAGTTCATGGACAAAATGGAATGAAAAGATAAGGGCATTTTCCCGTGAACTTTTTGAGACTGTCCTCATGATGTACAAACATGAGCCTAAATCAATAAAACCCTCAGTGTGATTATTTTAATATCAAAGTCTGTAAGGGAGGAAAGATCAAGGTGGCATTAACAGGCATATTTTTGACTATCAATAAAATTGATCTTGACATGATATTTTTATCCAACTTGGCCTATTGGTTATTTATAGAGCTCTGTTCCCAACAACTGCAGAATGCACATTCTTTTCAAGTGCTCGTGAACTAGACCAAAATAGACTGTGCATCAAGCACAAGGGAAAGTCTCAACCAATGGCAAAGGAATCAACTCACATAGTATGTGCTCCACTTTGGAACTAGATTAGAAATAAGTAACCCAGCCCACGGCCAGCGAACCAGTTCTGGTTCATCGCAACTGTTTATAGCATCTCCAGGCCTGTAAATCTTAGTGGGAGCAGACAGCCTCATCTTTCTCCTGCAGAGCAGCTGTTGAGTTTGAACCAGCGCTGGTTAGCAACCCATCACTTACCTGGCAGCACCACTCTAATTCCTAAAATAACAGAGGACTTGGAAATCCTCACTTTTCCTGGCGAATAAGCAATACACTTTGAAATAATTCATGGGTCCAAGAATGGCTCTCAACCAACACTAGAAACTGCTTTTAACGGAATGAAAATGATAACGTAGCATGTTCAGACTTGTGAGGCCCCGCTATGGCAGTGCTTAGAACTATCTAGCCTTAAATGTAGGTAATTTAGGGGGAAGGTTGAAAATTAGTGATCTCATATTCTGTCTCCAAAAGCTAGAAAAAGAATCCTTCCAGTAAATACAAATAAACTAGAAAGAAGGTGATAAGAGTGGGCATGCAGTAGAAAAGATCAGTAAGGCCAATGCAGGTCTTCAGACTGGTTTGGAGTGGCTCAGCCGTGGCTGAGGAGAACGGGGGCAGTGGACACATTGCAGAGCGACCAGATCTTGCATGTGTGAGATTTGACCCAAGGAGGAAATAGGCCACTGTAGCTCTGCTCAAAGAGGGTGGCTGACTGTGCTGCCTTGAACATGTGCTGACGATGTAGATGCCCACCCTCTTTGAGCAGAGCACCTCTGTTTATTTCCCATTTGATGGTTGTGTTAGTCTGGGTAGACAAGAAAAACAAATTCATAGACATTCATGTGCGTAGGAAAGAGCTTTATATAAAGAATAATTGTACATAAAGAAAGCATCCCAGCCCAGTCCAGGTCAAGTCCATAAGTCCATAGTAGCCCATGTGTCTGATACCAATCTATAAATTCCTCTTCAGACTCATGAAATACATGCAGTGACGCTGAATGGCTGAATGGAAGAAGATCACAGCCAGTGGGTGGAAAGTCTGTGGATCCAGTGGCGGTAGAGGCATCTCAGTGCTGGCAGGGGTCTCCATATGGCTCTTTCAGCTCCAGGGCTCTTGAGTAGTTCCATGTGTCCTGTGAACAGGAATGTCTCGCAGGGAGTTAACGTGTCCCGCCTCCAGCGAGCTATTTATCTCCAAATGAGGTCATCAAGCTGTGACCTGATTGACAGGCTAAACCCCACTCCTTCATTCTTAAGTCTCAAATTGACAACAGATGATATAACTACCACAGTGGCTTTGCCACCAATTTGTACCCTTGTTTCCCTCAACTGTGACTGAATTGTTTTGAACCAATTCGAAGTGCCATGCCTAAGATATTTCAAACTGGAAACCCTCACCAAAAGTTGTTTCTTCCAAAACATTAATAGACTTTCCCATCCCCTGCTGTTGTTGTGAGGTGCCGTCCTGTCTGTCTCAGCTCGTTGGGACCCTGTGTACAACGGAACAAAAACCACTGCCCCATCCTTTACCATCCTCACAATTGTGAGAATCTCTGAGCCCATTGTTGTAGTCACTGTGTCAGTCCATCTTATCCAGGGTCTTCCTATTTGTCGCTGCCTTTCTACTTGACCAAACATGGTGTCCTTTTCCAGGGACTGATCTCTCCTGATGACATGTCCTTAGTAGATGAGACCAAGTTTCACTATCTTTGCTTCCAAGGCACGTCCTGGCTTACTTTCTCCAAGTCCAATTTGTTAATTCTCTTGACAGACCATGATACAGTATTCCCAGCAGCACCATCATTCAAATGCATCGATTCTTCTTCAGTCTTTATTCAGTAAACCCCTAGAAAGGGGGAAAAGAGAGAGAGAGAGAAATAGACATTACAAATATAGAAATAAATAGGGAATGCTACTGGAGATCTAGGAAATGTTTTAAAAGTTAAAAAAACATTATGAATGGCTTTATGTCGATACAATTGAGAAAACTTAGATACAATGGATGAATTCCTTGGGAACAAGATGCAACTTATCAAAATGAACCAGAAGGAAGTGAAGTGTTTAAATAGTCCTATGTTTGTGAAAGCCATTTGATTGACATGATGTGCTTCCTTGGCACTGTGCGGATTAAGGGGAGACTGCCCGTGGTCTGGGGCAAGCAAGTTGTCAGAGAACCCTAGACCATGTGACAAATGTAACCAGTCCTCTTCCCTCTCTCACCAAACAGATATGTAAGAAAGAGAGAGAGAGAGACAAAGGATGATGTTTTGCTACCGCTCTCCTCGGTGCCGCGCTATTCTCATTAGCCCCTCTTTTCCCAAGTGTTTGTACCTACCCTCTCCAGATGGGACCACCGCAAGTCCACCTGCCCCTGCTGACCTGCATCTGCTTCTTTCCCTGTGTTCTCTAGACCCCCTCGATGGTTGACTGTTCTTATAACTTTGATCTCTTCCTGGAATCCTTTCTCCTCTCGTCCCCAGAGATTAAGCTTGGCTTTCTGAGTACTTTTTTTTCTGAATATGCCATTTTAAAAAAATGAATACTATTTTTTAAGTTTGAACAACCACCTTAAAAACAAAACAAAATAAAACAACATTGAATTTCTTGAAGGCGGGTTGACAGACACCGCTGTTCTCCCCGACAATGCAGGGTGCCCTTTTCTCTCCACGGTTCCTTTTCCTCTCGTCTTAATTGTTAGCACTGGTTGACTTCGAGGAAACTGTTCCGGCTTCCTCAGCGGTGCAGCTTTCATTGGGATTTTCAGTTTAAGTCCTTGTATGATTTTTCTAAACAACGGGTATCTTCCTGATGATTAAAAGAAGATGTTTAGCAGTCAACTAGCACTTAGGCCCAGTGTGTTTTCTAACCATTCATTCAAAACCCAGCTTTCAAAGGTTGTTCTAAGCAGTTATAACTAGTGTCAGGGCTAAGGCAGAGTTGTAGCCTTTCACCAGGAGCTCTCAGTGTTTACGGATCTCCGAACAATTCTGGTTGATGGACCCGAGGAAGTTGAAAACAAAAATAAACAGAAACGAAAACTCAAAAGCATGGATTTTGCAGAAAGTGTGTGCCATCCCACGGCCTGAGGTAGAGATGGCCACAACAACAATATAAACGATGTCCATTTTATAGGACTCTGTCTCTCTCATTTATCATCTGTAAAGCATTATTATCTGTGGCTTCAAAAGCTACCCATCACACCTTTGAATTTCATTATCTTTGTCTCATTTGCTTTTAGATATAGACGAATGCCATCCCTCATCCAATACTGAAGCTTTAACCTTTGAGAGAACATTTGCCAAATAAAACCACAAGTAAGTCTGCTCACATCCACGTTAGCACCAACTTAAGAGTGCTTTGAGATATAAACAGTTAAGCCCCATTTGGGTGACCAAGGAGCCCTGGTGGCTCAGTCATTACGCAAAGTTAGCAGTTTGAAGTCACCAGCAGGGAAAGATGGGACTTTCTACTCCTGGAACCTGTTACAGTCTCAGAAACTCACAGGGGCAGTTTTACCCTGTCCTGTGGTGTCGCTGTAGCCAGTATTGACTTGGTGGCGTTGAGCAGGGTTACGAGTTGGCCTGCTAGCCCAGGTCTGCGTTTGAAACCACCAGCTGCTCTGCAGGAGAGAGATGCAGCTGTCTCCTGCTGTCAAGATTGACAGTCTTGGAAGCCCACAGGAGCAGGCAGTTCTGCTATCGTCTACAGAGCTGCTGTGAGTGGGAGAGGACTTAATGACAGTGAGAATGAGCGTACGTTTTGAACCATTGGTCTTAGAAAATCGTGGAAGTATGATTATTGAATCTCTTAGAGTTTATATAATAAAGTAATGTGTAAGCTGCCGGAAGTTTATTTTTTTTACCGGAAGTATTTTTAAAATCAAAACAAACATTTTAAAACCAATCCACTTATTTTTATCAGTTCTAGTGCCTATGTGTTCTGCTGAAGGCTTTTAAAATAGTTTTATCCATTGCAACTGTTATTTGGATTTTCTGTTTTAAAAGTTCAAGTAATGTTTTCTACTGATTTTCTGTCTCTTGATAATTAAGGGAAGATTTTAGTAATCAACTAGCACTTTAACTTGAAATGTTTAATAACCACTTATGCATAAACGTAACTTTAAAAGGTGATTTTAACCAGCTTCCAGTACTATAATAATTACGAGAGGGTTGTATTCTTTCACCTTATTTATTCAACCTGTATGCTGAGCATATCATCCGAGGAGGTGGACGATATGAGTGTGAAGTATGTGGATTCAGGGTTGGAGAAAGACTCATTAACAGCCTGCAGTACGCAGGTGAGACGAGGTGGCTGGCCCTCAAGGAAGCCACGTCCTGATAAAAAGGCCGAGACTGCGGCCTTCTTTATGGACCGTGCGAGAGCAAGATTCCTCCCAGCTCAGCCAGTCATGATACTCTCAGGATAAATGAAGAAGGCGAAGTTATTGATGATTTTGACACTTGGATCACCATTCAACATCTATGGGAGCAGCAGTCAAGAAGTCAAGTGACATGTACTGAATTGGGCAAATCTGCAAAAGCCCTCTTCGAGTTTTAAAAAACCACGATGTCACTTTGATGACGAAGCCCTGACCCAAGCCCTGCTCTTCAGTCACCTCTGACACAGGCTACAGCCGGACAAGGAAAAAGAAAGAATTGAGCTGTGGTTTTGATAGATAATACTGGATGCACAAACAAACGAGCAAATCCATCTCCAAAGAACTACCAGAATGTTCCTTCGAACTGAGGGTGGTGAGACTTCAGCTAGTTGACTTTGAGATGCATCGTCAGGAAAAACGAATTGCTGGTAAAGGACATAATATCGGGTCAAGTAGAAAGCCTGCAGTAGGACTTCGGGCACCTCAACGAGATTGGCTTACCAAACAGCTGTAGCAGTCAGCTCAAACATACCGGCGCTCATGAAGCTGGTGCGGGAGGAGGCAGCCTTTCACTCTGCTCTGCACACCACCTCTGAGGCAGAGCCACCTCACCAGCACCGCCCCACAGTGGGCTTTCTGTCTTCATTCCCTTTTCTCCATTCTGGATTCTGCTTCCAGGGAAGTCTGCATAAAGAACTAGGACAGTCATTTAAAAACTCTCAAATGGCTCCCCGCTCTTGGTTGGATGGAACGTATATTTCTTCATCCGCATACTCCAAACCAGACGTATTGCCATCAACTTGATTCCGACTCATGGCAACTCTACAGGACACGGTAGAAGCGCCCCTGGAGGGCTCCAAGACGGCAGCTCTTGGTGGGAGGAGAGAGCTCAATCTTAGGCCCACAGAGTGGCTGGTGGTTTCCAACTGCTGACCTTGCACTTGGCAACCCAGCTCATAACCACTATGCCACTAAAGCACCCTCCAAAGCTCTTCAAAATACCCCCCCCCCCCACTTTCGCCAACTAAAGTCTTCCCTTTCCAGAACTATTCTTGTTCCTCGGGCCTCTCTGTCACACCTTCTGTGTTTCTTATCCTCTGTGTGGCTGCCCTGCCCTCCCTCACTGTCTGGGCTGCCTTTTGAAGTCCTGCAAGCCTTAGTCCAGCTGCAAGTTCTTTCACAAAGCCCTCCCTGGTCACTCCAGCTTGAACATAGGTTCCCAAACTTACCTGCCCTACTGTCCCTTTTTCATGGGGGAAAAAGAAAGTACTCAGCGTCCTGCTGGATATTAAAGCCTTTCGGTATCAAAGCCCGTAATCTCGGATAAAGTATGGGCATCTGAATTTGCAGCCCCCTCTGGTTCATTCCAGTGCCCTCCCTTGGGAAGTAGGATTACCCACTTTAGGAAACACTGAGCTAGAAGCATCAGCTCTTTCTCTCTCTGCTCATTTCATCTGAGTTCGTTTGTATAACCCTTAAAGGAGCAGCCCCGATGGTGCTGTGGGGTAAGTGTTAGGCTGAGAGCCATGAGGTTAGCGGTTCAAACCCACCAACAGCTCCACTGGGGAAAGATGCAGTGGTCTGCTTCTGTAAAGACGGACTGGCTTGGAAACCCCATGAAACAGTTCTATTCCATCCAAGAGGGTTTCTGTGAGTCTAAATTGATTCAGTGGTGGTGGGTTTCGCTTTGTTGATGGCATTTTGCTCTGGGTCTGTGTTGTTAGTGTTTATGTCTGTCTGCTCTCACCCCAGGTCGAAGACAAGAAAGTCAAAGGGTCTTGTCTGACTGACTTTTGTCTCCTCCGGCATTCAGTATAGCCTTTAAAAGTGCTTAGTAAATACTTGTTTGATTAGTCAAGGCTGGGCCTGCCTTTTCCTACCTCCTTCCCTCTGCTTTTCACCTTGTAGACACATGTAATGCCTGGTGCCAGGCTGTGCACCCCTGGCAGGCCTTCCCCGGGCCATCTTAGCCTAGGAAAATACTGCCCATCCTGTAATTACAGGATACAGTCAGTTCCCAACCTAAGACATACACTGTACTCCTGAGGTTCCAGTCTAATTCTGCCGATTGGAACACAGAGGGCATTTTCCACAAAAGCGGTGTTCTGAATAGTGGTGATGTTCTCAGCCAGCCCTCCCAAGACTCTTTAACTCGTAAGGTGCCAGTGCTACTTCAACGGCAGGCAGCCTCCATGCAGAATGTTCTTCTGTGGAGAAATTCTGGCTCTGGTGAGTTGAGAAACACATCTCCCATGGCCTGGGCTGCTTGGTCAGTAGGAGGGCCTGAGCTGGGGTTCTGCCCATGCATCAACAGACAGGGGACTCTGACATCACCCCCTCTTTAGCTTTAGGTTTTTGTGTACGAGAAGCTTAAGCCCAAGTCACCAATCCTCTCGTGTTTTCTAAGTTCAGGGTACGAGTCACTTGCTCTTTTTTTGACCCCCATCCCACAGTGGATCAGAGGCGTGGCATTTTCATTGACTTCACGGGCATGTGAAAGAAAGCTGGGCAGTGAAGAAGGACGACAGGAAGAACAGAGGTCTTTGAATTGCAGTGTTGGCGAAGAATATTGACTATACCAGGGACTGCCAGAACGAACAGCATCTGCCTTGGAGAGAGAAATACAGCCTGACTGCTCCTTGGAAGCCAGCGTGGCGAGACTTTGTCTCGTGTACTTTGGACATGTTCTCGGAAGGAACCAGTCCCTGGAGACCAAGACATCCTGTGTGATAAAGCGGAGGGTCAGCAGAAAAGAGGGAGACCCTCAAGGACATAGTTCCAGTTGACATCGTGGCTGCCTTGGGGGGCTCACCCACACAGTTGTGAGGTTGGTGCAGGACCAGCCAGTGCCTCAGGCTTCAGGTCACTATGAACTGGAGCTGATACCACCACCGAGTGTTAGGGTGGCACATGGCTTCAGCCACCTTCACGTGTCTGGGTCATCCTAAATCAGGTATTAAAGATCAGGGGCTATATTACTACTTCCTTATGTCTGCTATTCTACAGATTGTTGAAACTAGAGTATGTAAACACACTAGAGTATGTAGAGTACTTCCATCTGTAGGGGAAACCATATTTATAGGTGATAACCTGTATATTTAGCATCACCTACATTTTTGTGGGCCAATGAACATCATTTCAACGTGGGCTTAATGCTGCTTCCAGAGAAGGACACATTCATTCACAGGTAATCAACCCTGGATTTTCATAGTCTGTGTTGTCATATTGCTCAGGCAGCATCATAATTAAGAAAAAAACATTATAAAATTCCGAGCATTTCATTTACTGATTCAACAAAAGTATTGGACACAAACATGAGTGCTTTCTTTACCTTAAACTGTCTTAGATGCTGAAGGTAAGGAGCAGGAACATTGGCTTTCTCCTCCAGGAACTGGAAATGTAGGGAGTGAGGTATTGAAGAGGTCATCACAGTATAAACAATAAGTTATTAGTTGCCAATATACATCATGACAGTTATAGAAGCTTTCAGGATTAACAGAATGGCAATATCCTTATGCCTCCCCGTAGTTGGAAAGAGAGTGGTGCTAATAAAGAGCTCAGAGAAGAAATTATATTCTCAGCTATATTTTTAAACTCCCCTACTGACATTGACTTGAATCTGACTCAAAGTGACCCTGTAGGACAGAGTGGCAATGTCCCTGTGGGTATCCAAGGCTATATACATCTTTATGGGAAACAGAAAGCCTCATCTTTCTCCTGTGGAGTGGCTGATGGGCATGAACTGCCGAACTTGTGGCTAAACAGCCCATGGCCAAACCGAGGCTCCTTCAGATAGATTCGTTACATGAAAAGAAGGCCGGAGACACAACCAACAAACAAACATGTGTTACTAGCTGGAGCAGAATGTTCATGTGGGGTGTGACAGTAGGTGGGAAGATGAGACCAGTGGTTCAATCCTGGCAATGAATAAGAGTCACCATAGATGTGGCTTACAAACCCCAAGTCCCTGGACCTTACCCCGGAACCTAATCAATAGAACTGCTGGGGCATGAGATGTAGCCTCTTGATTTTTTCAGAAGCTCCCCCAGTGATTCTGCTAGTCGGCCAGCTTTAAGAAGCTTTGAATGAGATGGATGGGCCAAATTTAGAAGAGCTTTGACTGCCCTGCTGAGGAGCTGGGCCCCAGTCCCCCAAGCCGTAGGGAGCCACCAAGATTTCTAAGACGAGTGACATGGTAGAATTGATGTTTGCCAAGAGAAAATAATAGGTCAGTTGCATGTGAATGGAATAAAAATCAGAAGCAGCTTGGCTTGGAGCAGTGATCGTGGGGCGAAAAAGAGAAGAATCACAGCTCTAAGTGACCTTTGATGTGTGGGCATTGGTGATGTCAGCTTTGCCCTCAGCATGATTTGTTTTATAAACTGATTATACAGCTTCACTCTCATTAATGTGATCTCTCTTCTCTTACAACCTGGCAACTTAAACACTCATTTCCGCCAGTTTGCGTTTAATCAAAGGAGACCATTGTCTGATCATGTGCACACCGAACTCCTAATAGTAAGTGAAGTTATGTGTATGGGGAATATGACCCTTACATGATTATCATAAAGCATTTAATAAAACATACACATGCAGTACCATAGCTCTAGTTCGTTAGAATTGTGCCCAGATCCAGAGTGACGTAAAGTAATGATCGTAAAGTAATGATCGCCACAGAATTCTCTAGCATTAAGTTGAAATTGGGAAGAATCTCCTAAATCAGGCTGTGTACTTGACATTTTTTTTATTTCTTAATTTTTTGTTGGCAACCCTGACATGTCTCCTGGCTACTGTACCTATCCTTACTCTCGGCATACCTTTCCTCCCTGCCTGGACCCACAGACCCTACAGCCTCTCACCGCACCTTCAAGCCCTGCCCCACTGTTGTTGGTCCTGAGCACCCACACCTCACCCTGACAGAGAGATGAGCTAGCTAGCAGAGTGGAGTCGACAGTGTGAATTGAAGTTCTGTGTGGCAGACACGCTGGATGTTTTTGGTAACGCTCGTATGCACGTAGCTGGTGTAGGACAGCACAGCTTCTAGGACAGCGGTTCTCAACCTGAGGGCCACGACCCCTTTGGGGGTCAAATGACCCTTTCACAGGGGTCACCCAATTCATAACAGTAGCAAAATGATAGTTATGAAGTAGCAACGAAAATAATTGTATGGCAGGGGGGTCACCACGACAGGAGGAACTGTATGAAAGGGCCGCGGCATTAGGAAGGTTGAGAACCACTGCTCTAGGATGATCTACCCTCAGAAATTCCAGGCCACACAGAGCAAACATAGATTGGAAACATTTTCAGATGTTTTTCTCTGCTGAAAAATATGAAAAGCAATGAGCTGTTATTTTGGAGACCAATAGGAAATACTTTCAAGGCAAGATCTTTTCATGTGTGCTTCCTCTGAGAAAAAGACTCACTCATTGAGAAAAAGGCTCAGTGTCATAGCTTACACCAAACACATAACTATAGTCAGGCCTCATTATTTGCAGTAGGTTTGTTCTAGAAAAGGTGTGCTGGTGGCCTAGTGGTTAAAGTCAGCAGTTCAAACCTACCAACCTCTCTCTGGGGGGAAATGTGGCAATATAGTTCCATGGAGTGTACAATCTGGGGGGGCAGTTCTGCTGTCCCATTGGGTCCCTGTAAGTTGGAATCAACTCAATGGCAGAGGGTGTGTTGTCACCACAAATACTGAATTAGTGAATTCTGAACCATTGCTCCCACAGAAAATATAAGGTAGGTCCCCGAAAGCCTCTGGTCAAGATATTTCCACCAACTGATCAAACATAACCTTGTTTGATGCCTTTCTGCGTCAGCACACCGTATTCAATGCAGAGTGAAACTTGTGAGAGCTGCAGTAGGGCCGTCTCAGATTCATAAATGTGGGACTCTTCTGCATGTGCCCTACAAAACATACTGCAGAGTCGCCATTGACCGAAGGGTTGACTTCCTCCTGGCTCCCAGTGACAGTGCTGTACCTGCCCCAAGAGCTGAGGTTTGAGCGGACCCCTTTGCGGTCTGAGAAGTGACACGGAAATGGAAGTAGGCCTAGAAAGCAAGGGAAACATAAAGCAAAGTCTGAGAAAAGGTGACCTGGGGCCATACCTGGTCCACAAATGTGTTTTGTGTGGCCTACACAATATCTACTTGTATTTAACATGACTTGTTTATAAACTCATGTTAGTTTAACTAATGACTGATTCAATTTGTTATTGCCTAACTCAATGTACGTGTCCATGTCTCTTGGTTCTCTGTAAAACTGAGAGATTCAGCTTCCTGGTTCCTACCTCTTTTATGTTGCACTAATCAGTTAGAGCTGAATAAGCTCTGTTGGCGTAATGATTACATGTTAGGTTCACCTCTAGGTTAGCAGTTCAAAACCACCAGTCTCTCCCTGGGGGAAATATGAGGCTTCCTGTGCTAAGGAACTGTTGCAGGCTTGGAAACCCACAGAGGCAGATTTCCCTGTCCAATAGCATTGCCATGAGTCAGTATGAATTCTATCGCAGTGAGTTTTGCTTGGGGTTGCGTGTTCAGTGGGAATCACTACTCTTCAGTTCTCATAGCCTTACTGTTGGCAGTTGTTTTTCTCTTAATGGTATTAAACGTTACTTACACAACTACCTGGGCTGAAATTTGACATTATAGAGTGACAGGATGGCATATCTGTGGAGTACAGAGCAAGGGTTAAGAACAGGGAACCTGGGGCCAGAATGCTTGGCTTCAAATCTATAACGTTTGTGTGATCTTGGACAGGTAGCTTAGCCCTCTCAGGACCTCAGTGCCCTCATCTATAAAATGGGAATCATGGTATCTACCTCATAGGACGGAAGTGAGAACAAAACGAGTTAATTTTTGTAAAACACTTAGAATAAGGCCTGGTACACAGGAAGTGCGTACTACTGTGATCATTTTCATTAACTCTTATTCATACATAGCTCCTATGCAAAGGAGGGTTATCGGTGACTAACTGTTAAGAGACCATTAGGAAACAAACCATGGGCAAACTAAGATGGAGCAAAAATCCTAAATCTGACTCATAAAAGCCCTATATCATAATAATTCTAGACTAAGGTCAGCAGATAATGTATGGCCAGTTGGGGGAGTTTCACAAAAGAGGAGATTGGATTTTTAATGCAAATAAGTCTTCAGCCTGCTCACCCTTTAAATTCTCTGCCTAGCTCATATATCTGTTTGAGTCTGTAGATTGACACCTATGTACATTTGAGTTATAAGACTCAGGAAAGAGCTCCAAATCCAGAAGCTTAGACCTTGACTGTTGGGAAGCACAATGGCCAATAGAGGATAATGAGGAAGCCACTCCATGGAAAGGGTCCAAGAAACACAAAGCTTCTAAGTATCCTCACCTGTCTCCTTGGAGTCAGATTGCCTCCTGCCCATAAATCCTTGAGCTCAAGTTAGCCTTGTCTTCAGTCTCTGGATCCAGTCTTTAGTCATCTGGCTAAGTATGAGTAATTCTTTGAATTTAAATCATACTTTTTTCTTGCAAGGGACCAAATCTTATGAGATGTATTATTTCACTTATCCACATAGCCTTTGCATTAAAAAAATTGAAGTGTGGGGGAAAATGGTTCTGTAAATTATTAACTATAAGATTTGCAGTGCTACAGAATATATGCCTCATGGTCAAAAAAAGATACAGCTACCTTAAAACATGAGGATATTCAGATAAAGTCCAAGGACTAACCTAATGGTGAAAGTGGTGTATGTTACTTATGATTTATGCATACACTTAAATAAGAGAAGCCAGACCATTTAATTTTTGGCCAAAAGTGGTATTTGTAGTTCAAGTGTAAATAATTTGTTCATTTAGATTAGATGACGGATTTGTCAGGGCTCTTTCCATTGCAAATGAAAGAAAGCCAGCTCTAGCCAGCTGATTATATAACAGTGATTTCCAGAAGTACAACTGGTGTCAAGCATCGTTGCAGCCAGGAACTCAAAATATCCCGTATGGATTCTCTTTGAGCTCTGCTTGCTTCTGTACTCATCACTTTGCAGTCAAGTGTTTGGTCAGTAAGGTGATCGCTAGCAGCGCGAGTCTGTCCTCCGCCTAGTCTAACAGCCCAAACACAGAGAGAATCCAGTGTGTCAGGCCTTCCACTCCGAGCAGATCCTGATCAGTTCCCTTCGGTCCCCTGTGTTGTTTTCTGAATGTTCCTGTGGGCTGAGATTTCGGGTCCTGTGAAGGCCCACCCTTGACATGTTTTCCTAATGCTGTGATTGAGAGGCTTCCCCCAGTGACTAGAAGTCTCTAGGGACCTCAGGGAGTGACGAGGGATAGCTTTCTCCAACTGTCTTAGAAGGAAGAAGAGAATGTGTGTTCGGTAGAGCAAAACTGCAGGGACTTAAATCATTAAAGATGACAAGGGAAATAGTTCAGGCTGTAATTTCTGGTTTAAGGTAAGTAGCAAACTCTTTGCCTTCTCTGGTTTAAAACAAAACCAATAGGAAACAAAAATTCCAACTCTTTCTGTGATGAAAAGTCGGTCAAAGCAGTAATCCCACACCAACAAAGGTGAAGCTAGGCAGTGAGGCTGTATGTTCACAAAGTGGAGAAGAACATGTAAGCCCTTACAGAGGAGTGTCGCAATGGAAGGAAACAGTTTGACCCTGAGAGCTTCTGGTCCTGTGATCAGAGGTGTCAGGTTAGGCTGAAGGAGAAGGTAAACCAGGGGGCTAAAAACCAACGACCAAGGAAAGATCCTCAGCTTTTTCAGCAATCAAAAACCCTCCCAGCTATCTCCCCAGTTATCCCAGGCAGGGGGAAATGTGTTCTTTGGAGAATCAGAAGCCTGAGAGAATGTAGTCTCAAGTACACTGAAATGGGGGCGCGGGGTGCAGCCTTGCTTTTAGAACACCAGGAACCAAATTCGTAGGGGACAAGTCTTGTGTTAGAGGATGGTTCTGTGAGAAACTGAGTAATTCCAAAGAAAAACCCTACTGTCCTTACTCACCCCCCCACCCCCCCAAGAAGCCTGCGTGTAGCCTCGTGGCCCTTCAGTGAAGCTCACCACTCTGCAAGCTTCAGCCCCACAGGCCCAGCTTCCAGCTGGCTTTGTAAAGATTGTACACAATGTAAATGGGAGTAGGAGGCCAACAATCACAAGATTGGGAGGAATGCCTCCAAGATGATTCCAACTCCAATTTTAAAAAGCAAAAGCAAAAACCATAGTAACAAATGATAGTGACAGCAGTAGGAATCTTTAAAAAGGAAATGCTATGTTCTTGAAACTATGAGAGGATTTTGCATCTCTGAAGTAAGAAGATTGTATTTAAAAAGAACACTTTAAGAATAAGAACTCATAAAATTACAAATATGATGGCTAAAATAAATTTATTAGAAGGGTTAAAAGTTGCCTCTGAGGAAGTCTCCCAGAAAATGGGAGAAAGCACTTAAACACACCCACACAGAAAGAAAACAGAAACGGGCAAAAAGATGATCCAGTAACTGACCAAGGTGAGAGGAAGTTATTGAGAATACAGGACATGTTCCTGGAACAGAAGGAAGAGATGAACCTTAAAGTTTCAAAAAGTGGGGGGTTGTCATATGGTATGAAGGAACCTAAAAAAATTCATGGAAAAATCCAACGTGGAAAAATGGGATTTTTCCATGAACTTTTTGAAGCTTCCTGTAACAATGTTTTACGAGTAGAACAAATATGGGAACATCTCAGTTTGTGAGATAGTCCCTTAAGGAATCCTTTTTATCATTAAAACAGCATTTCTTTATCAGGGAGGAGTTGCCATTAAGTCTCTTGGAACAACCAATATCCTTGGGATGCTCTAGCGTTCTGTCCTTCAAATTTATTCACACTCATCGATGAGCTGAGGTTGGCCTGCTTTTAGGTGTGTGCCAAGAATCTGGATTGTTTTCTTACTACTGGTTCGGGTTGCTCATCTTTAATACGTGCTTAACCCAAGAAAAAATTGGCCATTGCTTTTCAGAGGATTGTAGATTTTATATTCCTGTTTTGGTTCCGTAGTCCAACATGTACTCTACAGTTTTATCGTTGTTGGACAATCAATCAGCGTGACTTTGAAATTCTCTGTTGATTCTAGGGTGGGTTAGCAGGCTCTCGAAAGGCTGACCGGTCTCTTCTGGGTCCCAACAGCTAGTGATTCAAAGTGACAGTTTGCTTGCTGGTTCCTTTATATTTGTGACTGTTCAATGTATACACTTAGGTAATTATGGATAATGAGTATGAGTATAGATGGTTAGTTTTTCTGTTAATGAAAAAGGCAAAGCCCTGAACATCAAAAGGTGAAATTTAGCAGATATATTTTTCCAGCTTTAGTTACTTAAGAAGAAATCCTGTTTTTAGGATTCAATGAATATATCAATAATAAGATATGAAAAAAATTAATGATAAAATAGGTTAGTATGGTACTTTTTAGATGAAAGGCCTTCTCTATATGTACAACACTAAAATGATAACGTATAAATATCATGGACATGTTGTAATGTTGAGGTTGGATGGGGATCTTCTACCTCCTTTCTTTTTGGATTAGATGCTAAAGCCTGATGAAATGAAAGACAAGTGTCTATCGCACTTTCAAAAGCTTATATATTATTCTATCCCTTAATGTATTAAAATGTGACCAAACTAATATAGAAAAGTCAAGAAGTGAAAGAGTGCCAAAATTTTTTCTTGCCAATATAACTTTTTTTTAGAATTTTGCTGAGTTGCTTTTGCTGTAAAGACCAGACCACCAACCAGTCTGTTATGGATTCTCTAAGTAATGACATTTTATAAAGGATTTTTGTCATTTTCTTTTGGCTCAGCAAGGTCAAGAATTTTAAATTAAAAGTATAGACCTGGAAGGCATCCTCTTCTTCATTTTACAAATGAAGGAGCCGAAGTCCTGAGAAATCTTGATTTATCCAGGGTCATCCAGTTAATAGCAAGGCTGGAGGGAAATCACCGTCTCCTGGCAGTCAGTTCTGTGATCTTTGCAAAAGATTCTTCCAATTTACAGTCTCACCATCCGCACCGTATGTGGACTGTCCGTAATTTATTGCATTAACCTCAATTAGCAAATTACAAGTTTGTGTTTAATCTCCTAAAGCTGAGAGAACATCTAGGAGCCAGAATACTCCGTTTCAAAAAGCATTTTGAGGGATGGCAGCAAACCTTTTGATTAGATTCTGCTCCTGCTCTCTAGAACAGTGGTTCTCAACCTGTGGGTCATGACCCCTTTGGGGGTCGTTTGACCCTTTCACAGGGGTCGCCCGATTCATAACAGTAGCAAAATTACAGTTAGGAAGTAGCCCCAGAAATAATGCTATGGTTGGGGGGTCACCACAACATAAGGAACTGCATTAAAGGGTCGAGGCATTAGGAAGGTTGAGAACCACTGCTCTAGAAGGAATGCCTTTATCCATTGTTCTCCAGCTCCTGACTCTGCCTTCTGGAAGGTTCCTCCTTCTGGAGGCCCCGGGGCTTTTGTTTCCTCCTTGTTGAGGGTGTGAGCATTGTTTATGGCTCAAAGTGTCAGTGTCATGGTTTATGGGTTGTTTTTGTTCGTTTTGACAAATGTTAGGTATTTCCTCCAGAATTCAGGAGGCTTCTGATCTCATTTCTTGCTGTTAGTTTCCTGTACTAGTAATGTAGTGACTCCCTGTCCCAATCTGGCACAAGTACATGATTATATCCTTTGTCTGAGCATAGACCCAAATCCACTACCATTGAGTCAATACTGACTCATAGGGATGGCCTAGGACAAGGTGTGACTGTTCCCTTGGGTTCTGAGGCTGTAAATCTTTCTCTCCCATAGAGCAGCTCAACTCACTGCCACCCAGTCGACTCAGACGCAAATTGACCTTACAGGGTTTCTTTGACTTTTAAAGCATGATAGGAATGAACTTCATGTTGCTCCTGCAGAGGAGACAGGTAGTTTTGATCTGCTGACCTTCATGTCCTCATTGTAATGCATGCCCCCCTATGCCATCAAGGTTCCTCATGAAGCAACTGGTTGGTCTAAATAGCCTAGCATAGTGAGTAACGATACCCTTGCTTACTCTTACAGCTTTGAACAGTAAATTATATGGTCATCGTGGATGGTGAATACATCCAGAGGTCCCAAACTTGATTTGTTTCTGTTCTTCTTCACTCCTACTCCCTGCTCTCCCCCCTCTCAGCTTGTTGGGGGTGTTGTTTATGTCTGCCTGGAACAGGTTTCCTGAGAAATCTCCAGGTTATGAATGTCCAACTTGCAAACCGCCTATACTTGCCCTTTAGTGTTAAGTAAATTGCTCCTCACTTTGAAATGATGGAGCCGGTCTCTCCTTACCACTCAGTCTTCATCACAGTCAGCTTTCACTTGCTGTACGTGCTGCTTTTAAATCACTGAAAAACGGTTCAGTCATTTCTTGCACTGAAGTAAGGCTAAATAAAAACCATAGGCACCTCTTCCATCTTACCTACAAATTCAACTCAGACACACTTCAGATCTGATCTCATCCATTGAGCAAGGGCTGCCTGTGCTGACATTTAACCTGATCTGCAGCAAAGCTGAGTCCCTGTTTACCTGGGAAAGTGCATTGAGTCTTGGATGCACAAAACCTTTTCCCATCTTATTTCTCGTTGTGTGAAATATATGAGGTTAGAAGGTCCCAAATTTCCAAATTCTGGCTCTTAGAACTGCCAGTTCTTGCCTTTGCTTATTTCTCTCTCACAGATCCTCAATAAATGCAGCCAAGTGATATTCAGTGGTTTTGATATTCTATTTTTCAACTCTTTTATGATAGCCTGGTACTGTGGGCTATAAAGTCAGTGGTTCAAGCCCACCAGCTGCTCTTAGAGAAAGATGAGGGTATCATTCCTGTAAGGATTTGCAGTTTCCGAAAGCTGCATAGAGTCATGATGAGTTAGATTTGCCTCAATGACAGTGGGTTGGGTTTGGATGGGCTACATAGATGGGAAAGCATCGTTCTGCATTCCTAAGCCTCGTAGACATGCTTTAAATTGAGGTATAATCTACACTGAATGTACGACTCTTAAGTATTCCATTTGATGAATTTTGACAATTGGATACACCTGTATAACCCGTGCTCAAAATACAAGCTTCATTCCAATGGATGTCCCCATTCCAGTTAATTAAGAGCGTGGCTCCTCCACAGACAACCACGTCTTAATGTGCATCACCACAGTTTAGTTGCCACCAGAAATGTTTTTGTTACGTCTTTTGTTTCTGCCTGGACACAACTATCTTTCCAATCTTTACTTAGTTTTTTTCCATCTTCTGCTGCCTATTAAACCATTGCCGCACATTTTATGGTTTATTTTATCAGTAGGAATCCTACTTTAAAGAAACCATTTGGGGACGTTAGAGAAAGTTACATGCTATATAATCAATAGACACCCCAAATGTAATAATTTAAACATAAAAGTATTTATTGATAAGGAAACAATACAAGTGTTTATTGATCAGGAAACAGTGCACGGAGGATGTCCCACATCAACGGGGAACCTGATCTCGGACGGAGCCCTCTAGCAGTGAGGAGAGCACATGAAGGCTCACTTGCTTCGAAAAGGCCCAGCCTTGGAATTGACACTGAGTGATGTCCTCTGACATGCAGTCAGAAAGAACGACTCACAAGGCTGTATCTAGATCCGACGGGGAAAGCTTGGCACTGTAGACTCTGAGTGGGCAGGAATCACCAAGGACAGGTCCATGCCTTCCAAGAAAGAAAACAAAGTTTGAACAGCTTAAGATCACTGTGTTTATTTTAATAATATGTCATCTTACCTGTTTTGTTCACATTATTCATATAGATACATGAATATATCTGAAATCTTCTGTGCTTTCTTAATAACCCAGTTGCCATGGACTCATTCCCTACTCATGATGGCTCCATGTTTGTCTGGAGAATTTGCTCCAAAGAGTTTTCAAAGGCCAATTTTTGGAAGGAGATTGCCAAGGTCTGTTCTTTCAAGGCCCCTTTTGGTAGACATGAACCTCCAACTTCTGTTTTAGCACCTTAGTGTATGAATCATTTACCCCACCCAGGGACTCCAAGCTTTCAATAAATATTGTAGTGTTTGAAACCGAAAAACAAAAACAAGTAATATCTCACTATCTCTATGATAGAAATGTTCTAAGCAGAAGATTGGAACTATTTTTCCTAGATTCTTTTGGTGAAATTAAATTAAGTTTGAGTAGCATTTGGTATACTTTAACTCAACAAACAGTAATGCCTAAGATGATAATTTCTATTCACTATTATGCAGAGAGACTAACCAACAGAGGATGAGAGAAGGGGAAACCTCCTAAAAAGGTCTAAAAATGGGAAAGAAGAAAGTAGCTATTCTCGTTGGCAAACGATGCCGTTATCTATGTAGAAAACGCTACAAGTAAGCTCTTAGAACCAAGTACAGCGTTTAGTTTAGTTGGACAGGAAGATCAATATAAGAAAGCCAATTTCACTTCCAAACCAACAGTAATGACAAAAGTCCAGACATTTTAATTTTAAAATATTTTCTTGTGAAATAATTAATAGCCTACATAGCTGTAGTGTATCTTTTTTAAACTAGGAGATTAGCCTTACTATACAGCTGTTAACTAAACCACAGGCTTTATTCAGATTTTCCCAGACACAGCCTCCACACCAATTTGTAAGAATCGAGAAGCAAATTCATCTCTATGTGGAAACTTAATTTTTGATGAAAACAAGTATTATAGGTCAATGGGAGGAAAGTATGCCTTTTTCTGAGTACCGTGCTGGGCCTTATAAAACACAGTGAAATTAGACCCCTTACCTCACACCATATACACAATGAGAAACAGTTAAATTATACATGTATGGAACCCTAATGTGGGGATTGGTCAGTTTTGTCACATCACTAGGCTTCAGATGAAACTCATGGCGACCCTATAGGCCAGGACTGCCCCTGTGGTTTTCTGAGACTGTAACTCTTTATCCCCAGCCCCCCGCCCCCTCCCAGAACATATATATATATACACATTTTTTCCCAGCATCTCTTTTCTTTGATTTACTATCATCGGATTAACGGGCAGATAAAACTTTCCTTTTGTGCCATCGTTTTCTTTACCAGCTTTGTGAGAAGTGAGAAGTGCCGCAGTTAATTCTGGGTGATCTAAATTCTCTTCAGGTTCCCAAGTATTATCAGCATCTGTGAATCCCTTCCATTTTAGGAAATATTCCACCTTCCCATTCACAACAGGGCGCTCCAGTACTTTTTCTACCACACGTTCTTCAGGTTCAGCCTCTTCGACATTTTTGTTTTTATGCTTTCCATTCTGTTTTTTCTCCATTTTTTGCAATGTAGTTTTATTGGAGGCCATTTTTGTTGTTGTTTATTAATCATTTTATTGGGGGCTCTTACAACTCTTATCACAATCCATACATTTATCCATTGTGTCAAGCACATTTTTACATTTGTTGCCATCATTATTCTCAAAACATTTGTTTGCTACTTGAGCCCTTGGTATCAGCTCCTCATTTTTGCCCTCCCTCTCCACCCCCTCCCTCATGAACCCTTGACAATATATAAATTATTATTATTTTGTCATGTCTTACACTGTCTGACGTGTCCCTTCACCCACTTTTCTATTGTCTGTCCCCAGGGAGGGGGTTATACGTAGATCATTGTGATTGGTTCCCCGTTTCTACCCCACCTTCCCTCCACCCCCCTGGTATTGTCACTCTCACCACTGGTTCTGAGGGGTTCATCTGTCCTGGGTTCCCTGTGTTTCCATTTCCTATGTGTACCAGTGTACATCCTCTGGTCTAGCCAGACTTGAAAGATAGAATTTGGATCATGATAGTGGGCAGGGGGCTGGGGAGGAGGAAGCATTTAGGAACTAGAGGAAAGTTGTATTTTTCATCGTTGCTACATCGCACCCGGACTGGCTT
>NW_022103928.1:56198918-56253624 GCF_000313985.2 Echinops telfairi
CTTCAAGCCTTTAAGACCCCAGATGCTATATCTTTTGATAGCTGGGCACCATCTGCTTTCATCACCACATTTGCTTATGCACCTGCTTCGTCTTCGGCGATCGGGTCAGGAAGGTGAGCATCATGGAATGCCAGTTTAATAGAACAAAGTTTTCTTGTATTAAGGGAGTACTTGAGTGGAGGCCTGATGTCTATCTGCTACCTTAATACTAAACGTATAAATATGTGCACATAGATCTATTTCCCCATCATCATATGTAAATATATCTACATGTGTACATGCCTGTATTTAGACCTCTCTAAATCCCCTTTGCCTCCTAGCTCTTTCCTCCATTTCTGGAGGCCATTTTTTTATTGCAGACTTGAAGAGCTATTATTCACCACCTCTGAGCTGCGCGGGCCGAGGGTCTGCGCCACATCCAAGGAGTGACTGTAACTCTTCATGGGACTAGAAAACCCCATCTTTCTCCAAGGGGGGGCTGTTGGTGGCTTTGAACTGCTGACCTTGCAGTACTGACCTTGCCAATCGCAGCCCAATGAATAACTTCTATACCATCAGGGCTCCAAGTGGCAGGGGGGATGGTGAGGGGTGTAGGCGAGGTGGCGTCCCCAGTGGTAGAAAGGTGGGAGAGTGGAAGCGTGCCTGGCGGTTGCCTCAAAAAGCCATGTAGAGAGATGCTGCCCATGCTTCTTCACCTTCACCCTTTTCACACGGTGAACACCATTTTCACACGGTGTTTACAATATGCCAGAAATGA
This sequence comes from Echinops telfairi, assembly GCF_000313985.2. Classification (NCBI taxonomy): domain Eukaryota; kingdom Metazoa; phylum Chordata; class Mammalia; order Afrosoricida; family Tenrecidae; genus Echinops; species Echinops telfairi. Next base: position 56,199,676 of record NW_022103928.1, read on the forward strand.
TCGTGGATTCACCTTTCCCTGCCTCCTGAGTGAGTTATGCCGCAGAAACCATAAAGTGATAATATAAATTAAAATGTTATTTTATGTCCTATCTGCTTAAACTCAATTATCCCTACATTTGTATCAAACAAAAAATTGAGGGCCACCTGACTTGATAAAGAAGGACTTTTGCACAACTGCTTTTACTATAATTGAACTATTAAATTAGATTATATGTGAATTATATTTCAATAAGACTGATTTTTAAAAGAAAATCGGTTACTCAATTATCAGAGCCATTAACTTCTCAACCTGGGAAGTTGATCCTAAAGCCTTAGCATTATCAAATGACTATTACATGTGTTACTCTTTTACCTAGAGACACTCTGTATAACTTAATAGACTTAGAAAAGGTCTTTGGAACTAGTCATTTAAATACACATGTGCCAATGTAATATTTTTGATGAAGTACTTTTCATGCTGTGTACTTCAAAGTTTTCTGTTTGTTTGACTTGTAATCAATACCTTGCAGCTATAAATGGAATCCACTCAATTTAGGGGAAAATTACCATTGAGCCAAAGTAACAAAGTTAGTCTGCATTTTCAAACTTATCCATATTAAATTTCCTTCTGTCTTTTTCAACTCAAATGATTATGTTAATACATGTCTCCATGACAACCATCACATGGCTGAATTCTAATTCTAAGATAGATAAATAGATCCTGTACAGAGCCTTCCCATGTTGCCTGGATACAATAGGTGCTACTGCCTTCAGTGTTTCTTAGCTCTGCACTCACTTCACTCTCACGGGAGTGAGCTTCTTCACCAGTAATTAGGGCATGAACAAGTTAAGGTCTCTAAGTAAAATGTTTTGTAACCTTTTCCTTCAAAAGATAATGAAATTTAAAAATATACCAACTAACATAAGCCCAGATATCCCACTTTAATATAAAAATCCCACTTTAACATAAAATATGTATAGGACAGAAAAAAACAAGTCCTTTGATTCTAGGATTTAGAGACACCAATGTTTTAAATTGTCCCTTTGATACCCTGGTGATTTTTACTTCAAAGCGAAATGTACCAGACAAGATTAGTAAGAGGCACACAGTCCTATTCTAAAAAGGGGGAAGGGTGATTGTGAAAGAGTATAGGAAAGAAAGCACAAAGCAGGCCAGACCTTCCCAGAAAGGTCAGTGCTAAAGATGAACGGGAGTGAGTTGGAAATTAATCGCCCTACTGCTCTCTATGCCCACATAGCTCATGGAGCGCCTTCGTGAGCCCCAGTGTGCTTCCGTTTCGAGTTGACTGTTCAGAAGACAGGGAACGCAGAACCAACATGTATGGATATACACAGACCCAAAAGGAAGCCCAGAGTAACCTTGGAAAACCAATGTTTGCAGATTTAAAATTTTTTGAAATAAAAGACACTTGAATTCAAACATTGAAAGAGCATACTGTGTATTGAGCCTCGTAAGGTTGCTGGACTTTTGAGGTTGAGAGAGATTCCCTTGAGGGAACCAGTAAATAGAGTAAGTTATTTTTAAGAGGGGAAAAAGTGTTTGAGTTTCATATTTCATTTGATATAAGAAAATGAAGAATACTGACCAGAATTTCAAGAAAAGAATAGGATACATGGATTTTTATATTTATGTGTAAGTCACCAGGGAGATAGTTTTAAAAGAACTCAGAAATTGTTCACTTAAGCATTTCTGAGGCACCACTAGAGGATAGACTTTGAAAAACAAACCAGCCCGGATTTAAATGTAAAGATGTTCTTGGAGCTGCAGAACTGGACGTGGCAAGACGTCCACGTTCCTTGTTCCAGTCAGGAGAGGCCGTATCCTCTGCAGGGGACCTTGGCCTGGACAGTGAGTTCTGATAAAGCCCCTGTGAGAACTAGCCTCTCTCCCAGACCTTTGGGTTTCTTTGAAAAGTGGGAGAGAATAATGACTCTTATCAGCCTCACTGATGGAAAGGATCTAAAACAGGAAAATTGGTTCACACGGAGGGATACACACACATGGGCGTGAATTATGCTGGTACCATGAATGCTATTATCAGAAATCTTCAATATCAACTTTGCTTTGGGCAGACAACACGATATCTGCAGAAGATCTTGCATTATAGTTAAGGTTGAAAACCATGAATATGTTTGGAAAGGTGAAAAATTAAAATGTAGCACCCCTACCACTTTTGAATGAAACTCTATATTTTGTAAACTGGTGTGTGTGTGTGTGTGTGCGCGCCCGCGCACGCGTGCATGCCTTCTTTCTATTCCTTCTTGAGAAGCCATCTGAGGAAGGGTATTACAGTTTTTTCCTGTTTTGAAGTTGAATCTCTGACCTGAGTTTTCTACCAGCTACATCATGGTATTCTGTCTGGACCTGGATGATTGACAGAAGCAGATGAAACAAACGGGAGTTCTTCTGCCAGAGAACTGTACTGCAGTGCCCCTTGCTGTTGATATATTGTCTGGGGGCTGGATTTCTGAGCCATAAAATGACTTCTTCAATCTGATTGCCCAGAGAATGCCAATATGTAGATACATGGAGCAGGTAGAAGTGCCAAATACAAAGAGGATGATAAAGCTTAATTAACTTTGCTTCCCTCATAAGGTAAATGAATTGTGCAGAAGCTGCTGCAAAAGAAAGTGTCTTAGAAGAAAATCCAAATCAACATAGGAAAATGATGGCTGTGGAGAGAACACTGGAATTATTTTTAGCCCAAGAACAACATTTAGACACACACACACACACACACACACACACACACACACACACAAAGGTATTTTGTTTCCTATATGTTAATATATGTCATGAGGAATGAATAAGTACTTAATAAAAACACATGCCCTCTCCTCGAATGTCCCTCACACTTGGTTTTGCTATGACACTGTGGATAACCATTCTTCAGAAAATGTTGAAAAATCTACCCCCAAATTGTGAATGAGTCAGGTTTCCTCGATTCACCAGTTACAAAAAGGGAGAATCTAGAGCTTGTTGGATGGAAATATTGTGTCTCCATCTTTACTAAGGTGGGAAAGCCCAAAGGAGGGTCACAAAGAGTCTAGTAGACTAGCCAGTGGGATTGATACTGAAGAAGTCCATTGCCATTTATTTCATTTATCCATGAGCCTTTTGAAGCCACCTCATGTGTCTACATCCCGTTCACAGGATGCCCTTGTCCCCTCAAGAAATAGACTTGAAATGGGGATGGGTTTTCCAGTGTCCTGATACAGTTTTCCAGCATGTGTGCTGTCAGACTCCATCCAGTCCTTTAATTTACTGTCAATGAAAGCATATACGGAATCTCATTTTGAAATTTGTCTTTTTTTTTACTGTAAGAGCTACTAAACCAAATTTCTCATATTTGATGTATTTAATATTTTCAAAGAGAGGTAAATAATGAATTCTTTTAAATGGAAGTAAATAATAACAAGCCCATTTCCCATTCTAAAATAAAGTAAAATCATTTAGGAATGAATTTAACAAAAGACATGAAAAGCCTCTACATTGAAAACAGCAACATGCAAAATGTTATGGAAAAAAAACAATCTAAGTAAATGATAAGAGATACAATGTTCATAGATCAGAAAACTTAATTTATGATCATTTCCCCCAAATTGACCTGTAGATTCAACATAACCTGTATTATAATCTCAGCAGGATACCCCTCCCCTTTCTTATTTTGAATTAGGTAAGAATATACATTTTAGATAATTAATTTTTGTATTCAACAATTCAAGCTACTTACCTAAACCCCCGTAAGCTGCACCTACCTCCCTTCCTTTGATTTTTCTTCTCCCTCCTGTGGCTTACCATCTTCCGCTTCACCCACCTTGCTATCTGACAACCCTCTAGACCAACTGTCAATACTTGTCAGTAACTGCAGCTCATGTGTTAATCTATAACCCTCCAGCCCAACTCTAGGCCAACTGACTAGAACAGATCCAGATTTGTCCCCATTCCAAAGAAAGGTGACCCAACAGAATGCTCCAACTATAGAACAATATCATTGATAGTGCATGCAAGTAAAATTTGGCTTAAGAGTATCTAAAACAGTTGCAGCAATACATTGACAGAGAGCTGCCAGAAGTTCAGGCGGGATTCAGAAGAGAACGTGGAACAAGGGATATCGTAGCTGATGTCAAATGGATCTTGACTCAATGCAGAGAAAACCAAAAAGATGTTTACTTGTGTTTCATTGACTATGCAAAGACATTTGACTGTGTGGACTATAATAAATTATGGATAACTTTGAAAAGAATGGGATTTTCAGAATATTTCATTGTGCTCATACAGAACTTGTACAGAGATGAAGAGGCAATTGTGTGACCCGAACAAAGGCAAACTGCATGGTTTCAAATCAGGAAAGGTGTGTGTCAGGATTGTATCCTCGCACCATACTTGTTCAATCTGTATGCGGTGCAGTTCATCCGAGAAGCTGGATTAGATGAAGAAGAAATGTGGCAGCAGGATTGGAAGAAGGCTTATTAACAACCTGTGATATGCAAATGACCCAACTTTGCTTGTTAGAAATGAGAAAGACTTGAAGCATTTGCTGATGAAGATCAAGGATTGCAGCCTTCAGTATGGATTACAACTGAATGTCAAGATCAAAATCCGCACGACTGGACCAATCGGTAACATGATAAATGGAGAAAAGGTTGAAGTTGTCAAGGATTTTGTCTTTTCTTGGATCCACAGGCAATGCTCCTGGAAGCAGCAGTCAAGAAATCAAAAGATCTATTGCATTAGGTCAATATGCTGCACAAGACCTCTTTAGAGGATTGAAGAACAAGGATGTTACTTTGAGGACTAAGGTGCGCCTGGCCCAACACAGGGTATTCTCCATGGCCTCATCTGCATGTGACAGTTGGACCTTGAATGAGGAAGACTGAAGAATTGATGCATTTGAATTGTGGTGCCGGAGAAGAATACTGAATATACCATGGACTGCTTTAAAAGGACATAATGGTCTACGTTGGAAGAAGTAAGACCAGAGTGCTTAGAAGCAAGGATGGCGAGACTTCATCTTACATACTTTGGCCATATTGTCAGGGGAGGCCGGCCCCTGGAGAAGGCCATCCTGCTTGGTAACGTGGAGGGACAGCGGAAAGGAGGAAGCCCCCAAAGAGATGCAGTGATGCAGTGGTGTGAGGATGCCTCCGCACTGCGCAGTGTATGGTTCTCGTCTTAACAGGGTCGCTGTGGGTCATAGCTGACTGGATGGCATCTAACAACAACAAAAAACGATCGCACCCGGAGGTCGGCAAACCACCACTCCTGAGCCATCTGTGGTTCTTTCAGTACACACCCGTGGCCGTGAAGTCCAATTGCAAATGACAATGAAATGATCATAGTTTCATTTAAATTAGAATATTATTCAGATAATGGTGATTTCCATTGTAAAAAAAATAGTGATGGCTCTCAGGTAATTTTTAAATTGTCATAAGAGACAGAACTGGCTCTTCCGTCTCAAAAGTTTGCCAGTCCCTGTTAGCTTATCATTTCATCTTACTCATTTCCTTTTGCTTGCCCTCCCTCCTTGGTAAACCTCCAAAGGCTGTTTCCTTTGGTATGAAAATCGTTATCTTGTTTTGTTTTTCCTTTTTAACAGAGGTCTCATGCAATATGCGCCCTCTTGTGATTGACTCATTTCACTCAGCAAAATGTTCTCCAGGTCCAACCATGCCACAGGATGCTTCCTGTTTTCATGCTCATCTTCCCAGCAAAGCACCGTCTGCCACGGTGTGGGTGAACCAGAGCGTCTTTAGCCATTGTTCTGCTCATGAGCATTTTGGTTGTTTCCATCTTCCTGCTGCCTTGAACAGTGCTGTGATGAACATGAAGGTGCAGGTGTCTGGATTTTCTTTTTTAAATGAACAAGTTGATTCCTAAAAGTTCATTGGAAATGTAAAGGCATGAGAACATCCCAAACAATCTGGAAAACATAACTCGGGGAGTGAAACTGCTTAAATCTCCAAGCAAACCCATAAAGTGGCCTAATCAAGACCGGTGTTGCCACAGGATCAACAAATAGATCAATGCAACCGATGAGAAGCCAAAATAGACCTTTGTTTATATAGGTATTTGATTTCCAACAGAGGCAGCAAAGCCACTCATTAGGGAAGGGAGAATTTTTCAATAAATGGTGCTGAATCTCCATTTTGTGGGGGTGGGGTGGGAATTATACCTACCTTACACAATTAGCAAAAATTATTTTAGCTCATATAAACATAAGAGCTAAAACCCTAAAGCTTTTAGAAGGAATGATGGGAGAATATCTACATGACTTCAGGTAGGCAAAGATGTCTTCAGACACTGGAAGCAATACCATAAGGGAAAAAAAGTTGATGAGATAACTTTATCAAACTGAAAAAGTCATGCTCATCAAAAGACACCATTAATAAAACAGCAAGACGAACCAGACTGGGGGGAAATATGTGCAAATACAAAAGTGTCAAGTACTGTATAGATACAGAATGTAAGCATAACGCTTGTTAGGTGCCATGGGGTCAGTTCAGACTCATGGTGACTGTGTAGCACCGCAAAACATCTACTGCTTCCACCCATCCTCATCGAAGGCCCTCTTCTTTATCCTTTACATTACCAAGCATGGTGCCTCCTCCAGGGACTGACTCTGACGACACGCCCAGAGCCCGTGAGATGCCGTCTCCTCACCCTCATTGCTAAGGAGCGTATGTTTGCGCGTTTGACAGCCAGTTTTTTGATATCCAGTATTAATCTGCAACACCGTGATTCCGATGTTTCCATTCTTCTTGGGTCTCCGTTACTCATTGTAGCCTCATGAAAAAGACAATCAAAACAAGGGGGAGAGGGACAATGATTTGAAAAGACCCGTTGTAACACAGATACCCCATAACAGATTCAAATGGCTAATAAGCATGCCCTTAACATAATTAGCTATCAGGGAAATGCAAATAAAACCCAAAATGAGATCAACAACTCCACACCCACCACAATGGCTAAAATTAGACTAATAACACCAAGTGTGGATGATGTTTCTCAATTGAAATACATTGTACAGAATTGTTAAATGGTTTAAGTACTTTGGGGTGGATAGGTGTAGAAGTTTCTTACCAAACCTCACAATAATATTCTTAAATACTTCCCTAAGAGAAAAGAAAACAAAACATATCCATAAAAAATTACAATGAGTACATAGTACGGGTAAAATAGGTAGTCCTCAACTTCCCCCACAGTCAAGGTATGATGAACTGCACTCAGAGCTCTCTGTTCTGTTGCTTTTCATGGGTTTTTTGGAACTACATGCAATTTGTTAGCATTCTTAGGTGTTCAGTTGCAGATGTTTGTATGTAATGTTTGACAAAGATGGGATCTATGAAGATGAGGACAAGAAAAGGCAATAATAATGAAAACAGAACTAACTTATGACAGAGTTGTCAGAATATAACCCTACTATAAGTCAGGGATTACCTGTTCATATTATAGTAGTGTTATCATAATAGCAGAAAACTGGAAACAGCCAGGTGTCCATCAGCAAAAGAATAAACAGACTGTGGTTTAATAATAATATTGGATATTGTTCACCAACAAAAGATATACTACTGATACCTGCAACAGCATGGATGAATTTCATACTAAAATAATTTTTATGTAAGAAAACATATAGTATTACTTCATTTTTTATGGCGTTCTACAGAAAACAATTTATCTATGCAGGAAAAAAATCAAGCCAGTAGTTCTTTTTGGTAAAAGAGGGAAGGAATGGCAGGGAACGGTTATGTGTGAACTTCTCTAGGGTGATGGTAACGGTTTGGGTTACCCAGGTGTATGCATTTGTACAACCTATGGAATGGTACACTTATAAGATGTGTGTGTTTTATTGGATGTATGCTTTTCTGAAAAAGAAAAACTCAGGAATATCACAAGAGGATACGGTTTTGTTTCTATCAGATTGACAAAAGTGTTTGCAAGGAAGTGGAGCAACAGGAACTTTTACTCTACTAGTGGCAGTGTAAACTGGGCTGACCATATAAACAATTGGTCTCTTTCTGGTAAACTGTGTTTACATAATCTCCTGTCAACTTGTGAAGTTACATAATCTCCTGTAAACTTGTCAAGGGGTGGAGTCTAGCTTGTCAATAAGTTTGCAGCTTGATGACTTCATTTGGAAGCACCACGGAGATAAACAGCTCACTGGAGGCCAGATACACAGACACTCTCGGCTTTATCTTCCTGTGGACAAAACACGTGGAGTTATGCTAGAGCCCTGGAACTGGAGGAGCCACATGGAGACCCAGGCCAGTGCTGAGATGTTTCCACTGCCACTGGATCCACAAGACTTTCCACCCACTGACCTGTGATCTCCCTGCATTCTGTGTCATTGCATGTGTTGCATGAGTCTGAAGAGGAATTTACAGACTGGTATGGGACATATGGGGTTGGGATGTTTTCTTAATGTACAATTGCTCTTTGATACTAACTCTATCTTATACACATATGAGTGTCTCTAGATTTGTTTCTCTATTCTACCCAGATTGACACCGTGTGCATAAACTGAGCTAGGAAATCCACTCTGAGGCACAGAAACTCTTCCTGCACATGGACAATGAGAACCATATATGAAAATATTCCAAAAAATTGGAAATGACTCTAACATGCACCAACTCCAAAACCAAACTCACTGCCATCGAGTCGATTTCAACTCATAACCATGTTACAGGCAAAATACAGCTGCCTGCCCCTTTGGGTTTCCCAGGCTGTCAATCTTTATTGATCAGAGAGCTTCATCTTTTCCCATGGAGTAGCTGGCAGACTTGAACTGCTAAACTTGCTGTTAGCAGCAGGCTAAATTGTGCCATATTTGAACCATAGGTTGTATTGCTGCACATTTTATAATGGATGAATCTCATGGATAGAATGTTGACTGATAAAACCACTCGGCATAAGAATACTTCCAATGTGATTTCAAGGTAGACTACTACCTGCTAGCCTGTGAAATGAAATAGCACATTGTTTAGGGATACATTGTAATGGAAATGTTATTAAAAAAAATCACAGGAAAGTTCAGGATAGTTGAAGAAGCAGCATGAGATGGAGGATGGGACTAAGAAGGGCTATAAATGCCCGGCTATCAGATAAAATCGCGTCTAGGGTCTTAAAGGCTTGCCTCCAAACAAGCAACCATTCAAGTGCGGTGTCAACTAAGTCTACATGGAAGAAGCACACCGTCATCAGTCACCGAAGGATTGGGATCCATATAATCCGAAGTCAAAGGAGGGATTAGTATCAGAGCCAAAATGTTGCGAATCCGGAGTTCGGAAAGCGATGGAGGAGAGTGGGAGCCCAAGATTCAATTGAGGTACATAGAAAATAAGCTTCCAGATAACTCCCCCTATCTAAAACTGAGGGATGAGAGGGAAGTGGTCACTAACAGAGTGCTTGGGGGAGATGAGTACAGCACATCAAAGGCATAGATCTGACCTGAGCAGTTAAAACTTTGTCACTAGATTCCCCCTATGCTGCAGGCTGAACCTGATGTGGTTTCCAAATTTTTCTGTGTTTTTGGTTTGTATTGTTGTTTGGCTTTTGTGTGTTTATACAGAGGTGTATCTCAGAGGTGTGATGTCTTTGGAGGACACCCTTTTGAAGCTGTGTTTTATGTTTTTCCAGTTTTTGGTATAAGAAACCCAGGATTGATGAACCTATAGGGACAGCAAGAAAAAGAGCGGTTTCAGGGGGAAGGGGGTACAGGGATGGTGATGGGGGTTAAAGGGAGACCATGTCAAGGAGTCCATGTAGAAAAAGAATGGTTGGAAACTGATTGTGGTAGTAATTGTACAATTCTGCTTGACGTGATTGAACTATGGAATGATAAGATATATGTATTATATCCCAATTAATAATACTTTTAAAAAAAGAAATAAAGAGATAATTTGGAGTACTCTCTGTAAAAATATAAATAATTTTAAGCAATTAAGAATAAAGGCCATAAAGGGGACATCAACGTTACTTGCAGTGTCCCATTCCTAAACTGGCTAATGGGAAAACAGGTGTTCTTCTTATTATTTTTCTTTATAATTTATACCAGTGTCAAACTTTTTTTATTTTGGAGTGTGTTCATTTAATAACAATTCCTTAAGCGACAATATTTACATTTTAAAATTAATCTCTCCAGATGCTTTATTGGCAACAAAATGAGGTGAAGCTGTCAAAGGTGGGCTTCCCTTTGTCATATGTCCTTGTATTTTATTCAGCTCTGTGTCAAAGGCCTTTATAGGTCCAGACACAGAGGTGGTATTGGTTTTAACCCGTATTTGGAGGATAGCATTTTTTGTAACTTTATCTTAAAGATGGGATGGAGGTGGGGGTGGGGGTGGGAAATGACTGAAATCTAAAATTACGCTCTTAAAAATAAGCATAATCTAAATCTTCTGAGGCCGTTTCTCAGAATTTGTGCCAGCATTGCTTCAAGAAAGGAGGGGGAAGTTATGGATTTTCCTTTCTGTGAAAGATAAGTGAAACCACCCTAGAAGACAAAGGTAATATTCCTGACCCCTAAAATGAATCTCAGTCTGACTGCCCGGACAGCTGGCCTGGCTACAGTTTTGACCTCCTCCTATCAGGCGGGGGTCCAGCTGACTTCTTAGATACATCTGTATGAATTGAACTGTCAGTTCAGCTGACCAGTGACCAATCATTGACTTTACCTCACGACTAGGTCCTAGAGACTGTCTCTCAAAATTTACTTTTTGAAACAACCCTTATCAAAATCCCCAGGTGAACACATAGAGCGTGCTGCTCTTCTCTTGGATCTGAAAGCATGTTCAAGGCATCTCGACCTTTCCTGCAAATTTGGTGCATTTTTAAAAATTAAATGAACTTGGCAGGAAATAAAGCTTGAACTCTTTTGCTCTTACGTGGGCAGTAAGTTTTTAGTTTGAAATTAAAAGGGCTTCACCCAACCCTTTATACTTTGTAGGTGTTCAAACATTCCTTTGAATGCCAAATAGTACATTCACAGTGCTAGCTAAACAGCGTGATGACAGTGGAGTTGCTGATATGAAATACTTAAATGTACACAATCGCAATTCCAAAGCCTTATTGCTTCATTTATCACAGGAAACAGTTGGGTTCTGCAGTATTTTGTAAGAAAAACTACTCAACTTGTCTAAATTCTCACAGGAATGACCAAGAATAGTATGCCAATTTGATCCTAAGTATCAAAGGTAGGATTTTAAATGACATTTAATAATATGGGTTCTTTTCTACCTTAAGTTTTATATGGCACAAAATGAGTTCCTATCCTCTCATACTACTTTTTATTTTCAGAGAGTCTGGGTGATGATAAAAATCTAAGCTTAAGAACTGCCAGATGATTTATGGTATTTCATTTATTTTTCAAAGGATCGGGGCGTCACCAGTAAGCCTATTAGAATTGTAGGTTTAAAGTTCCTAGATTTTAAAGTGGACCAGCTGCATAAACACTTGTGTGATCTTGGTAATTTAATTCTATGTGACTTTTTTTTTAACTACTTCAAAGTATGAAAGGAGGCAGTTTGACTTAGGTTATAAATAATTGTTTATGTCATGATGAACTCAAGTTTTTAAGTACCTTTTAAGATCGACTTTAAAAAAAAATTAATATATTGTCTCTACTACAACCCCGAGACATTTCACTCTCCGCCCAGCTAAAGCTCTTTCTTTGTAAACCAGCATCAGCAGAGGGGGCCGTAATAGAGAAACTGGAAGATGACTGCTTCGGGAAGGTTGCCATGCTGGGGTCGGGGGTCGTAGGTCATTGAGAGTTGGGTAGGAGTGCTGTCAAGTACTTTTCATTAAACTTAAAAATTTTTTTTAAATCATTTTATTGGGGGCTCATACAACTCTTATCACAATCCATACATACATCAATTGTGTAAAGCGCATTTGTACATTCATTGCCCTCATCATTCTCAAAACATTTGCTGTCCACTTAAGCCCCCGGCATCAGCTCCTCATTTCCCCTCCCTCCCCGCTCCCTGCTCCCTCATGAACCCTTGATAATTCATAAATTGTTATTATTTTGTCATATCTTACACTGTCTGATGTTTCCCCTCATCCACTTTTCTGTTGTCCGTCCCCCAGGGAGGAGGTCACATGTAGATCCCTGTAATCGGTTCCCACTTTCTCCCAGTATCGCCACTCTCACCACTGGTCCTGAAGGGATCATCCGTCCTGGATTCCCTGTGTTTCCAGTTCCCATCTGTACCAGTGTACATCCTCTGGTCCAGCCAGATTTGTATGGTAGAATTGGAATCATGATAGTGGGTGGGCAGGAAGCATTTAGGAACTAGAGGAAAGTTGTATGTTTCATCGTTGCTACACTGCACCCTGACTGGCTCATCTCCTTCCTAAACTTTAAAATTTTAAATTCCGTATATTCTCATGTATAAGCCGAGTTTTTCAGCACATTTTTTACACAGTTTTTGTGGTAAAATTAGGTGCCTCAGCTGATATTCTGGTCGGCTTATCCTCGAGTATATACGTTAATTTATATGTGGCTATAAGGAATAATACACACCATGTGTAGTTTTCACAGTGCCCCCAATGATAACATCTTGCAAAGGTGCAAACCAATCTCACACCAGGATATGACACCGATATAATCTACCAGTCTAGTCAGATTTACTCAGTTTTGCTTTTATTCATCTGTGTAGATGTGTGTATTTAGTATTGTGCCGTTCTTATCACACATGTAGCGCCTCTATCTACAGTCAAGATGTAGAACAAGGTCCCTCATTTTGTTTTTTTTTAATCATCACATCCTTCTCTGCCCCCACCCGTGCCCCATCCCTAGTGGTAACTGCTAGTCTGTTCTCTATGTCTGTAAATTTGTGACTTCAATACTATTACAGAACTGAAATCGTATAGTATATGGTCTTATGTATTAGATAGATGTTTCATTGAGCATAATTCTAAGTTGTTAAGTTTATAATAGTCTGTTTCTTTTTAATTACTAAATGGTAGTCCATCCAGCTCTATTTTGATTTTTCATTTTGACATACATATACACAGGCATGTTTGTCTACACAGAGATATAAGGCAAAAGTATCATTTGAAAGGGTTATAAGGCAATTTTGAAATCAGCCTATGTAAAACTAATGTTTTTAGTTCCTTTTCAGCCACTTAGATTGGATTCACCTATGTAGTCACAAGCTAAGATGAGTTGCCACCTTTATCTTGGAGATCTATTTCCAGCAAGGGGCAGGGGAGAGGTACTCTGTTCTCTTAACAATAATTTGTTCTAATAAAAACTGGCAAGGTTGTATATGTCGCCCAAACCCAAAACCAAACCCACTGCCTTCAAATACTTTTTAAACTCTTGTTAGTTGTTATTGTTAAGTGCCATCAAGCTGGATCTGACTCACAGTGACCCTATCTATGTGTACAACAGAAGGAAACGCTGCCTCATCCGTCCATCTGTCACCCTCCGCACAATTGCTCTTGTTTGAGCCCATTGTCGCAGCCACTTTGTCAGTTCATTCTGTGGAGGAGCTTTCCCGTTTCATTGCCCCTCTACTTCACCAAGCCTAATGTGCTTTGCCAGGACATGTCCAAGGTGTATTCGACGAAGTCTTGCCATCCTTGCTTCTAAGGTGCATTCTGTCTGTACATCCTGCAAAACAGATCTGTTTGTTCTTTCGGCAGTCCGCGGTACTTTCAATATTCTTGGCCAGCACCACAAGTCAACTGACTGGATTCTTCTTTGATCTTCCTTTATCAATGTCCAACATTTGCATGCATATGAGGCGATGGAAAATGCCGTGCTTGGGTCAGGCACGCCTTAGAACTCAAAGTCACTTCCTCGCTTTTCAACACTTAACAAGAGGTCTTCGTAGCAGATTTATACAATGCATCTGTGCCAGTTGATCTCTTGACTGCTGCTCTCGTGTGCATTGATTGTGAATCCGAGCCAGGTGAAGTCCTTGACAACTTCAGTCTTTCCTCTGTTGATCATGGTGGTACGTATTGGTCCAGTTGTGAAGAGTTTGGTTTTCTTTAGATTGAATGGTAATCCATACTGAAGGCTGCATTCTGACTCATAGTGACCTTATATTGGGTTTTTGAAGCTGTAAATCTTTATGGGAGCAGATTGTCCCCCTCTGGATGGTCCCTCCGAGGGTCGAGAAGATTCCAGTAGCTGATAAATGCATGACAGAGCCTTGTTCTGATGCCAGTGGGTGTGTTGTGTTTGTTATTTAGGTTTGGGGGTGGGGTTTTTTTTAAATTGTTTTTGTTAATTCTCCATGTAGCCTGTGATTATGGAAGTAACTCTTCATACAGACTTTTGTTTCTCAAATAACTATCCTTGCCTTTTTGCTTTTGCTTGTTTTTTCTACCTAAATTATTAAGAAATGGCAGTGTCATTTTTAAGTTTTAGCCTAATGCCTCTACCCTCCCTTCTAAATGCGCTCTCCCTTGCCTCCTACATGTCTCCTTGAGAGAGAGGCATGGAGCAATGAGTCCCAGGAATTAAAGCAATTTGCCTCATCTGGAGGCCACGGCAGGCTTTCCAAAGCAGGAAAGTACATTTGAACAGAGATCTCAAAGATGAAAAGGGGGAGGCATACAAAAAAACCCCAAATGCTGCTTTTAAGGCCATTTTTAGGGCTGGCTCTGTGAGTTTCTGAGACTAACTTCTTACAGGCGTGGAGTGCCTTGTCTTTCTCCCTTAGAGCAGCTGGTGGATTCGAACTGCTGACCTTGTCCCTAGAGCCCTTGTGCCCAGACACTCGGGTGGGAAGGAGTCAAGTAAGGATGGGGAATTGCAATAAAGCCCCTGCAGAAAGGGCCCTGAGAGCCCAGAGAGAGTATGGTATGCATTCAAATTGTAGTAAGGTTAGGTCAAGGAGGGCTTTTAGACCACCTGTATGGAAATTCGTATCATGAGATCGGTGGGAAGCCAATTAAGAGTTTTAAACACGAGAACGACTCAATCAAATTTGCAATCTGAAAAGATCATTTTTATTGCAATGTGGACTGTGCTCTGAGGGTACAGAGAGGAAGTGGGTTGACTAGTTGGTAGACCAGTCTGCTTAGGAGAGGTGTTGAGTTTGGGGGTTAGAAAGACAATTGGAGAGTTATAGCAGATACGTTGCATTAGAATTTAGCAGAAGGGATTGGATCGCAGGTAGTTACTAGGCTCCGGAGGGAGACCTGGTGACATAGTGGTCACAAATTGGACTGCAGACCACAAGGTCGGCAGTTATACCAGCTTCTCCGAGGGAGAAAGACCAGCTGTCGACTCCCATTAGCAGCTGCAGTCTCAGAAGCGGACAGGGTCCGTCCTACCCCGTGCCATAGCCTGGCTGTGAGTCAGCGTCGACTCGGTAGCAGGGAGCTTGGTTTGGGTCCTGGGTTTCTGGCTACAGAAATTAGATCAACAGTTAGAGAGGGGATGTTGAAGAAAGATCGTGCTTTGTAAAAATGAGAAATTCTGTTCTGGATGTAGACAATTTCAGGCCCCTTTGAGATGTACAAAAAGAGATGCCTACTGGTACTTATGATAATCTTCCACTCACTGCCACTGAGTTGATCTTGGACTCTGTAGAACCGAGTAGAACTGGACTCACCGGGGTCTGAGGCTGTAATCTTTGGGAGAGCAGACAGCACCATCTAGCTCCTGGGTAGTTACTGATGGGGTTGAGTCCCTCACCTTGTGATTTGCAACCCGCAGTGTAACCCAGTTACTCCAGCAGGACGGGAGTATGATGATAACGCCGGTAACTGATGCTTATTAAGCATTTGCTGTTTTTTTAATGTATAAGAAAGAACTTTATTTCAAGATATAATCTTTTTAAAATCATTTTATTGGGGGCTTGTACAACTCTTATCACAATCCATCCATACATACATTGTGTCAATCACATTTGTGTATTTGTTGCCATCATCATTCTCAAAACATTCGCTTTCCACTTGAGCCCTTGGTATCAGATCATTTTTTCCCTACTTCCCCCTCCCCCCTCCCTCATGAATCCTTGATAATTTATAAATTATTATTTTGTCATATCTTACTGTCCGATGTCTCCTTTCACCCACTTTTCTGTTGTCCATCCCCGAAGGAGGAGGTTATATGTAAATCCTTGTAATTGGTTCCCCTCCACTCTCCTGGTATCGCCACTCTCACCAATAGTCCTGAAGGGATCATCTGTCCTGCATTCCCTGTGTTTCCAGTTCCTGTCTATACCAGCGTACATCCTCTGGTCTAGCCGAATTTGTAAGGTAGAATTGGGATCATGATAGTGGGGGAGAGGAAGCATTTAGGAACTAGAGAAAAGTTAAGCATTTGCTATTAAATGCATTTTTCAGCTGGGGACACAAAGGATAAGAGACTTGCCCAAAGTCATACAGACAGTAAATGGAGAGACAGGAGTGGAGTCCAGGTCATGTGACTCCAGCACTCATGCTCCTTATCAGTGTGTACATGGCATATATATATATGAGTCTGGAGTGCCGAGACGAGATCCAGACTG
Organism: Echinops telfairi; assembly: GCF_000313985.2. Taxonomy (NCBI): domain Eukaryota; kingdom Metazoa; phylum Chordata; class Mammalia; order Afrosoricida; family Tenrecidae; genus Echinops; species Echinops telfairi. The sequence continues at coordinate 56,216,160 of NW_022103928.1, forward strand.
GCATTTTCAAAACAAAACCAACAAGTCTGTTTCTGCCTGTGTCGATGTGGGTGGGATCTCCTAGGGAGAGAAGAGCGTAGGCAAGACGCGCTGTGGGGTCGGAAGGGAGCCCTATCGTTCAGTGATGGAGAATGGGCAGAAAGGCATGAGAAACCCCCAGGCTGGGTTCACAGGGACTCATCAGAAAAGGGAATCAAGAAGGAACCCGTGGGCAGCAGTCAGTGGGCGACTGCGATGTCAGGTAAGATGATGACCGAGCAGCATGTACGGATGACCATGGAAGAAGCTGTTTGGGAGGAATGCTGGGACTACAGATTGTATGGGAGCGATGAGGAGATGAGGGAATGGAGGAGCAGCATGTAGACAACTGTTTATAGGTTACTCGAGACAGAGCGTGGGTTGTGGGCTATAACTGGAGGGAAAGGTAACACATGATTTAGATTTTATTTTAACGGAAGAGACTTGGATTTGTTTAATACTCATTGCAGAAGAGCTGGCTAAAAAGAGGTTGGGCCTATAAGTAGGACAATGACTCATTTTCATGATGTTGAGAGAACAAGAGAGCGTGGTCTCCAAAGCCATTGGCAGAGACCAGGCAAGGGACATCTCGTGTATTAAGTTTGAAATTAGAGGGACGGGAGCAAATGTCGGTGTGTGTGTGTGTGTGTGTGTGTGTGTGTGTGTGTGTGTGTGTGTGTGTGTGTGTGTGTGATACTGGGGGTTGAGTGACTTTCCATCTGATAGCTTCTGTTTTCTCTGGAAAACTAAAACCAAACCCATTGCCATCAAGTCAACCCCAACACCGTGACCCACGGCACAGAGCAGACCCGCCATCGGTGCACACTGCCCCTGAGTGGTTGGTGCGTTCAACTGGCCCACCTTCCAGACAGCAGACAAGCACTGAAACCACTTGAACTACCAGGATGTCTTTCTCCTCTGGGAAGGGTGAAATGGAGTCATGAGAGTGGTAGAGAGGAGCTTGGTAGTAGTGGCTGTTCGAGGAGTTATGGGGGTGTTACTCATGGATGAGGCTGGCTCTTGGGGTGGCAAAAACATGTGGGTAATGTGTTTTTCAGTTGACCATAAAGCACCCTTTTCTGTGCACACTCGGGAGATGAGAGTGCAGAGAAATCCCTTAAAGGCAGCTCTTCAGTTATGTCCAGTGCTCCCTGCCAAGAGAGGCAGTCATCCCAGCGCCCAGAGAGACAAGCAAGGCATAAAGCGTCGTGCCTTGGAAAATTTTAAAACAGATCTTGTACTTTTTTTAAAAAAATCATTTTATTGGGGGCTCCTACAACTCTTATCACAAGCCATACATACATCAATTGTGTAAAGCACATTCGTACATTCGTTGCCTACTTTTGTTTTTTTAAAAGCAACCATTTGTGGTGATTTAAATTCCTTCATGGAAGTACTCTTCTGATACCTCACCAACTACCTTCCATTTTACTTGCTTCCTGAGCAAGCTGCTGCACAGTGCCCCACAGGTTTCGCTAAAGACTCATGGGGGGAATGGTGAGAAATTGCTAGATTTTGCAGCTCAACTTGTACTGTGAGCTGCATTTTATTTGATCAGGGGGAATGTTTACTAAAACTTTATGCATTTTTGCAAACCTTTCACAAGTCAATCGATGTTCTCATTTGAAATAACAGTTATCTACTCCACCCCAACCCTTGTTTATAAGCTGCCAAGAGAATTACATTCCCTCACCTATTTAAATGTCTGCTTATGTAATGTAGCTGAGAAGAATGAATTGTAATTGATGTATTATCTTTCCTTCTTGTTATTTTTTAATTAGGACAATTTCTATTCACTTGAGGTTTTTTACCCTTGGTGTCATCGTTCTCTTTGATGATTTCTATTTCAGAATTTATGAAATATTAGTCTTGATTGTTTATAGTAAAGATGCATTGACCACAGCTTCTCATTTGACCCTATTAATTTAAAATTGCCTTAGGAAGAACAATGTTTGCAGGAAAATCCTACAAAGCATATTGGAAAGACTATATTTTCTCATCTTTTATGTCAAGAATACTTTGGGCAAAAGGATAATTTTTTTTCCTGTGGTTATACGTATTTTTGCCAATATACAAATAAAAATTCTATTTAGACCAATGATTGTCAAAAAGAAGTGGAGTATAATTATAATTTACAAGCAAAGCTCCTTTCTGTTCCTTTATAAGTTTATAATGCCTTCATCTTCCATAGTCCATACTACTAAATTCTGCTGAGAAATTGTCCCCACTGTAAGTCACTGAATGTGTGTATATACACACCATACACACACATACATACATACATAAAACGTACACACAGATACATATTTTCATTGCTCTGGTCAGATTTGGAACTGCCCACAGCTTATGTCTACCATCTCTCTGGCTGTTGCCTACCTGTAGTTTAGCAGGCGAATTCCTGCCCAGGCCTGGCTCGAAGTGCAGGGGAATGATGTCCTGTCATTACCAGATTCTCGGAGGCATCTACTGGAGAACCGAGGGATCTGCGCATATGCTGAAGCTCGTGCGCCTGTCTTCCTAAGCTCCCATCAGTTCTTATCTTCATCCACCCTCATGTTCTTCTCTTTCTCTCCAGAGTCCTGCAGCCTGGGATGCAGGACCACTTTCATCCATTCTTCTTTCTTTCGTTCACCTCCTGAGATGAAGCTTCTTCCCCACTCCCTACCATGGTCACTGTGCCCCAGATCCTCAAGAGGCCTTGACGCTTGTCCATGTGGATCATGCCTCAGGCCTGCCTAGAATGTGCCTTCCTTCTCAAGACGTGCTCATTTGAACCTCGAGGGCCTCAGGGCCTCAGCCGTTGAGAACTACAATGAAAAGTTGGTCTCGTTAGGCAAACTGAACCAATGAAATGCACTTGGCATGACCCTTCTTGTGGCCACGAAGAGAGTTTCAACAATGTCTTTGCATCTCGGCTGTTTTCACTCCCCTCTCTCCTTATCGTTGCTGTGCGGGTCCATTGCGATGTGTTCCTCCACCTTGGAAGAAGACATCTGAGTGGATGTGGATTCAGGCCTGGGCCTTGTAGTGGTCACCACTGACTGCACAGGCCACTGCTGCTTCTACAAGTCCTTTGCCTTCCACAACTTTTCTCACTTAATTAGGTCATAAACGATGTCTTTCCTGTAGAATGGCAAGCCATGCTATTATGAACGCTCTCTCTTCCAAACCAAAACCTCTCAAGAGGGTAGCAGCTGCCACCCACCACCGCTCCACGGAAGAAAGACGCAGCTGTCTGCCTCCGTGAAGATGACGGGCTTGCAAACACGATGGGCGGTTCTGTTCTGTCGGATAGGGTCACTATGAGTCCACAGCAGGTGAACTTGGTCTTCTGCTTATTTGAGTGCAATCGTTTATTTATAACATGCCACAGGAAATGAAATTAATCAGGAAAGATAGGACAGCGATGACATTAATGTTGTATTTACCTCCTTAGAGCTCTTCAGAATTGACGTATTTAGGAGCCAATCCAAAGAGATGTTCTTAAATGTGCGTACCTTTTGCCATTCGAATCTTAAAGGTAACAGTGAGCGCTTAGGAGATGAGTACCCTTTGTAAGCACATCAGAACAGCTTAGATGCCAATCCTAGACCCATTACTGTAAACAAACTAAACCTGAAAGGCGTTTGTAGAACACCCCATCAGAACACACGTTTTTTTCTCAGGTGCATAGGGAACATTCTTCAGGGTTGTTTGTTAGGCCAGGGGGAAAATAACTATAAAATCTTTTTTAAAGGGATTAAAAACATGCAAAATATGTTCTCTAGCCACAATGGAACGCAATTAGAAATCAATAGAAGAGAGAGGTTCGGGCAATTAATAAATATGTGGAAATCAAATAATGTACTCCTAAATAGCCAATGGATCAATGAATGAATCATAAAAGAAATGAGAAAATACTTTGAGATGAATGAAAACTAGCACACAGCACACCGGAGCATATGGGGTGCAACTACGGAATGTGCTTAGAGGGGAATTTATAGCTTTAAGTGCCTGTATTAAAAAAAAAATCTCAATAGTACAACCTTTCACCATAATAACATCGGAAAAGAAGAGCAAAGTAAACTTAAGCTAACATATAAGCAAACTTGCGCTTTCTGATGCTTAAGGAAGGTGAGATTAGAGCACAAATAAACGAAATAGAGAATATAATGTAGAGAAAAATCAATGAAAGCAACATTTAGTTCTTTGAAAACTTCAGCACATTTGATAAACTTTTAGCGTGACTAAGAAAAATCAAATAAAGACAATTAAAGTCAATAAAATCAGTAATAAAAAAGGTGGCATCACTATTAATCTTGCAGGAGTAAACCAAAGGATTATAAGGAATCACATAACAGATTAAAGAAGACTATGAAGCTATTATATAACAAAAATTAGATAGCTTAGATGAAGGTGACAAATTCCTAAAGGACACAAATAGTTAAAACTGATTCAAGACGAAATGGAAAATCTGAGCCTTTAGCAAGTGATTAAATTAGTAATCCCTAAACTTTCTACAATGAAGAGTCCACGCCCGATGGCTTCACTGGTAATTTTACTATATATTTAAAGAGGAATTAACACTAATCCTTGACAAACCCTTTCAAAACATAGAGAGGAGGGAGGAAATACTTCCCATCTTATTTTATATCAAAACCAAAGTCAACACACTTGAAAGAAACAAGCCAATAAACAAAAGCAACAAGCCATTATCCATCATAAATATATATATATGCAAATACATATACAAAGTATTAGCCAGTCAAACTGAACAACGTAAAAATAATTATAAGCCATAACCAAGTGGAATATATCTCAGGACTATGAGTTTGGCTAATTAATTCTAGTCTTCATTCTATTAATATAGTATGTGTTAGGCTGGGTTGGCTAGAGAAAAAATTCATGGACACTCATGTGTGTATAAGAGAGAACTTTATATCAAAGGGCAATTGTACATTAAGAAAACATCCCAGCCCAGTCCAGGTTAAGTCCATAAATCTGATGTTAGCCCATATGCCCATTACTAGTCTATAGATTCTTCTTCAGACGCACACAGGACATGCAATGATGCTGGATGCAGGAAGAAAGATCACAGGCCAGTGGGTAGAAAGTCTTGTGGATCCAATGGTGGTGGAAGCACCTCAGTGCTGACAGGGGTCTCCTTGTGGTTCCTCCAGCTCTAGGGCCCTGACTCAATCAGTGTAGCTCCATGTGACTTGTCAACAGGAATGTCTCGCAAGGTGAGTGTGCCTGTCCCGCTTCCAGCGAACTATTTATCTCCTTAGCACCTCCAAATGAGGTCATCAAGCTGTGACCTGATTGACAGGCTAAACTCCACCCCTTTACTCTGAATAGTCTCAAGTTCACACTACATTATGTAACTACCACATAGTATATCAAAGCGATTCATTTAACAGATTAAAATAATTTTATACTATATTAATATAATGGGGGGGAAACCCCTTGCAGATTATGTTAATAGATGCGAAATCTATCATCCTTTCTTGATAAAATCACTCAGCAAACTAGGAGGAGAAGAGAACTTCTTCACCCTGATATAGGGAACCTAAGGGAACCCCACAGCTAAGACTTCTTTTCATCATGGAAGATGAAAATGTTTCTCCTAAGATAAAGAAAATGACAAAGATGTATTCTCTTAGCAGTCCTCTTCAGCATGACGTGAGAGGTTTCAGCCAGGGCAATTAGTCAAGAGAAAGAAGTAGAAAACATTCAGGCCGGAAAGGAAGAAGTGAAACTTTCTGTATTTGCAGATGACATGACCTTGTGTGTAGAAAATCCTTAAGGGATCCTCCAAAAAAATTATTAAAATAAACAACTTCAGCAGGTTCGCAGGGTCCAAGATCAATATAGAAATATCAATTGTATTTCTCCTCCAACATGTTCTGTTACGGTGCCCGATTATTAAAGACCAAGCCAACACAGGTGGGGCCCGGGTGGCGTAGTGGTTTATGCGCTGTGCGTGGGGAACAGGTGGTGTGAAACTAAGGAGCTGGATAAGGTTAGACTGCGGGAAGCCTCATCAATACACCTTGACTTCGCAGACTTCCCAGCCTTGGAGGGCATGATCTAATCTGTGTTTTGCAAACGTTACGCCAGCTGTGGCCGCAGTAAAAGTAGGGAAGGGGTTGATAACAGATTCAACCATCTCCCCGGCTGCAGAGATAAAGAGAAGTGGACATATCAGAGAACTTTCTAGAAGGAAAAGCTGGCATGCTTCGCAGGAAGCTTAGATAAAGCAAGTGAAGGAGGGAGGTGTAAGGTATGACTTGTGGTGTTGGACTTTTGAAAGTGAATAGATTAGAGAGCCAGTTCTAAGCCGGAGATCTTCCTTAAATGTTCACTTTGTAATGATCGACATCAAATAACCTGAGTGGGTTGTTCTGTTTTTGTTTTTGCTACCTATAAGTAGCCCTTTCTTACCAAGGCAGTTGTATATAAAGTATAGAATCGTATGATTTATTAATACATATATTGAGGGAAAGTATGAATGTGAGCAAATTAGGCAAATTATTTTGTTTGCCAGAACAATTTTTTTCTCTTTTATCTTAGTCTATCTCCTCAGTTGGCCTTGCTGATGGTACCAATACAATGGAGAGCATCTCTCTGCCCTTTAAAATTTCACATTTTGCTGTAATTAATGGAAATAGACTTAAATCAATCTCTGGCAAGTGATTACCTTCCAATGAGAAACAATTGCAATGAATTCAGTTGTAGCAATTCCTAAATTCCTTAGCCAACCTAAGTCTTGTTGTTAAGTGTAGTTAAGTCCTTCAATAATGTTTTTATTCTGCAGTTATGTAGACATGGAAGGAGCCCTTCTGTTGCTGATGGTCATATGTTGGGCTGCTAGCTGCAAGGTCCAGTTCAAATTCACAAGCCACTCATCAGAAGAAGGATGATGTTATTTGCTCCTGTAAAGATTTCTAGCCTAGAAATGCAAAGAGGTAGTTTTACTTTGTCCTAAGGGGTCGCTGCGAGGCAAAATCAACTTGATGACAGTGGGTTTGGATTTATAGAAGTAGTAGTGTTCTACTGTAACTTCTAAAAGCCACTTTGGCAATTTAATACTATACTTTACTATTTAAACTTGTTTTAACTTTTAACCCATTTAAACATTGTTCTAGGTTGTATTACTTTCTGCTTTCTTTGGGGTTGAGGTTTTACTATGTTTTATTTTGTTTTTGTTATTGGGGTTTTTTGGTATGCTGTCTTTATTTGAAATGCTGGAGAGGTAAATCTATAGAGAGAGTAAATAGATTAATGGCTTCTTGGGGTTGTGGCAGGGAAGGAAGACTGGTAGGAAATGGGAGTTAATAAAAATGGATACAAGAATGAAGAAAATAACCGGAAACTCAGGGAATTCAGGACAGATGATCCCCTCAGGACCAGCGGTGAGAGTGGTGATACCGGGAGGGTGGAGGGAAATTGGGGTCGAAAGGGGGAACCAATTACAAGGATCTACATATAACCTCCTCCCTTGGGGATGGACAACAGAAAAGTGGGTGAAGGGAGACATTGGACAGTGTAAGATATGACATAATAATAATAATTTATAAATTATCAAGGGTTCATGGGGGAGCGGGGAGGACGGGGGAAAATGAGGAGCTGATATCAAGGCCTTAAGTAGAAAGCAAATGTTTTGAGAATGATGATGGCAACAAATGTGCTTGACACAATGGATGGATGTATGGATTGTGATGAGTTGTACGAGTCCCCAATAAAATGATTTAAAAAAAAAAAAGAATGAAGATAATGTTAAAAAATTGGTGTGGTAATGAGATTGCACATGTCTCTGTAATACAGTTAAGCCATTGAATTGGATAGCAGTGAGTTACATGTCAATAAAAGTTTCAAAAATAAATAAATGAAATTAATTTTCATCCATACCCTAAGATATTTCAGGTGACCCTTGTAGTCTTCGTTATTGGGCATCAGCCTAGATTTGTGGCAGCAAAACCGCTGACAGGTAACAGCCCCGGGGGAGAAAGCACTATGCAAATGTTGTTGTTGAAGTGTAACTTTGCTAGAACTGTCACAGGGAAGGCATCCCCCTGGTTATTAGGGTTTCAGGCGGGTGGGGGGGTGCTAATGTCTCAGTGATGGACAAATACTGTACATCTATAAATGTCGTTTGTGTACAGCAATGCTTGAGGCAAATTTAAATGACGAGAATCAAGAGAGTCATTTAGGAACAAATCAGAGTGACCTGCCTTTTAGCATCCTGCTGGAAGGCCTTTTCCCCAGCCCGCCCCGAGGAGGAAGTCGGGGACCATGCACCGCTCATCAGCGAGGACCCTGAAGCTCACATTCACTGGAATGCAGGTTCCTTTTTGCTTTCTGTCAGCCTCGGTTCCATCGAAAGCTTAGCTCCTTTATTGACGAGCATCCACTAGAGCACATTGCTTTCCGGTCCATATCCTGTTGTGCCTTTTTTACTTCGGAAAGCAAATTGTTTGTCAAGTGAACTGGAATCTTAAAAAAAAGAAGAATGGCAGTCTCTTATCTCAGTGGCTGTACCAGCGAAGACAGAACCTCTCTGCCAACTTCAAATCTCAGCTCTGCCAGTGACTGGCCGTGGGAGCTGAGGAGGCTGAGTCGACCCCTCCGTTCTTCTGTTTCTGTGTATGTAAAGCAGGACTCCTAAAACAGTCACCGCAAGTCTGCTGTGAGAATTAAAATAAATGAGCACATGTTTAACATGCTTGGGATAACGTTTGGGATATATTAGGGGGCTTCCAAAAGTTCATAGACAAGTGGCATGAAAAAGATCAGAAAATGTTTCCATGAATATTTTGAAGCCCTTTCATAATAACCTTAAATAAACATTTGCGTATTTGCTTCTGCTGTATTCATAAAATACCTGAAAATTAAGAAGTTATTTCTGTAGTTGGTGGCAGTAGTGGTTTTGTTTGTGGTTTGGGTTTGTTTGTTTGTTTGTTTGATGGGGTAAAGACATGGTTACACAATTAGTAGTAACAGAAACCCAGTTAGCTAAAGAGCTAATTTAGGGTTGTGGTTAGTAAATAACAATGGCTCAAGGGGCAATGGGGACTCCATTGGTGTCCTAGTAACACGTCAGACTGCTAACCAAAAGGTCACCTGTTCAAAACCACCAGCCGCTCCTTAGGAGAAAGGTGGGCTTTCTACTCCCATAAAGAGTTACAGTCTCAGAAACGAACAGGGGCAGTTCCACCCTGTCAAATATGGTTGGCATCAACTTGATGGCAGGGAGTTTGGTTTTTGATTTTTATATAGACTGCACACTAAGAAAGGCTTTTACACTTTTAAGTGGTTGAGAAAGAAACCACAGGAAGAATTAATATCGCGTGCCACATGAAAATCACACAAAATTCACATTTCAGAGTCTCTATAGAAATGTTCTGGGGCACAGCCACACGTACCACCTGTGCGTGTTCGTTCTGTGCCGACTCTTGTGCAGTCACAGCAGCGCAGTCGAGGGAATGCAGTGGAAACCATAGGTCCTGTAGCACTGAAAATACTATTGGGCCTTTTTGAGAAAAAGTCTTCTGATGCCCAGTTTGGGTGATTGTTTGTTACGTTGATTACCTAATAAATGAACTCATTCCTTGTATACTTTTCTACTTGGACAAAACATCTAATCTTGCAAAAGAAAGCACATGACTTTAATTCATTGTCCTTGTGGCCAGCAAGCTTTTGTTTTGTTTTGATTTAGAAAAAGTATAGTTTTCCAACTTGGCTAAAATTCTGTTGGAACTGGCATACAAATTCATGAGCCGACTTAATTCAATTCCAGTTTATTGCCTATGAACAGACTTGCAAAAGAGAAAGAAAGAAAAACACATTCACTAAAGAATTTCAAGATTCTTCTCAATTCACTTCAAACTGAAAGTTCAAATATATGTCTGACTGTGTGTGTGTTTAATATGAATATTATCCCTTTGAAAATCACTTTGAGTTTTATGCTGGCTTTGGAAAACTACCTTTAACTAGTTGTCTGCTAATACATTGAAATTAATGTCTTTCTTATCAATACCATCACAGTCTACTAGTTTGTTATTTATTGGTAGTTATTAGATGGTTGGTGAATAGATTGTATGCACTTGATTTTGATAGAGAAGTAAACATAATGGATATTGTGAAGTTGGAGGGAGAAAAAACATAAAGGAGGAAAGGGGTTCCCATGTAGTTTGCTCAATGTAACTGGAAAATCAATCTCTCAGTGTGTTCTTCTACAGAAAGAATTTAAATGGACCCTAATTAGAGTCATTCCTTTTAGAACAGCTCTTTCTTGATTTTCACATGAAGACAGACGGTTAGACAGTAATACTGTACAAAAACAAAGGGGAAGTGCCAGCAACCCAAGTCCTAAAGATAACCAACCACACGCTGATGTCTCACACACAGATAGGATTAGGGTGTACCCACTGTCCCACTACTTGCCCCAATTACAATTGTTTCATGGACAGCGTTCCATGTCAGTGTTTATTAATAAGTGCCTGACTCCTTCATTGTTTGCAGTAATTGTAGTAAAATGTTTTATTCTAATACTATTTTATTTTAATATTCTTAAGTAGTAGTGGTGCACCCACAAAGAAAACCATCCATAAGGCATACAAGGGCATAGACTATGCAATGGGCATCTGGGTGGCACATGCAGTTTGCTACCAGAAAGGTTGGCAGTTTGAACCCACCCAGTGGTTCCATAGGGGTGCGGGGGAGTCATGGTTGCAGTGATTACACATTGGGCCTAGCAGTTTGAAACCACCAGTCCCTCCTCCGGGGAAAGATGGGGCTTTCTGCTCGCAGAAATAGTTACAGTCTCAAAAACCCACAGGGACAGTTCTATGACTCAGAACTAACTTGGTGGAAGTGAGAGGTTCCACACAATTAAGGTGTAGTGATCTGCTTCCTAAAAGTCGCAGCCAAGAACCCCCTATGGAAACTTCCTACTTTCTACATGGGCTGGGACCTACCCAACAGCAGATCACAAAGCAGCAAGATAGTCCGATGGCCAAACCCCCTCATGTACAGCCTCCACCATATGCCTCCCAGCTCTGCCCTTTCCTGAGGCAATCACTCTTAGCAGACCCTGCTCTTGGGAGCCCAGGCATAAATGTGGGATATCTTGTGGTAAATGTAGACCATCACTGGGCCATCTCACCTGGGTGCTTTAATCTCAGTTAATTTGAGAGCGTGTGGTTAACGTTGAATGGGACACTTGTTTTAATGAAGCCCTGCAGCTCAGCTTTGAATACTGCCAAAGCCTGCGAGTGGGCGATGGCCGGAGTGGGACTGGAATGAAGGAGCTGTGGGGTGGGGACTGTATTCTAGATCACAGGTACCCAAGTTTACTTGGTTTACCTCCTCCTATTCAGAAAAAAAAATTACTCGACATTCCCTTCAGCAATGATAAACTTTCATACAATAGCCCATAGTCCTGGATAAAGTGTAGGTATCTGCTTTTGCAGCCCTCCTGGAAATGCTGACATAGATACATCCACCTAGAGCCGAGATGTTCATGACTGAGTTGTTTGCTATACCTTCCCATCACACTGGGGCTTTTGTCATCTGTGCATATTAAGGTAGCCTCATGAACAAAAATGATCTAAAAAAACCCTCCCTCTTAGTACTTGTTTGGGTCAAATAGAAGGAACTGACCTGTATCCAATCTTTAGAGCAGTCATGTTCATAATGATGGACCAAGAGTCCCAGGTTGGTACTTCATGTTCATAGGCAGTATTTACTTCTGTATTAAAAAAAAAATACACAGTATGTCCACATTTAGAAGTACAGAATATATGTATGTTTGTGCTATACGTGCTGTATGCAACTAAGCAATTGAATAACATTTTATCAACCCCTGTTTCTTTTTGATGTAGCTGTATATCCAGTTTATATGTAAGTCTGTGTTTGTGTCTGTGTATAGCTACTTAGGACATGGAATCAGGAGAGCCCAGTCCCTGGAAAAAAGGACATGATGTTTGGTAAAGTAGCAAAGCCGCAAAAAAGAGAAGGCCCAGCGGCTGTATCGATGGCCCCGACACAGCCACTAAGAGCAGGAGAACGGCAGAGGACAGAGCAGTGTTTCATTCTGTCGTACGGCGTCACTGTGAATCGAACCGGACTTGACCGACAGCGCCTAACAGTGGCGACAGATAGCGATGTAGATATATACGTATGTATTCCCTGGGTAGTGCAAAGGGCGAATGTACTTCCTGCTAAATGGAAGGTTGGCAGTTCGAGGCCACCCAGAGATACCTCAGGAGAAAGGCCTGGTGATCTAACTTTGAATATTCATCCCTTGAAAACCCCGTGGAGCAGCTCTGCTCTGACAAACCTGGGGTGGCCCTGATTCAAACTTTACTTAACAACCAATGACTTGGATCATCTATTTTGTTAGTACATCCACTCCTCACTTATAGACATGGTTAGGTTCCAAAGATCCACTCATGATGTACAATCTATGTTACACAAAAACGGAGATGACCACATCAGATCACAAAATAGAGAAGGATGACTACATCATTGCTTAGCTGCCAAGCCACCACACGTCATGGTCCAGCCAAGTTGACATGTCACCTTACCATCAGGACCACTGCCACTCTTGCCGAATGTTCTGCCAAACATATGTCATTAACTACAAAGTAACCAGATAGTAGCTTTTTAATTATTGCCACGAATATGAAATGTCGAGTTACGGGGAGTTGTTGTAGTCGTCATCTTTATTGATTCATTTGTTTGTTCGTTTGTCAGGCTTCAAGTCCAGAGTGCTTCCAGTCAAGGTTAAAGATTGCCACTTAGAGCATCCTGAATCGTTTTACCTTTCCTTAAGTTCATATTGTTCTCAGGACCTTACAATTGCTCTGCTAATTTGTCTAAGGGAGTAAAATGTAATGGCATTTCAGTGTAAGCACCGACACCAGAGACCTCCTAGAGGCGAGCTGGTGATGGACAGGCAACCTCATCCTCCACTAGCCGCCAAGGTTGTATCATCAGCTAATCTGCAAACACCGCATGTGTTTGGTGCGCAGGAGTGTTGCGGTAAGAAGCTGTATGGTAAAGAGAAGTCGATTATGAGAACAGAGTCAAAACATGAAAATGAAGAACAAAAAAGGATTAAGTCCCTTAAGTGAGATGAGAGCCTTTTAACTGAAGCCCTTCTGTATTCCTGAGAAACCAGTATAGAAACCCTCGCAAGAAAAAGTGATGCTCTGCTACCTTCTACACTCTCATTTTGCTAATCTCTAGCTCACTGGTTCTCAACCTAGGGGTCTCGCCCCTTTTGAGGGTCGAACGACCCTTTCACAGGGGTCGCTTAAGACCATCAGAAAACACATCAATATTTTACAATATATAATTGCATATCATTTTGTGATTAATCACTATGCTTTAATTATGTTCGATTTGTAACAATGAAAATACATCCTGCATATCAGGTATTTACATGACGATTCATTACAGTAGCAAAATGACAGTTATGAAGTAGCAATGAAAATAATGTTATGGTTGGGGGGGTCACCACAGCATGAGGAACTGTACGGAAGGGTCGCAGCATTAGGAAGGCTGAGAACCACTGCTCTAGGTGGTATTGCCTCATAAGTAATAGCTCTAAACAAAATTAGAAGCCTTATTCTGAAATTCACTTTCAAATTTAGAGAAATAGTAGCTGCCTTTGACATATTTTAACTTTATCTCAACTTTAATTAATCATTACATTTGACCAAAATGAAGAGGCAATTGCTCAAACACTGCCGTTGAGTCAATGCCAACATACAGTTTCCCTGTAGGACAGAATAGAATTGCTCCACAGGGTTTCTGAGGCTGACAGCTCCACAGAAGCTGACCGCCTCACCTTTGCCTGTGGAGCTGTGAAGGCTTTAAGCTGAAAAGATCTCATTTAGCAGTCCAAGGGGATGCTGGGTATCTTAAAATCAGGAAAGGTGTGCACCAAGTGTGTATCGTTTAACTGTACCTTTCCATCTATTCGCCAAGCAAATAACCCCAGGCTGTGGAACAGAGAATGAGGCATCAGGATGGGAGGAAAGTTCTTTAACAACCTTCCGTATGCAAAAAGCACAGCTTTGCTGAAAGTGTAGAAGACCTCAAGATCAAAGACTTTACAGCCTTCAGTATGGATTACACCTCAACATACAGAAGAAAAAAAATTCTTGACAACTGGGCCAATAAGAAACGATCGAATTTGTTAAGGATTTGATCTTACAATCACTTTGATTCTTAATCAATCAATGCCCATGGAAGCGAGGCTCAAGAAATCAATGTATCGAATTGGAACATCTTTTAAATGTTCAAAAGCAAAGAGGTCACATGGAGGGCTGAGATGTTCCTGGCCTAAGCCATGATATTTTCAGTGGCCTCATTTGCGTGTGCGATCAGAGCAATGACTTAGGAAGGATATAGAATATTGAAATGTACCTTGGACTGCCGGAAGAGCAAGCACTCTGCTTTGTAAGCTGTATAGCCACAGGCTTTTGAGAAGCAAGAATCACAAGACTTTGTCTTACATGAAAGGGAACTTCAAAAAGTGTATGGAAAGATAGAAGTGAAAAACGATGGCATTTCCCAACACACCTCTTGAAGTCCCTTGTACTTTAGACTTGGCATCAGAAGGAACCAGTACCTAGAGAAGCACGCGGGCTTGTTAAGGTGGAGGGTCAGTAAAAAAGACCCTCAATGGACTGGATTACGCCATGGCTGCAGCCCTGAGCTCAGACATTACAACGGTTGTGAGAATGGCTCAGGACCAGGCACGGTTTCCCTGTGTTGTCTGTACGACTCCAGGGGTCGGAACCCCTGCTGGCACCAAACAACCGCAGCCAATGAAACAAAGCTTTTGTAAAAAATGCCACATGCGCTTATTATTATCTTAAGCATCCCAGTTAAATTGGGAGTGAAAATTCAAGTGCTTGAGTGCGGACTTTGTTTTACCAGTTTTCTGATGACTTCGATTGCCGTCACCTTAGCTGAGGAGTTTGGTTCACTAACAAAAGACACCAAAATAGATCTAGCTGGGGTCCTGGTGTTTCATTTAATAGTACATATTACGATGATAAGGACCATAATTAGTTTCAGATTTGCCTGCCTTCCCAGAGGACGAGATTTTTTTCCTTTTTGATGCCTACTTACGACATGGGAATGCCAGCAAGATTAATGTCACAACCTTTAGGGGCTGTTCAGGGTTTCCATGCCGTACCCTAAAGGATGTAGGGAGCAGAGTACGTTTACAATAAGCCACTTGCTACAGACAAGTAAAAATTGGGTTAATTGGGTTCACCTGATCCTCAGCTGGCAGCACCCCAATCAAGACATCAGTTCCTATTAGACAAAGGCGCACCAGTTTCCCCTACAAAATTCTCTCTTAAGTTGCACCTCTATATTCTGTAGCGTCTTAGAAAGAAAGAACTCATTTTTAAAGACATGTTAGAAATGTGTAGGATTTTTTTTCTCATTGTAACTGATTTGTCTTTTTCGATCAGGAAATCAATTTGGCTTTAATTTTTTATTGGTAGAATGCACTGATGACAACTAATGAACGAGTCATGCCCCATGATACTTATGCCCACTTCCTTTCAGCAGTGCCACGCAGCAGTGGCCTCCTCTTTAGCACTGCCTCTTCCTCTTTCCCAGAGGGGTTTCCATAATCCCCCTTGAAATATTTGTGATATGAAACTTAGCCTTTCTTTTATTGTGATTTTAATGCAGTGTTTGTAGATTTGACAAAAATTATCTTGGCAAGCTCAGATCCTTCATGCTTTTAAAATAGTTCATTTTAAAATTCCTATGGTAACTTCTGCCAATAGGCGTCCAAAGGCACTTTCAATATAGGGTTGGATGGAAGATGACTAAATCAGTCCAGCTCCTTTGAACAAAAATTTGGCAGCACTCATCAAGATTTTAAGTCAGCCAGAAGTGCCTTGCTCTCCTGTACCGACAGACGTGCGCAGGGGACAAAGGTGTGTGTGTACCAGGACCTCCAGGAGCAGCGTTGTTTGTGAGAGCAGCAGACTGGGAACAACCTCATTGTCATCCAGCAGGTAACTAGTTATTAGATCGTGGTTATGTACAATGCCATAGTCCGCAGTCTTTGCAAAGCATGAAGGAGATCTGTACGTGCTGGTATGGAAGCTCTCGGCCCCGTCTGGGGCCAGAGGATAGAAAGGAGAACACAGAGACTACTTCTGAAAGGATATCCAGAAATACCGTCCTAGAGGGAAAGTGGGTGAGATGTAGAATGAGAAAAGATTTCACTTTGATTATTCTTATACTATTGTACATTCTTGCCACTCTGGAAATCATTGTTTGCCTATTGTTATCCATGTGTGAGGGAACTCAAAACTGGATAGAAATAGCTGGAAAGCCTACACACCTGGAACTGTTGTTGTTAGGTTGGGAGAAGTGCAGTCCTTAGAGGCAAGGATGGCAAGACTTCATCTCACCTACTTCAGACATGTTTTCAGGAGAGACCAGTCCCTGGAGAAGGACATCCTGCTGGGTAAAGTGGACGGGCAGTGAAAGAGAGGAAGGCCCTCAACAAGTTGGATTGGTACCATGGCTGCAACAAGGGGTGCAGGCAGCAGAACAATTTTAAGGTTGGCACCTGGAAGTAGAGAAATTCTAAGAGTAGAACATTGTTTACAGTTACATTAAATACTGTAAGAATCCTTTTAGGAGTTGCGGTTCCACCTCACAGTGACCCTGTGCGCCACAGATCAAAACGCTGCCCGGTGCTGCACCATCCTCACAAGGGTCCCTGTGTTTGAGCCTATTGTTGCAGCCCCTCTGTCAATCCATGGAATGGAGGCCCTGCCTCTTTTTCACTGCCCCTCCCCTTTAGCAAGCGTGATGTCCATCTCCAGGGACTGGTCTCTCCTGATGATGTGTCCTAGCTTTATGAGACGAAGCCTCACCATCTTTGCTTCTAAGTGGCATTTTGGCTGTCCTTCTTCCAAAATGGATTTGTTGGTTCGTTACACCGCCTGTGGCACCGTCAGTATTCGCTTCCAGCACACATTTCAAATCCATCGATTCTACTTTGGTCTTCCTTATCCAACATCCGGCTTTCACATGCATCTTAGGCGACTGGGGAACACCACGGCTTGAGTCAAGCATACCTTAGTCTTCCAAGTCACAGCCTCGCTTTCAACACTTGAAAGAGATCTTTTGCAGCCAACTTACCTAATGCAAGGTGTCATTTGATCTCTTGACTGCTGCTTCCATGACAACTTCAAACTTTTCTCCATTTATCATGTTGTGAGGATTTGAAAGAATAGGCTGTCCACTTCAGAGGACTTAGCCACTGAAGAAAACCTTATGAATTTTAGGAGTAGCTCAGTTCTAAAAGCACACCCAGGCAAGCTATACCGATGAAAGGAATTCAATTCCTAAGAAAATTAGCTTAGTCAATTATCTGTCACTCTCAGATATGAGAAAGTACAGCAATGGCAAAATTAATAAGTCATCACTTCAGATTTTAAAAATGGATATTCATTAAAAAAAGAAAGGCTCCGATTTTAGAAACATACCTATTGAAAATTAAAATGTTTGAATGGTATGAGAAGTCCTAAAAAAGAACTGTGCAAGTATTGTAAAATAATTTCTAGCACTCTTGTTTCTAAAGGATTGTTGACATTTCTTCATTCAGTAAGTATTTACTAAGCCCTATTATATAGCAGTCACCACGAGGTTCTGAAAAGAAAAAGAGAAATGTGGCATTTGGCATTGTCTGCTGGAAGACAGTGGACAGTTCAATCAGCATTTGTGAATTGCTAAGGCAGGTAACACAAGTAGGAATTGTGTGGCAAGATGTGGTAGTCACCTAATCTGGTGTCAATTTAAGGATTAAGAGTGTAGGGGTGGAGTCCAGGCTGTCATTCTGGAGATAGCCAATGAGACTTCTGTGGACATGGCCTTCTCCTGAGAATTCTGGGAAATCTGGTACTTCCTCCTTGGAGGTGGAAGACACCTCTCTCTCTGTGACTCCCTGGGAGACATTGTAGAAGACAAGTCACATGGATACAACCAGACCTCGGAAGCTGAAGAAGCCACAGAGAGACCCCTGCCAGCGCTGAGATGTTTCCAATGACACTGGATCCAAAGACTTTACACCCGCTGGCTTGTGATCTTCTGCATTCGGCGTCACTGCATGTGTTTCGTGAGTCTGAAGAGGACTTTATAAATTGATATCGGACATATGGGCTAATATCAGACTTAGGGACTTGATCTGGACTGGGCTGGGATGTTTTCTCAATATTCAATTGCTCCTGTATATAAATCTCTTTCTTATACACATGTGTGTGTCCGTGGATGTGTTTCTCTAGTCTACCCAGACTAACACACAAGACAAGGAGGAGAAGAACATTCGTGAAGAATTGTCAAGGCATATGAGATCTGTCCTGTTTGGCCAACTTCTGAAATGCAGTTCTAATAACACTAAGACCAGTGAGTGAAAGGCTGGAATATCCATTGGCTCTATGGGGTGGATATCATAACAGGGAGCCATAAAAAATAGTTGTAGGACAAGAAAAACATGATTAGATTTGCATTTTAAAGACTATTCATTAACTACCAGGGAAAGATAATGAACTGAATGCATCTTTAACTTTTGCCCTTTCCTAAGACCATTGAAACATATTGTAATTTAAAAAATTATATGTACACACGAGTGGTTTCAGAAAGTGCATGGAAAAAAATGAATTGAAAGGTAATAAAGATTTTCCACAAATTTTTGAAATCCCATCCCATATATACAATAAGTCCTCATGAGACTATGGATTGGGGGTTGGACTGCTAGCCACTAGGCGTGTATCCCACCCACCCATCTCCCAATAGGAGAAAGATGAGGCTATCTTCCCCTGTGAAGACCTCAATCTCAGAAACTCTGTGGAGGGTCCCTATGAAAGGAAATCCACTCAATGACACTTGATGGTGGGCTCCTCTGTAGATGGACTGGTTAATAGTGATTCTGGCCCATTATAACAGAGTAGCATTATTCCAAAGATTTTCTGAGACACCATTTATGGAAGTAGATAGCTTCATCTTTCTCCCTTAGAACACCTGGTGGGTTTGAACCACCAACCTTCCCATTTGCAGCCCAAAGATTATCCCACAGTACCACCAGGTGTCCTTACCATGTGTATTATTGTTGTTGTTGTTGATTGTTGTTTTATGTCATCTTGTACATATGTGCAAGGGGTACCCCTCCCAAATGGGATTTTTTTCAAAGCTATGTATTTAAATTTTTTTTTTTTACAAAACAACCTTATTGCCTTCAAACCACTCTCCATTACACGTAATACATTAGTCAATTCTGCGATTCCATTCTTGGAGACATTTTTAAAACTCCTGTTTGGATGGGTGACAGCACCTCGTTTTTTTCTTCATCTAACAACCTTATTGCCTTCAAACCACTCTCCATTACACGTAATACATTAGTCAATTCTGCGATTCCATTCTTGGAGACATTTTTAAAACTCCTGTTTGGATGGGTGACAGCACCTCGTTTTTTTCTTCATCTCTTCTACATTGTCACATCGCTGTCCTTTCATGTCCCTCTTCATTCGAGGAAATAAAAAGAAGTCGCACAGAGCAAGGTCAGGTGAGTAAGGTGCGTGGAGCAAGAGAGGCCTGCTATTTTTTTTGCCCAAAACTAGGAGGTGCAGTGTTGTGGTGGCAAAACCAGTCTCCCGTCTGCCACAAATCAGGCCTTTTTTTGTCACACACTCTTAGGCAATCTTTTCAGAACCTCTAAATAGAAAGCTTGATTAACAGTCTGACCTGGTGGAATGACCTTCAAATGCACTAACCCCCTCATATCAAACACAAATGAGCATCAAATTTTGGGGGATATCCCCTTGTATATGTGTATATATACCTATATATAATTTTTTAATGCATAGATATTTGGAACAAAAGAAACTGTTTTTAGAAGCTGGAAAACCAAACTAGTCTGTCGTATCTAACTTAAGAGACCTACGTAAGAACATATACCAAGGAGGTATAAATACTCAAAGAAGCAACTCTAAGGGTTGAAGATGGCTGCCTTCTGGGGCAGAGACATGATACGTGCATTTTTAAGTAAAAAAAAAAAAAAGACCCAAAAAACTATAAAACTACTTGACTACATTATGTTATGTATATAGCCAAAGATTCAAATTATGTATATAGTCAAAGATTTAATTTTAAAAATTAAAAGACTATTCTAGCTGCAGCATTGGGGGCAGATGAGAAAGATGGAAGACTAGATGCAGAAAGACAATCCAGGAGGGAAGATCGGACTTTGAAAGGTGCTTCAGGGAAGGAGCACATTTGAGGCTACATTGAGTTTGGAGATGGCAAAGTGGCCAAGATGAGCTGCAGTTGGAGCCACAGGAGTGGGAAGAAAATGCCTTTGAAAGCAACGGAAAGGCAAAAAAAAAAAAAAAAAAGAAAACAACGGAAAGGCAGTCGAGGGTGAAGGCTAGAGCACATTTTCATTAGCATATTTATATTGTTGGTGGAAAATGCCATCTCCAATATTACTAACCTACTCAGTTCATGTATACAGCACTTTTAAGAATGGCAGGTGCATGCATTCTTTGAGAGCAAACGCTTAGATCTTCAAATAAGAAATAGTTCATTATACTTTTAAATATATTTTAGGGATTTGGTTGTCTTTTTTAGTTTTTGTTTTATTTTGTAATAAAATAAAAGAGAGTAATAAATAAGAATGTTTGGGAACTTTGTTGACATGTGAAATACCTACCCCTCCTTTTTTTTTTTTTTATAAACAAAGTGATTTCGGCACACAGTATTTCATTTAATGCTTTCAACAGCCAAATTAGTTGAGAATTATTATCTCTTGCTTTCAAAAGTTATGGAAACAGGTACACAAAAAAACGTATGTGACTTGTCTTAGTGAGAGAAAGATGAGGCTTTTTACTCCCATCAAGAGTTCATGTCTTGGAAACCCACAGGGGCAGCCCTACCCTGCCCTATAGGGTCACTGTGAGTTGGCATCCACTGGATGGCAGGAACTTTGAGTTTGGCTTGTCTTAAAGACATACCGTGAGAAGTTGCCATTAAAAAACATGCATCTCCCCACTTCAGTTCATCTAGTTAAAAGCTTGTGTAACAAATTCATTTTCATTCAATATTTCATATTCACATTGTTTCATGGCGTAAGTTGCCATCCTTGCAGGTGTCAGCCCCCTCAGCTGCCCCTTCCCATTCATTCCATTCCCCTGCCTGTCTCATCTGTGCTCTGGGTAACTTGTTTCCCTTTTTGGTCTCTTACAGTTGATGGTTCTGAGGAGTTTATTCCTCCGGCTTGCTGTTTATTTGATGGGCAGCCTATTTGGGGGGCTGAAAGGCGGTTTCTGGGAGTGGCTTTAGTTCCGTTAGAAGGTTGTCTTCAGGTAATAATAATCTAGGGGTTCCTTTGATCTCTGTCAGACCCGTAAGTCTGATCTTTTTTGTGAATTGGAATTGTGTTCTGCATTTTTCATCCACTCTAACCAAGACCATCTCTTGTGTTCCGAGTCGCAGCCATCAGTCCTGGTCACTGGGCAACGTGTTTGTTTTTCTCCTGATCTCAGTAAAGAGGCTGTGGTTCATGTGGGCCATTAGACCTTGAGTCTTCAGTTTTCTTCATTCTCCTTGGCTTCAGATGGGAAGAGGCCAACTGTGCCATTATTGGTGCCTGCAAGTTTTTAACAGCCCAGATGCTACTCACGCTAAATTAGGATGTAGATCGCTCTCTATATGAACTGTCTGATGACAGTTGGCCTAATTGTATTACAGCTTCTACTTTGTAACTCACTGCATACTTGAGGTTGCATGGAAACATGGTCCAGTCTAGCTTTAGTTTCGTTTTGGTTTGGGAACAGTGGTGAGCATCCAAAGTTTGCCTTAATAGTAATGGCCCTAAAGAAGTAGAGCAAAATAGTACTACTACCATCGTTTCTCTGAATCCAAGTAGAAAAGGAATTGTTTTGGAGGGTCTAAAAACAACCCAGAGTGACGTTGTAAAACATTTTCTTCAATCAGTGACTGACATGCAAAATATGTGAACTTAAAAACAGCACCTCGATTGCATTTATTAGTAGTATGTATTCATTTAGGGATGGGAGAAAGTTGTCAAATATAAATGCAGCTTTCACCAACAATCCAAGCACTAAGCATTTTCTAAGTAGATCACAATTTACTCTACAGATTAACTTTTAACATCTCTAATCCTTTAGCACCAACTTGATGTGTTTCCTACTTCTTTCTTCAAAGGGCAGATTGAGATGCAATAGCTTTTATTGTTACTGAGCAAATGATGAGTACTGTTATTCGCTAGGTTGTGTGTATTTGAAGCTTATGTTCTTTTCTTTTTTTAAATAATTTTATTGGGGGCTCATACAACTCTTATCACAAGCCATGCATACATCAATTGTGTAAAGCACATTTGTACATCCATTGCCCTCATCATTCTCAAAACATTTGTTCTCCACTTAACCCCCTGGCATCAGCTCAATTATCCCCCTCCCTCCCTGCTACCACCTCCCTCATGGCTTTATAATTTATAAATTATTATTTTGTTATATCTTACACTGTCCAACGTCTCCCTTCACCCACTTTTCTGTTGTCCGTCCCCCAGGGAGGAGGTTATATGTAGATCCCTGTAATCGGCTCCCCCTTTCCACCCCACCCTCCCTCCACAAAGCTTATGTTCTTTTTAGCAAAACTGAGCTTTAAGGTGTTTGGATGCCTTAGCTTACTTATGTCAGGTCCCGGAAACACGAATTCCACAATTGCCTGGAAGAGGTGGATTTAAAAAAAAAAAAATCAATGAACTCTTGTGGAGTTACTTTAGAAAGTTGTTAGGTTTGGCAATTGCTGATAAAATTAAACATTTAACAAACCAGCTAGTGATGGTTACCAGATCGTTACGCAAGAGAGGGGAAGACATGTATGTACACAAAGACTTGGGCACGAGTGCTTCTAGCAGCCTTCTTCGGGGAAACGAGAAGTTGACAGCACTCAGATGCTCATCAGTGAGTGAGTGGATAAAGAAATTGTCTTGTATTCATACAATGGAATACCACTCAGCTTAGAAAAGAATCATCTGCCGAGATGCGCAAAGGCTGTATAACTTCGGAAGGCAATTGTATTGGGCCCTGTGCCTGTGAACCGTTATCAGAGCAGGCAGCCTCTTCTCTTTCCGAAGCGTAGCCCGGGCTGCCACCAGGCCTCCTACAAGAACCGGATGACTCATAGGAAATTCTAGAACAGGCCACACAAATTCATGAACGCACTTTGCACGACGTGGGCATGGGGGCCCGGAGAAGGACGACAAAGATGGAGGGACTGAGTGAGCCGATGTAGTATCAGGACAGCGAAAACAAAATGCTCCCGGCACAGCTCCTGCTGCCTCTGCGCCAGTGACGGAATTGGCCATTTCAAGTAGCAGCCCGTTCCATAAGTGACAACCACGGAGCGTGCGCGCCTCTTCCTTGCACGGGCGTCGCCCACTTTTCCAAAGCTCACCGTGCCACTGTCGGCGCTTATGAAGATGGGCAGCAAGCCTCTGAGAGGGCGCTGTTGGTCGAGAGCGAGGCCTTAAACAAGCACCACGGAGGGAGCAGAGCAGCGAGAACCGGCCGCAGGCAGACAGCTTTCTCCAAGGAGCGGGTTTGAACCACCCATCTTGTAAGTCAGCAACCCAGCACTAAACTCACGGATCCAGCAGGGCTACTTTTATGTGTCAGGGTTATTTTATGTGTTGTACGCTATTTGGCAGGCTGATTTTGGATCTGGAAATGTTCAAAATGCTTTCCTATATAAAGTACTGATCATTTCTTGGCTTTGCTCCACTGTGACTAACAGAAGGCTCCCTAGGCTCCCAGGGCAAACCTATCCCCCAGTTGAAACGTGCTTCCTGAGTTAGTCCTGGCAACCCCCAGGGGCAATTCCACGCTGTCCTCCAGGGGCACTGTGCAGCAGCATCTACTGGTTGGCAGTGAGTTTGGTTTTGGCTGGGGGCAAGGTGCCTACTCTTCGTGAGTCTCTGTTTCACGACTTGCAAGATGGCAGCAATGCAGATTTCCACGTGGGGATACGAGAGCATGGGTAGGAAATCCCTTTGCAGGTCTGCACATGGCTTCCCAGACTTTGTTGGCCTCAAAAACTCACACCGAGTCCACTCCGACTCAAGACAACCCTGCAGGACAGAGCTGAACTGCCCCTGTGTGTTTCTGAGATTCTAACGCTTGACGAGATGGGAAAGCCCCAACGCGCTCCCTGGGAGAGGCTGGTGCTCTCAAACTGCCGGCCTGGGAGATCACAGCCCAACACATAACCACGATGCCATGGCCCCCTTCTGGGGGGGGGGGGGGGATGACTGAACTGTCATCTCTAGATTCACGTGACTCTGGTTCTGGTCTCAGACTTAAAATCCGTGGGACTGTCACCTTGTCTTGCTTTGAAATCAAGAGCCACCAGATGACAGTACAACAAAAACAAAGCGACGGCTTCAGTGGACTCGGCCCAGTCAACAAGGAGTTAATAACATTATCTCAGTATACAGAGAAGTCTTACAAGTCACCTGAGTAAGACATCAAAAGTCTCTCTCTCTCTCTCTCTCTCTCTATCTATATATATATGCTTCAAATTTCCCTGTCATTTATCATATCATGACATTTGTCTGAATGGCAGCGTGTCAGTCTGGTGATGAATGACGTGTTTATCTCCGAGGATGTAAGTCCCTGGAAATAAGCTAGATTGACATGCACATTTCCCTTCTGTGGCTGGTGCTCACATTCGCACACTGGCACACACCGGGGCATAGATTTACACACATGCCCACATCACGGTGAGCATTAATACGTTCCTTGAGCAAAGAGCAGATGACCTCCTGTGATTCTCTAAGGTTTCCTCAACTGGAAATAATGACAGTTTGGTCTTTCGAATACAACGAAGCTGTCACTTTACCCAAGTAGCCCATTTTCCATCAGCTCAGCATGTAAACCAAAAGTAAGAGTTAGCATATGAAGATGTTTTATAACGCATATTGTATTAGATCTTACAGTAATTGATGGCATTAGCTATTACATTCCTTGTTTTTTCTTCCTTTTTGATAGAATGTTCTACTTATTATTCTTCGCAGTCTTTATTATTGAGTGAATTTTCTATTTTAGCTATCAAGATATTGGTGAGACTATAAAACTTGTTTTGATAAGGATACTCCTTTTGAAATACAGTATTCCAAAGCAATTAAAATAAAAACATTTTATTATTGTCTTAATATTAAACAAAGGTCATATATCTTTTCATTGGGGAAACTTGTCTTGTTGTTAGGATGTTGATGGTTCTTGTTGGTTCTTGATGGTTCAAGTTGGTTCTGATTCATACTGACCCAAAATACAGCAGACCAAACTATTGCCCGGTCGTGCCATCCTCACAATTGTTCTGTTTGTGCCCGGGTTGCGGCCATCGCGTCAGTCCACCTTGTTGAGACCTTCCCCCTTTTTGCTCCCCCTCCCCCGGCCAAGCACGTTGTCCTTCTCCAGGAACTGGCCGCTCCTGAGAACATGTCCAAAGTACAGGAGGTGGAATCCAAGGAGCACTCTGGCTGCACTTCTTCCCAGACAAATTTGTTTGTCCTTTTAGCCGTCTGTGGTCCTTTCAATAATCTTCACCAGCACCACAACTCAAATGCACCCATGATGCCTTGGTGCTTCTCATTCCATGTCCAACTTTCAAATGCACCGGAGGCGATTGGAAATGCCATGGCTTGGACCACCCGCACCTTAGTCCTCCTGAAGCCGCACCTTAGTCCTGCTGACGCCGCACCTTAGTCCTCCTGACGCCACACCTTAGTCCTGCTGACGTCTTTGTTCTTCCACGTTTGAAAGACGTTTTGTGCGGCAGGTTTGCCCGATGTAAACCCTTTGGGTTCTTTACAACTACTTCCATGAAGATTAGTTGTTGATCACAGCAAAATGCAATCCTTCACAACTTCACTCTTTTTTTCTGTCTTTCCGTGTGTCGTCTATTGTAAGAACTTGTCCAGTTGTAAGAATTTGGGGGTTGTTTTGTTTTGTTTTTCATTGAGTTGCAAGTCATACTGAAGGCTACAGCCCTTGATCTTCAAATCCTCTGCTTGTTTCAACAAGTAAGGTTGTGTGGTCTTGCGTATTTTGGTCTTGCATATGAACAAATCTTAGTTTGTGAATCAGCCTTTCTCCGATCCAAATACCAAGTTCTTCATACAGTCCAAATAGGATTATTTGTTTGCCATACAGCTTGAATAAGTATGGTGGAAGGATGTCATTCCAGCTTAACACCTTTCCTGGTTTTAAAACATGCCGTGTTCCCTTTTTCTGTTCAGATGTCTTTTGGAATTCCCATTCTTCTCAATGTGATCCATGATGTGTTGTGATCCACACAGTTGGATGCCTTTGCATAGTCCATAAAACACAAATAAGCATCTCTCTGGTATACTCTGCATTCAGTTAATATTTAACAGATGTCAACAACTGTAGTATTAAGTTAAATTGTGAAGGATGGGTAAGGGGAGCCAGCCCCCACCAGCTGCTACTACTACCCACGGGTTCAGTAATGCACAATTGTACAGTTGAGATATATAAGTATTATATTAAAGTCATCAAGAGCATGAGAGATACAATAATGCAGTTGGACACATTACATGGTAGCATTGTTCACCTCAGCCCAGCTTGGTGGTCCACGTGGAGAGAGGGGGAAGGGAAGGAGGGCAAGGGAATGAGGGAGAGAGGGGAGTGACCTGGGCACGCAACCAGGGGGGAGAGCGTTTCTATTGCTGACCCACACCTATACAGTGAACCCTCGCCACTTGGCGCTTCGACTTCCGTGGCTTCACTCTAT
This sequence comes from Echinops telfairi, assembly GCF_000313985.2. Lineage (NCBI taxonomy): Eukaryota > Metazoa > Chordata > Mammalia > Afrosoricida > Tenrecidae > Echinops > Echinops telfairi. The sequence goes on from NW_022103928.1 coordinate 56,243,046, forward strand.
CGCGGTTTTTGGGTAACAGTGCATGCTCTGTCATTACTGCCACTGATTGGCTCATACTGTACATGCTTGATGCCATAAATAATATAATAAATAATAAATGATAATTGTAACATCCAAAATGTTTTACTGTATTTTCCCTTTTTCGTTTAATAAATTGGGTAATACGAGTGTAATGGTGACTAAAGGGTGTTTTTTCATGTCCTCTATGCGCTAACTACGAAAATATTTGATTTACAAATAAGGAATCCTACTTCACGGAATTTCATTTATCACGGTAGGGTCTAGAACCGATTAACCGCGATAAACGAGGGTTCTCTGTATATCTTTTGGGGGCATGCCAGCCCAGTAATTACAGGTAGAGACATACGTCACAGGTAGGGGCTGCACTATAGGTTACACATTAATGAGGGGGTGGTCTCTGGGTCTCCATAGGAACCATTATCAGTAGGTTGAAAACTCCGCCTACAGGAACCTGTCCATTGTCCCCAGAGGCAGGGAGCAGGGCCCACTGCAGTTTGGCAATTGATTGCCCTCAGGGGGGGAATGCCTGTGCATCTGACCTCCCCCCACAAACAATGATATCTCTTGTGTTACATTCTCTTCTGAATCCATATCAATTTCTGGTAGCTGTCGCTGTACTCCTGTCACTGTTTTTGAATTATCTTCAGCAAAATTTAACTTGCATGTGATATCTGTTCCATAATTTTCACATTCTGTTGGCTCAACTTTCTTTGGCATGCACACAACTATTGAGCTCTTTCAGTAAGTTGGCCAGGTAGCTGTCTTCCAAATGTTTTGACATAGAAAAGTGAGTGTTTATAGTACTTCTTCAGCTTGCTGAAACATTTCAATAGATATTCTGTCAATTCTTGAAACCTTGTTATTTTTTAATAATGCCTTCAGAGCAACTTCAGTACATTACTAAGAAAAAGCTTAGTAATATAAACTTTAAAAAGAAAGTAAATAGTTATTGAATCCTCCACTCAGAAATCATCTAATTTAATGTTGCTAGTTTTCCCTAGCATAGGTATTTTTAAATGAACCAATCTGCTCTGTAACCAATCTCTTTCATATAAAAATCTACCATAACTCAAAAGAGTTAAAAGGAATGAAAATAGAATCGCATTTGCCACTGCTCATTATAGCATTATTCATGATATCTGAAAAGTGGAAATAATCCCAATGTCCACCAACAAATGAATGGATAAGCAAAACATAGCACAAGGGGGCTTCATAAATTTGTGTAAAAATTAAAAGATAATGTTTCCTCCCCGCTCCCACTACCATGACTCGAATTCGATATTGCAAGTCTGGCTAGACCAGAGGAGGTACACTGGTACAGATGGGAACTGAAAATACAGGGAATCCAGGACGGATGAGCCCTATAGGACCAGTGGTGTGAGTGGCAAAACAGGGAGGGTAAAGGGAGAATGGGTAGCAAAGAGGGAACCGATTACATGGAACTGTGTGTGACCTCCTCCCTGGGGGACAGACAACCGAAAAGTGGATGAAGGGAGACGTCGGACAGGGCAAGATATGACAAAATACCCATTTATAAACTATCAAGGGCTCATGTGGGAGGGGGGAGCGGGGAGGGAGGGGAAAAATGAGGACCTAATGTCGGGGGTTTAAATGGAGAGAAAATGTTTTGAGAAACGATGTACAAATGCGCTTTACACAATTGATGTGTGTATGGATTGGGATAACAGTTGTATGAGCCCCTAATAAAATGTTAAAAAAATATAATGGAATTTCCACAGACTTTTTGAAGCCCCTTATGTATACATACAGTGGACTTTTCCTCAGTCATAGCTGTTATTGTTGCTAGATGCCATCGAGTTGGATCAGACCCATAATAGCCCTGTGCACAATGGCACGGAACACTGTCTGGTCCTGCGCCATCCTCACAATTGCTCCTAAGCTTGAGCCTGTTGTTTGTTGCAGCCATGGTTGTCAGTCCATCTTGTTGAGATGGACTTCCTCTTTTATACTGTCCCTCTACTTTACAAACAGGATGTCCTCCAGAGACTGGTCTCTCCTGACAACCTGCCCAAAGTCTGTAAGACAAAGTCTCGCCATCCTTGCTTCTAAGGAACACTCCGGCCGAACTTCTTCCAAGCCCGATTTGTTTGTACTGTCAGTATTCTTCACCAGCACCACAATCAAGTACACTGACTCTCCCTCAGCCACAGAGGAATGAAATCCTGATACAACATGCATGAAACTGAAAAACATCATGCTGAGAGGAATGAGTCAGTAACTGTGGTAGTGGCATGAGGGCTCTGTGTGATGTCTGACTTAACTAGGTGGAAGGAGATGTCAGCCCAAGACATACCTCGGCCGTCATTTCTGCTTTACCAATGTTGACACCAACAGTCCCGCCCAAGGCACCCTGCTTCTATGTAATCCATTAAAATGGACACATACAACTCTCACACAACGCTCAGAACGATCGGGGAAGCTAACAGATTACAGTTCGGGATCAGAAATATTTGGGATACAGTCCTTTAGTTTTGTTGTAGGGCTTCTGTTCAGCCATGCCCAGAGCCAGCCCACTCTCTGGTCCTTGGCCTCTCAGGAATGTGGTCCTTTGGCCTCTGCCTGGCCCTGTCCTTAGCCTGCAGGTGCTTAGCTCTAACGGCCATGGGTCAGCAAACGTAATTCCTAGACTTCGTGCCTGGAGGCACCTCACTCCAGCAAGGGAACCTGTTGGGCAAAGTTACTCTGCCGTACCCCCTCCATGGGCCACGAAGCCCACTGCTCCAGCTCTTGGTCATGCCACCTCTCCTCTGCCACTTCTCTGGTGTCCCAGCTCTGACTTCTGGATCAAGGGGTGCAGCATGCAAGAAGACACGCCCCACTTCTGACTCCTCTTTCTGGATGGTAGTGAATGCCCCCATCGCTGCCTCTGATGTGCTCAGTTTACATCTAGCAGGATGGCAGAGTTGACCGATCCCATTGTTAGAGCTGTCTATATCCTACTTGCCTGGTTCCCACCCACTCGTTTGGTGAGCGTTGCGGAGACTGTGTCTGAACGAGCCCGATCAAATAATTCACTGCACCACAGTCGCAGAAGAGACCATTACTGAGTGACCTCAGTTACATAAATCAGGCAAGTAGATAGAAACCAGACCATTTTAGTGGTTATCAGGGCCGAAAGGGAAGGGGAAAGAGGGAATGATTATACAGGCAGCCCGGAGTTCTGTGTTCATGGTGGTAGGATAATTGGAATAATTGAGAAGGGGATAATGATAGTGTACAATATGTAGACTATCATGGGATATCACTGAATTATACATGCAGAAATTATTAAACTGGCAAACACTTTGTTATGTGTATTTTACCTAAATAAAGGCTCAAAATATTTATTGCAAAAGTACTCCCCAAGGAGTTTGTATCAGTTATACTCCTACACGTAGTAAATGAGTATACACTTTTCCTCAGACTTTGCCTAGTGTTAGGGGCTTTTTTATTGCTAATTAACAGGCCAAGTAATTTTATATTAAATTTTGTATTTCTATATTAGTGTGGTTGAACAATCTAAAAATTACTAGTTTAAAGTCATTTGCTAATTTCTGTGGTGGAGTGTTTTCTCATTCTTCTTAAGGAGTGCTGGCTGCCCTGTAGGGTAAGTGCTGAACTGCTAACTGCAAGGTTGGTGGTTCAAACCCACTAGCCATCCCGTGGGAGACACTGGAATTTATTTCATATCAGACAGTAAGATTCATATCTAATATGCCTTTACTGTATCCAGAGTACACAGTAGCACCTCAAAGTCAGTACTTGGTTAATAAATGAATGGGTTCTATATGCCTATTGGAGGAACAGTGGGTTACAAAATAGGCTGCATACCACAAGATCAGAAGTTCAAAACCACTAGCAGCTCCTCAAGAGAGAGAGAGAGATGAGGCTTTCTACTCTTGTTAAAAAAAAAAGAAGAAAAGTTACAGTCTCAGAAACCCAAGGGGGCAGTTCTACCCTGCCCTATGGGGTCACTAGGAGTCATAATCAGTTCAATGTAAGTGAGGGTTTTTTTTTTTTCTTCTTTCTTTTTTTTTAATATGCCGATTGTAAGTGTTCAATTTTCTCCCCAATATTGCCTTTGACTTTTTAACAGCTGTACTATATTGACTTTCAGGAAATTGCACACTATTAAAGTGCAACGTGATAACTTCTGATATGTGTGTACATCCTAGAAACCATTAGCACAATCAACATTATCTCTCGTATCCTTTATCTCTAATGGATCGATGTCTGTCTGCTCCGTGTGCTTATTCCCATCTCTTCCTTTCAGCCCTCCTTGTCTCCCTGACCCCAGGCAGCTATTGTCTTGATTTCTATAGAGTTTCTGGATAGTTCACATTCTTCTAAAATATGATAGAAGTGGGATCACACACTATGAACTCTTTTTACACCTGGCATCTCCCTTAGAGTATAATGTAGTTCAGATTCATTCAGAGTGCAGTGTGGATCGATAGTTTGATCTTTTACATTGCCTAATAGTAGTGTATTGTATGGGTATGGCTTATTTATCCATGCACCTATTGATAGACATTTGAGTTGTTTCTGATTCGGGGTTACTACACATAAAGCTGCTATGACTATCTTTGGTGTAAGTGTTTGTATGGCTATATGCTTGCTCTTCCCTTAAGACTAATCTCCAGCACGGGATTAGCCAGATCATATGGTAAGTACATCTTTAACTTCTTAAGAAAATGCCAAACTGTTTTTCAAAATGTTTGTACCATGTACATTTCTCTTAGCAATGTATAGTGAGTCTTGGTGGGGCAGTGGTTCAGCACTCAGCTATTCACCAAGAGGTCAGAGGTTTAACCCCAGCAGCTGCTCCAAGGGAGAAAGATGCTGCAGTCTGCTTCTGTAAAGATGGATCACCTTGGAAACCTTTGAGACCATTGGACTCTGTCCTGTCATGTCACTGTGAATTCAACTCTACCTATAGGAATGTGTTTGGGGGGGTTTAACAGTGTGTAATCCTCATCAACACTTAGTATAGTTAGTTTTTTGCCGCTATTTTTGTTTTGTTCTAATGGGTACCTAATGATAACCCTCATTTTAATTTGCATTTCCCAAATAACATACAATCTTGAGCACCTTCTCATGTCTTCCTTTGTGCGCTGTGTCTGTTTTTGTGAAGTGTCTGTTCACATCCTTGGCCTATTTCGTAATTGGGTGGTTTATTTTCTTAGTGAGTTTTACAAGTCCTCTCTTTATTCTGGATGCAGTTTTTTTTTTTAAATCATGGACACTATTTACAAGCATGTTCTCCATCACTGTGGTTGTCCTTTCCTTTTCTGAACCGTGTCGCCGTTTGAAGAGTAAACCTTCTTAACAGTCCACTTCTTGGCATGTGCTTTTGCTAAGATGACTTTGCTTAAGGCAGGTCAACGTGGTTTCTTTGAGGACATTTTTGAATATGTGTTTATGCAAGGGGACTTGTCATCGAAAAATGCAGTGAGACGATCACGGAGTTCCCCAGGAACTTGTTGCAGTCGTGTCATGTATGCTGTGACGTAGGGCTCAGCCTTTCGCTCGCTTGTTTTTGCTGTATGTTGGGCTGGCTTTTGTTTTGATTTGGCTTTGGCTTTTTATTTTTATTTTGGCAAATGTGTCCGATCACCTCAGTGTCTCTTGGAGAGACTGCCCTTCCTCTACTGACTTCGCTTTGCAATTTCATCCACCTGTATGTATCTTGTTGTTGCCACACATTTCTCTTTTACCTATGTGATAAGCCCCCATATCACGTTGTTATTATTTATTTAAATAGTTAATCAGGTAAAGAAATTTAAACATTAAGAAAAATAAGTTGTATACTTTCCATGTAGTTCTAATTCCCAGTATTCATTCTCTATAGCGATCTGTATTACTACCTGCTCATATCACATATACTCTGTCTGAAGAAATAGCCTTTCACGTTTCTTATATTGTGCTGGGCTCGTGATGAAGTCTTTCCGCTGTGTCTGTACAAAACCATCTTCATTTTGTCTGTCTTTTTTCTTTTTCTGGGCATAGAAGTCTAGATTGACAACTGTTGTGGGGTTGGGTGTTTTGCTATTGTTGTTACTGCTTTTTTCTTCTTTCTTTCTTTAAAAATGTTGTCCCATGATCTTCTCAAGTTGCATTGTTTCCAACGAGACGTCTGTGGTCGTCCGAGGCAGTCTCCTGCCGTGTGTTCTGTTGCTGTTCCCCAACTGTCTGGGATTTTCTTTCATCAGGGGCCTGGAGCAGTCCTCTCCTAGCGTCCCTTGCTGCAGTTTCTTCATGCTTCTTGTGCTTTGGTTGCGCTGGGCATTTTGCATCCGTCTGTGTATAGCTCACCCCATTTGGGGGAAAAGTCTGCCCTTGTTTCTTCCTGTGATTCTTGGACCCTTCCGTTCCTCCCCTCCCCATCACGAGTGTGTGAGAGGGCTGAACGGTCACCGACACTGCGCTTCGTTCTGGAGAGTTTCTGCTGCAACACCTTCCGGGAACTAGTGTTTTCTCAGTGATGCATATTTATTATGACACCAATCCATTCCAGGGTAGTTTTCATGGTCTTCATTGTAGTTTCAACTCTGGTGGCTTTATTAGGGTCTATGTTATCTTGTTTACCTTTGCACTCTTTAAACTTCAAAATAGCATTCTACACCCACTGTCTGTACATGCTTGTTTTAACATCTGTATCAGTTTGGGATCAATTTTGGTTCATTACATATCTAACTGAGAGTCACATTTCTTGCTTTTCTTGCTTAATCATTATTATTGCAAGAGAGACATTATGAACTTCGTTGGGTGGTAGATTTTGTAAAAAACATTTTTCTACAAATCTTCTTGAGCTTTGTTCTAGTGCACAGTTAAGATCGTCCTTTGGGTTTTGCTTGTAAGACTTGTTGAGTGAAACAACGCCAGCAGTCAAGACAAGACCTTCTGTGTCCACGACCCGTTGCCTTGTGCATTACAGGGTTGTTCAGTCAGGATAATGGGAACAGGCACTATTCAGAGCCTGGTGTGAGTATAGAACACGGGATTTTTCCTTGCCCCTGGGTCATTTCCTCGCTTGCCTGAGCTAGTTAGAACCCAGGGGAACCCGCCTGGGGAACCCTGTCATTGTGTTTGCTACTCTCTCCTCCGGAACTGGGATTCTCCACCAAGGCCCTTCCTCCCGGCATGACATGATATGGCTCTCCTCACTCCTTTCCTCTTATTAGAAACCAGTCTTTTGTAACCTGGTGTCCAAAAAAAAAAGTAAAATCAAACTCCCTGCCATAGAGCCCATGCTGACTCACAGTGACCCCATAGGACGGGGTAGAACTGCTCCTGTGAGTTTTCCAAAACTGTTGACTGCACTCGGGAGTTGAAAGCCCTGTCTTTCTTGGAGTGCCCACTGGTTTCGAACTGCAGACCTTGCAGTTAGCAGCCCACTGTGTAGCCCAGTACGCCCTCGGGGTTCACAGGCAATTTGGAAGATAGTTAAAATTGGGGGAGGGCGCTGGGGAACACCATTAATTCCATCGGCCCTCAGCCACTAGCCAAAAGGTCAGGGGTTCAAACCCACCAGCTACTCCTCAGGACAAATGTCCTAGTGATCTGCTCGGGCCAGCATGACTCTGCCATCCAAGGTGACAGTGAGTCAAGATCAATGTGACAGCACCCAACAGCAGTGCATTCCGACAGCCAGCCCAGTGACAATGAGCATTCTAGTTGTGCTGTGACTTTCCCCTCCTTTGTGTGTAGCTGTAACCCTCGTGTGGGGGCTATGTGGTGTGTGTATCCAATGCACTGTATTTTCAACAGTGTCACAGTGCTATACACTCTGCACGATGACCTTGAATGACCACGCTGTATTTCATCAGGTGACGGTATGATTCGTGCATTACCTTTTATCATATTCCTTAAACATTTCCATTATTTCATCCTAAACAGACTATTGGAAACCTAATTCTCAAGCAGGGAATTTTGGGGGAAACGGGTTTGCCTCATTGCATGTTTTCCTCATTCTTTGAAGGCAGAGATGCAGGTAAGGTCCACTGGCAAAATGTCATTGCATCCTGATACAAAGCCATTTCCGGAGATACCGTAAAATCCTGTGGAGAAAGATGCAAAGACAACAAGAAGTATTTGAATAGCTCGACTCATTTCTTATTGTTCATATTGTTATAAATAGAAAGACTTAAAAATTAGACCCACAAGCAGCTTAAAAATTGTAGTAAAGAAATGTCTTTTACTATCCATTAACCTGGCATCTCAAACATTTGCTAATTATTATTTGTCCTTGATTATTTTTAGGAAAGGTACTATTCAAGTCAAATCCTTCATAATGCAGAATTCTTTATCAGTCCCACTGAAAGATCAAGGTAAGATGAGCCATGCTGAGTAATAATAGTAATATGTATGTTATAAAATATCCACTAGTCATACCGTGACAAATTCCTTGGAACTGAGAACAAAAACTTAGACAGTAAAATGTGTTTCCTTCTCAGCACTCTGTATCTATGGACTCCTGGGTGTAAGGTAACATCTCATTTGTAGCCGGAGAGCTGCTTCAGCAAGAGCATCTCAGTCATTGCAACATCCTTAGAGCCCAGCTCATTAGCTAGCAACTAGCTGGCCATTAGGTAAATGCCAAATAGGTTGGCAGATTATTGACATCTGCTGAGACAAAATGAGGGTGCTTTTTAGTAAACATACACACACATAGGTTTACATGTGTGTAGATATACATGCATAAGGAGCCCTGGTGGCGTAACAGTTCCACGTTGGGTTGCGAATGGCAAGGTCAGCGGTTCGAAACCACCAGCCGCTCCACAGGAGAAAGACAAGACTTTCCACTCTCATAAAGAGCTTCAGCTCGCAGCCCCCAGGGCAGTTCTACCCTGTTGTGTAGGGTCGGCACCATCTCAATGGCAGTAGGTTTGGTTTGGGTTGTTGTCTATGTAGTCATCGTTATATCTGTACTTAGAAGATACTTCCTTTCATGTTTATTTGACCTGTTCCTTCCTACACTCACTGACAAAGAAACAGACAGGAAGAATCATTTCCCCTCCGTGTGACTTTTTCTCTCTCTCTTTTAAGAAAGTCATGATTAGTTAACAGGAGCTTCCTGGAGCTTTCCCAAAAGCAGTCTACAGGTGGAGGTAGGGCCCCTTCTGAGTAAGGAATAATTCAATTCTTCTGCCTGTTTAGTGCACACGTTTACATTTAGGGGGAATTCCAACCTTTCCCCTGGATCCATCTCTTCTCCATGAGGAAGGCGGAGAAGCTCTGGGGTGTATGTGAGAAAGGTGATGTCTTTAAAGGTACAAAGGTAGTCTATCTTAGTGATGGGTTTTAGCTAGAACCCACTGCCACTGAGTTCATTCCAACTCGGAGACACCCCATAAGACAGAGGAGAGCTGCCCCTTTAAGTTTCCAAGACTAATAACCTCTACCAGAGCAGACAGCCTCCTCTTTCTCCCTTGGAGCAATCGATGGATTAGAACTGCGGACCACGCAACTAGCAGCTCATTGCACATAACTGACTACGCCACCAGGGATGGGATTTTCTAGAAAGATCCTTCCTTAACTTGAGCTAACATACTCTTATCTCTCTACCAATGAGAATGAAAGATTGTGTGCTTACTTATCAAAATCCTGGGATTGGGGTGAGTGTGAAACTCAGTTTTACTACGTAACTGCTTAAGTACATCATTGACCTCTTAAAGTCTCAGCGTCCTTGTCGGCATATAAACTGAAGACAGTAACTCGCGATTTATAGGATTTTGTAGTGATTAAAGGAGACAATGTATGTAAATTGGCCAGCATATTACTGACAATGTGGTAGGACTTTACAAGGTGATAGGTGACTGCTGTTCCTCGTGGATCTCCTAACTGTCTGGGCAGTCTTCATCATCAGAGGTTGATGTGGGGAGGGAGGGAGGCATGGGCTACCTCTCCCTTGAGATGGCTGTTGGCCACGCATGATCTGAGGGGACACACAGGAAGGGAAGTCCGCAGAGATCAAACCCTGCGGCTCGATTCACATCCAGTCGTGGGGCGAGAGGACAGTAAGAGTTGAGAGCCACACAAGAGTTAGCCTGTCACCGTAGGGCAAGAAAGGAGATGGGAACAAGAACAGGGGCGCCGGGGAGGCAACCTTGAACTAGAACTACAGAGCTTGCACTGTCCTCCAGGAGATCAGTTCAGTAGCAGGAGACCGACCGCGGACTTGGAAATTCCGTGGCCTGGCTGCTACCAATATGTTTCCTTAGAAGGCAGAGCCGTGCAATGGCTCTAGTGTCAGGAGCATGAGAGTCTTTCCCAGATCTGCTTCCATTGGGACAAGTTACTCTCTCCCTGAGTTTCTGCTTCTCCATCAGTAAAGCAAGGATCGCTGGGCGATCCTTTCCAGCTCTAAAAGAGCATAGGTTTTTGTAAGTGGTGAAGCCGTGAGCTGCGTGGCTTCTGGCCAGTGTAGGGATGCATGTCCCCATTCACACCCCTTTCCTGCTTTGCATCCTTATCCAGACTCGCTCTGTTTGATGCTTGCAGCTGCCTCTCTGAGCTACTGTATGCGTGTATGCTCTGAGCTACTGTATGCGTGTAT
>NW_022103928.1:56254612-56257216 GCF_000313985.2 Echinops telfairi
CTCTGAGCTACTGTATGCGTGTATACTCTGAGCTACTGTATGCATGTATGCTCTGAGCTACTCCCATGAACAGTTACAGTCTCAAAAACCCGCCGAGGCAGTTCGGCTCTGTCCTACAGCGGCGCTGTGAGGCGGAATTGACTCAATAACAGTAAGGTGTTTTGTTTTGTTTTGAGAAGTTACACAGGTGGGTTTCCGGGTCAAGATGATGGGACTTGAAAATTAATCTGAATAAGGCACTAACAGCGGAAACTAATGAGAAATTCGAGGATCACATTTACATGCTTTCTTAGGGGAAAAAAGATTTAACATCGTAATAGCTCTTCAATGGTGCCTTCAAAACTGTCCAAAGCTTCTCATTGTAATTTAGCATCTGCTATTCCTGTTTGTTTAAGAGGTTTACTAAGGGAATCACCAGAGGTTCATTAGACTTCTGTGACACTTGTCTCTCTTAGACTCTGAGTCTAAGAGAGACAAGTGTCACAGAAGTCTAATGAACCTCTGGTGATTCCCTTAGTCTGAGTCTAAGAGAGAATCAGGTTTATGGTTTTCTGGGAACTGTCTTGTTTTTCCTTTGATATTTTCAAGTAATATGCTAAGGAAATGTATCCTGTGTTGGAAAAGGCCAAATTAGAGACAGTGATAAGCCATAAAAGAAAAATAATAACCCCCACCCCAGGAACCCTTGTACTTCAGGCTTGTTGAAAGAAAGGCAATAGCTGGCACAGTGGGAGAACGCATGCAAGTGGATGGACACACCTGCCAGTCAGGGGAGGTTGCCTTGGGAGTACCTGCGTCACATCACATCGTCTCTGACTGAGCTAAGTTCTAGGACTGAAGGCTGTACCTGATGGGCAGGATGGCTGATGAAGACCCTGAAGAGTTGGGTAAAATAAGCCCCACTGTTCACTGCTCAGGAAAAGAGTCTTTTAAATCTGAAGCCGTACTTTCTGACTGAGGTCTCTCCCCATCCCAGCATTTCGTTTTACCATTTCCTGAGCCACCCTGCAGGAAGGGCTTCTCTCAGGTCTTCACTACTTTGCTCAACTGTGTTGTAACATTTGTACTGTTTAAGCAAAGTTTTCAGATCGGAAGTACTATTTTTGTTTAATAAGAGTAATAAAAAGCGGGGGGAGGGGTGTCAGGTGCTTTAAGATACAATGGGGTCTTAACACTCCCTTCCCCCTTTGGAGCCTCAGAAGTTACCTAAAGACTGCGTCTGTTTGCAAAACGCATGCACTTTCTGTGAGTGTAAATGTGCAACCACTAATGCCCATCATGCAAATCCCTGTTTGGACGTATCCTAATGCCTCACATCATAAGCATGTTGATGGTGGTGAGCATAGCATTATAAGTTTCAAGTGAATGAAATAATACACCCATGCACACTGTAGTTATAATAATACAGCACTAAGGTATTCTTTGAAAATTCTATGTTCTCAGTTCAGTCAGCTACAAGGACAGCTTCCTTGGCTCTTGAGCCCCAACATTGACGCATAATCAACCCTACAGGGAGCTGCTGTAATTGATGCTTTGTGCCTAGTGGTCAGCATGGCTTTGGGACCTCATCATTGGAAAGAAAAACCGTTCCCTGTGTATCAATATATTATCCTTCCCAATATATGAGGTTCATATGGAAACTATTTGATCTCAACTAATGGTATCAATGCTACTCTTGGATTTGGGGTACCATTTTATGCCCCAGACAAGTACAAACTGACATTTTCAATCTGGTTTTGGTTAAGTCCCTAATGTTGAAACTTGGGACTTCAGGGTGTAATAATTTCTGCAAAATACCACTGTGGACTATTGGTATGCTCTGCTGTTGACAGATGTACACATGGAAAACATTCCCATATACCTATAGACAGTTCCTTCTGGAACAAAATGGCAGTGACCCCAGGGAGAAGGGGCAGCTAAAGATGATCAGGCAACCGTTATGATGGAAATTGTTTTCTTATATTGGGGTCAAGGGCTAAAACTTGAAATATTCTTACTGGCCAGTCCAGATTCGGAACAGTTTCGTTGTCACCACTCTTCCCCTGTTTAAAAAGCAAGTTGGTCATCGGATTACTCGAGGCTCGATCAGTGTCAGCATGGCCCTTTGGCAGCAGTTTCTCAGAAACTCCAATTAACCATGTAAATAGATTTCATAGCATCACATCTCACTTTGTCAGACCCCTGCTGCCTTTATATCATTAACATAAATGCAGGTGCAAATAGCATTTAGGTACTTTGATAGAAAGCAGTTGGAGGCATTGCACTGAGGGACCCAACACTTTCAGATTGTGTACATCTGTTCAAATAATGTTTCCAACCCCAGTGACATGAACGCAGGGATGGAAACATCTGCCCCTGAGACCATTGCCCATCCAACAGATGCTTACATCTTTGTTCATGCAGATGGCTGGTGTGATAAGTTGAGCGGGAATAAAAGCAAAGAAACTTGATAGAGATATGTAGGCTGTTATGTAAACCAAAAATATAAGCTAGGCAGTTTTTTTTATAAATCGTTTTATTAGGGGCTCATACAACTCTTATCACAATCCATACATACATCAATTGTGTAAAGCACATTTGTACATTCATTGCCCTCATCATTCT
>NW_022103928.1:56257934-56306793 GCF_000313985.2 Echinops telfairi
CTTATGCACCCATTTGTCTTCAGTGATCCGTTCGACACCCCGTGATCACACAGGTTGATATGTTGTTCCATGTGGGCTTTGTTGCTTCTGAGCTAGATGGTCGCTTGTTTACCTTCAAGCTTTTAAGACCCCAGATGCTATATCTTTTGATAGTCGGGCACCATCAGCTTTCTTCACCACATTTGTTTATTCGCAAGGCAGTTTTTTGTTTGTAAAACTCTAGCACTACTAGGAATAAAAATTCACAATCTAATGGTACTTTTAATAGAATAAACCTGTTATTCTTGTCTTTAAGCGAATTGGCAGCAAAATTCTTAAAATGTTTACAGAAATTCTAATACCCAACTTATACTAGAAAGAGAAATTTAAAATTAGTTTGCTCTTGATAACATTATTTTGAATATATTTTATTCATTAAACCCTTTTTAAAAAGTGCTCTTTTAAAAAAGTTTATCAAGACAACTTTATGGTAACATAGATTTCCATTGGAGGAAAATATGTTATTTGTTTAAATATAATTATTTGAATTATTTTATGAATATAAATTCCACTTAGGTAAAATAAGCCTCAGTTTTCTCCCACCAAGCAACTGGTAGGTTTGAACTGCCAACCTTGAAGTTAATAGCCCAACGTTTACCACATAGTGAGACGAGGGTTACTAAACCATTACATGTGTATAGGATTTCCCCAAGAAGCTTATTAATGTACATGAATAAAATTATCTACTAATATTTTAAATATACTTTTATTGGGATTAAAAAGAGCTCTTTATTTTCAACTCAGCCCTACACTTCTTCCTTGCTGCAGCCTTAAGGAAATAAAAATGAACAAACAAAAACATTCTCAGGTTTAATTTTGATCCTTATTCACACATGCACAGATTATAAAATCTCCAAAAGGGGGTGGCAACATTAGATTTGACCTAGGAACGATCCTGAATCATTTTAGTTTGAAAACCACATTAAACTTAAAAATTCTCAAGCACCTGAAAGAGCATTTGTTTATATGGCTTATCCTAAGGATTATAAAGAGAGAGAAAAATACTCTAAAATAACAATAATAAGCTCATTACATGCTAAAATGAATGGCATTTTTATGACATAATTTTCTTTCCAAAGGAAAGAAACAATTGTTGAGAGAAATGGCGTATTTTCATGTTTCTGCTTTGCAATCTCTTTATTCTGGCTTCTTCAAAGACAGCTAGGATCTCATATCTGGTCCTGATTTTCAATCTGGTATGATTATGTTGTTTATATCGGAATATTGGAAGAAAATTTGATGTTCACAGTTAGTGTGTGTTTGGTGAAAAATACAACTTTTTTTAATAGTTTGCTGCCCTTGCCTTAGTTTAGGCAAAGGTACCAAAACAGTTTGGCCTACCTGGCCTTTAGCTCCATCAGCACAATGTCATTCAATGCCAGCACAGTGAAAGTGAGGGTTGTAGACAGAGATGAAAGAAAGAAATTAATGAGTAGAGACGGGAATACTATAGTACCCACAATCAATTTCTTTCATAAAGGAAAAATAAAGGAGATAGGGGGGTGGGGCCATAGTTAGAAGACAAGACAAAGCTCAAGGACTGTGCAAGCTGTTCTTGTGGGTGTTGTCTTTATACGATGAGTGTAAGAATGAGGAAAACAAAACAAAAAAAGGAATGAAGAAAATGTTCTAAAATTGATTGTGGTGCTAATTGTATAATTCTTGATATGATCGAACTATGAAATTATACAATTCATTAATTCTATGACAATAAAAATTTTTTAAATCATAATAAATTTTACTTAAAATATCCCCAAAGCAAAGGAAAACAAGATACTATGATTGAGAGATCACAGGTCGCTTATTTAGTACATATGATCTTACTTGACTTTAGTGAGAGAGACACTGGTCTAGACACTGAAGTCCGATCGGTGAGCGAAACAAACCCCGCTTTTCTGGGCCTTGCCTTCTACTGGGAGGAGACAGATAGCAAATTGATTGATGCCAGTGTATACCATCGCTGTAAAGATAAATGTCGTGAAGGGAAATTAAAGTGGAGTGAGGCAGCAGTGACTGGGGGCGCATTGTGGAGCACACTGTGAGCACGGTGAGGGGAGATCTCGCTGAGACATTGGGACACACCATGCTGCTCACAGAGGTTGCAGGACAGGCCTGGAGAGAAGTGGGGAGGGCGGTGGGATCCGGAACAGGGTGAGGGCGTGCTTCTTTCTAAGGGGCACATGTTGCCCCATTTTAATATTTTAGGAATTGAGGTAGCTGAGTGGTGCATTTGAAGCGATGATGCTTCCCCTCCTGTTCCCACCTCCCAGAAAGGTTTACACATGTGTGTCCAACATAGCGGCAGAAGAAAAAGGGACAGTGAATGAGTTCCCACTTAATGACCTCTCTTTTCTCCACAAGGCCAATGCCAAAACTCATTGACAAGAGAGCGATCACCACAGGTGTTGAGAGCTTGGGAGAGAGGGTGGTGGTGACAGGAGACTGCTTCGGAAGAGGAAGGGGGACCTGGACTAGCCTATCAGGGAGCAGGGCCTGCAATTACAGGTGATCCAGTCGGACTGCAGAGAACTTCCTAGGCTAGGATCCTAACAGGGATAGATCACCGGGTCTTTGTCCCACCGAACCTCGGATGGTTTCAAACCTCTGACCTATTGGTGAGCAGTCAAATGCTTAACCTTTGCGCCACATCACCTGCGCTTCTGTAGTTCAAGACTAGATGCCTTCAAACCTGTAACACTGGCCAGTTGTTGAGTGACTCCAACATGAGGCAATCAGGCCATAGGAGCAAAGAGCAAAGGGCAAGGGTGAGGGCTCATCGAAGCAGGTGCTGGAGGAAGACAGTCATCAGCCACAGAGATAGCCCTGGAGCCAGGAGTGCAGATTTTCTCTCTCTCTCTCACACACACACACACACACACACGCACGCACGCACGCACGCACGCACTAGCCCTGGAGCCAGGAGTGCAGACTCTCTCTCTCTCACACACACACACATACAAACACACACACACACCAGCCCTGGAGCCAGGAGTGCAGACACACACACATGCACGCACATGCAGACACAGGCGTGCATAGTTCAAAGGGAAAGAAAACACCTGCGCAATCCCACCATCTCTTGCATGAAAATGGAAAGGTAACTGTTACATATTCATCCGCCAAGAGTAAACATGCCAGGACTCCTCCCTGGTGGATCTGTTGTCTTCCAAAGGGCAATCACGATAGTGATGGAGGAGGAGCCAGGCAGGCTTCAAGGAAAAATAATGCCAAGTGGTCCCCACAGATTTCAAAGTGATGGGTTTGCTCTTTGGGCCTGTTTAGATCAGAATTGGATTACATGGGAATTACATCAGAATCGTATACGTTTGTAAACGCAAACACAGCAGCCGACGTGGTCTCTTCCACCAAGGGGACTGCCAAGAGCCTCGTTACTGCCGTCCCGGAACGGAACCACGTTTTCTTTTTCTCCACATGCTCTTTGCCTTGTCAGTGTTGCGTGGGTGACTCTGTATGTGAAGTGGCACATGTGCCTGCATAGGAAAAACACATTAACAGTCAAGACCGACCAAGCAGAAGAGGTAGGGACTGATGGTAGTGGAGTGAAATTTTTCATTTTCTTTTTTTTTCCCCAACGGTTTTATTGGTACATAATTTACATATCCTACAAGTCAATAGTTCAATCAGTCATATCAAGAGGCAGTGCACAGTCACCACCACATCAATCTTAGAGTATTCCCTGCCCCCGACGCCACCAGGTTAAATCATCTTTAAAATGAGTTGTGCAATCACAATCAGTTCTATTGTCCCCCTCCCCTTCATTATTTACTTCCCAAATCCCTTATCCCTCCCTATCGCCTTTCCCAACCCCTGCATCCCTGTACCCCACCCCACCCCCACCAATCAGTTATTCTCGTTATGCGTCCATTTCTCCTGGGATTCACTTAATAGAGCTCTTGGACGTGAGTCTCTGTTACTCCCACCAAATGGTTGGGCAGGGCTATACAACTAGGACGTGGGTACCACTGAAACTAGAGGGGATTGGTCCATATTCGTTACCACGCCGCTGCCTGTAACAAGGAGCCATCTTTGAAGCTGCAACGGAGAGAGAAAGCTCGGGACCTAGGGAAGAGCATATTCCTGATCTCTGTCTGAAGTGGGGAGGCCGAGACCAGAGGTACCAGAGACTGTAGGATGGAGCAGCACTGCGACCATGGGACTGGGAGACAGAGCTGCCCCACCACGGCAGAACCCAAGGGATCACGTGACTGAGAGTCTGAGCACCAGAGAGACTGGGTGAGGAGAGGTGCTGGACCAATGACTATAACCTTACAATTTGCTGATCTGATTTGTGGTGACCTGTTAACTTCCCTGTTAAGCCCCCCCAATTGTGATTATTGCCCGGGAGTTCTGTGTGGCCAGAACCCCGCATAGAAGTAGAGTGCCTTAGAGGAACAGTTGGTTCCAGAATAGATAACGAAGGATGGAGGGGGGAGGCACCTTTGACCCCTGCCTTGTGGCAATAGAGAAGCCCGAAGAGGTCAGCTATGCCCCCGACCCCACGCAGTTTGCTGCAATCTGATTGTCCACACAAGAGAGTCTTTTCCCTCAAAGCAGCGCTTCTCAACCTTCCTCGTGCTGTGACCCTTTCCGACAGTTCCTCAGGTTGTGGTGACCCCCCCAACCATAACATTATTTTTGTTGCTTCTTCATAACTGTCATTTTGCTATTGTTATGAATCTGCTGACCCCTGTGAAAGGGTTGTACGACCCCTAAAGGGGTCACGACCCACAGGTTGAGAACTGCTGCCTTAAACCATCTGGTTCTATCCAACTTTGGGCATTTACACATAAAAATCCATTAACAAAAGCTGAGGTAGGGGAAAATTAATGAAAAAAGCAAGAAGTGCTAAATCATTGAGTTGCAGGTAAACCAGCAGTAAGGATAAAGCATCCTTAAAACGTCCAAGCAGTGGGACCCTCATCTGACTTCCCAGCACACAGGTAGCACGCTCCTCAATAATGCCCCTCTTCTCGCAAAGGAAACTACTTTTGAAATTAACATAAGAGTGTCTTTGTGACTCACCTCACTGCCAGTTAGTCAATTCTGACTGATGGCAACCCTTAGGGCAGGGTAGACCTGCCCCTGTGAGCTTCTGAAATTGCAGCTCTTTAGAGGAGTAGAATGCCTCATCTTTCTCCCCGGTAGTTTCCAACTGCTGACCCCAGGGGTTGCAACCCACTATGCTGCCAGGACGCCTGCTTGTGATTCCAGTCCCCTGCTGTTGATGATTCTGATGCTGAAGCCATCTGATCTTAACCACATTCATTTCACAATCATGGTGCTTTGACCAAAGGCACCACCCAATGTTCTGCCCGCTTCCTGGTACAAGATTCTAGCTGACTGCACAGGCTGATGCAGGAAACCTTGTATTTTAGCTAATTCCAAGGACAGAAGAAGGTTTCTTCACCACTGTCATCTTGTTAGTCATTCCCCCCGACCCCCACCCCACCCCCAGGTACTTAACTTTGCCAACTGCCATTTAAAGGCAGGGTCTTCAATCCTAGAAGAGATGAGATGGGCCATGATATTGCCCTTCCTGTATTTTTTTGACGTGAGCCCTCTGTGCAGCTTACTAATGCTCTTTTGCTGGCAACGTCTCTGAGCCCACCAGTGCCTTTCACAAACAGCTAACTCAACCACCGTCGGAATATCCGGGAAAGAGCCTGTCCACAGGTTTTGTTTGTGGATGGGGAAGGGCCTGCACCACGAGGCTTGCCACTTATCATGGGTAGACGGTCAGCTCCCCTCCACCACCAGGGCATTGTCTGCAAGGTCATTCCAACTCAGGACATCCTAAGTGTAAGACCAGAACCGTGCTCCGTACGATTTTCAGTGGTGGAGTTTTTAGAAGTACCGTATATACTCGAGTATAAGCCAACCCGACTATCAGCCCAGGCACCTAATTTTACCACAAAAACTGAATAAAAAATGTACTGGGAAAACTCAGCTTATACATGAGTGTATGCAGTAAATCTGTTTTCAAGGTCTCATAAATTTCAGCTGTGTGATTCAACTATCGAAAGTTCCATACCGGTAATAGCAAGGAAAGGAATAATGGGTGTGTGTCAGATAGAAACCCTGGTGGCACAGTGGGGGTTATATATTGGGCTGCTAACCATAAGATCAGCGGTTTGAAACCACTAGCCCCTACATGGGAGAAAGACATGTAAAGTTTCTCGCATGGGTAACACCCCAGTTCTTGGCTTCCCACGATGAAAGAATTCATGCTGAAGTCCGTTTTGTAATCCAAGTGGGTTTTTATGAAGGACAGCATAAGTTTCAGGTTTTACAGTCTCGAAGAGGTTCACAACTGGGCATGAGCAAACTCATGGAAAAGAGCACCCACACATGCAGACCTCGGGGGTGGGGGATCCCAGGGACTGAGGGGTTGAGGGAGCAAGGGGCAAGAGGGTGCAGAGGTCAGAGCACAAGGCAAGAGAGGGTGTGGGCCCCAAGCAGGCCTGGAGTGGACCCTAAGGAGATATGCCCAGGCAGCGTGTGCACCCCCACCCTCCGACTTGCCTCTGACCAGGAGCAGGATAAGAGAGAGCAAGAGAGGCTGTGGGCCCCAGAAGCGCATGTGCTTCCTCACCGGGGAGGGAGACCCTCACCTTCCCCTGCTGCTAGGAGCCAGGTTAGAGAGAGGGGCCTTCCCACAGCCAAGATATTTCAAACCTCTGGCTGGAGCCGCATGGTTGATGGTACTGGTTGACCCCAGGCTGGGTTGAGCCCACCTGGGTGATGTCTTGAGCCTGGGCCTACTTTGCACTGCCCAGGTGTACCTCCCACCTGGCTGGGGGCTTGAGTGTGAGCATGCTCAGTTTGGGGTCTTCATAGGTGTCTAACGGTTGCCTGATTTCCTTCCAACCTCCTTTATGGGGCCTTTGCAGGCATGGGAGGGACAGCCCCCCCGTCCCTAAGTCTAGCTACCTAACAGATGAGGCTTTCTGCTCCCATAAAAATAGACCTTGGAAATGCACCGGGGCATTTCTACCTTGGTTTATAGCAGTGTTCCCAACCTGTGGGTCCCAACCCTTTGAGGGTCAAACAGCCCTTTCACAGGGGTCGCCTAAGACCACTGGAAACCACATATTTCCAGTGGTCTTAGGAACCGAGACACTGTGGACACTATCCGTCTCCAGGTGGTCTGCTCACATGCAGATATGCCTATATACGAGTACCCCGTGGGCATGAAGACTGTTAGCTCTGCTGCACCATGCTTCAAGACAGCATTTCATTTATTTGTCATTAGAAATAAATATTTTACAATATACAATTACATATTGTTTTGTAATGAGTCACTATGCTTTAATTATGTTCAATTTGTAACAAGGAAAATACATCCTGCATATCAGTTATTTACGTGACGATTCCTAAGAGTCAATGATGAAATGACAGTGATGAAGTAGCAACGAAAATAATGTTATGGTTGGGGGTCACCACCACATGAGGAGCTGTGTGAAAGACATTAGGAAGGCTGAGAACCGCTGGCTTAGAGGCCAGGTCGCTAAAAGTCGGAACTGGTCCAATGGCACTGAGTGTGGTATTGGGGGGTTCTGGGAGCCAGTGCAAAACTATGCTCCGTAGAATTTTCTGTGACTAATCTTCCAAAGGTACATTGCCAGACCTCTCTTCCAAGGGACTGCTGGGTGGAATCAAATGAGCAACCTTTCTGTGGGTCTTAACTTTTGTACCACCCAGGCATGCCCATCCCAGTCAAACAAAACCACACCCACCCACCCCCCACTGCATCAAGTCAATTCTGACTGATAGTGATCCCGTGGGATCGACTAGAATTTCCCTTGTGGGATTCCAAGACTAACACTTCATGGGAACTAGAAGCCTCATCCTGCCACCCCGTGGTTTCAAACTACTGACCTTGTGGGTAGCAGCCCACTATATAACCCACTGCACCACCAGGGCTCCCTGCCTAGCCCAGTAAGAAGGACTCATTTGCCACTAGTAGGGGTCTACTTGATGGGAGGGTGGCCCCACTCAACTAAAACGGATAGGGAATCCTTTGAACGTGCCATTATTAAAATGTACTTTACAACGAAATACACCACACACACATATATAATATTCTTTTCATTTGAAGCACGAACCATATGGCCCCCAAAGAGTAAAGCGTTACTTGAATTAAACAGATCATGTTGTGTTGACGTCCCTGCCTTTATTACCGTTAATATGTTAGGCAGTCGGTCCTTAAACTCTCCCATGAAGACTGCCCTCTCTCTTCCTCTTGCTTCAAAATAGATTTACATTTTTAAAAAAATTATTTGATTTAGTTCCTCTTCTGATGCCCAAGTTCTCTTTTCTATGATCAATCTGCCTTAAGCTGCTCAATAATTTCCTTAGCAAAATAGAGAATTCTGTAAGAAAAGAGCTTTCACAACACTGGCTGCCCTATCCTACCCACTGCAAACCCCACACTTTCTGAGCTAAGGAATCCTTGGCGCTGGTCTAGGCCCCTGGGGTTTACCCCTCCCCCACCTCAGCAGCACTCGGGGTGGCCTGGGAGGGGTGGGGGTAACTTTCTCCACCACTGGGTTTGGGAACAACAATTAGCATCACTACTCTGTGTAAACAAAAGCCTGGGCGGAGTATTCCCCTTAAATCAATCCTTTAGAATGCACATATGTGAACTGCACCTCTCATTTAACTATCAGTCTGATTAGCACTTTGCCGTTCGGAAAACAAAGGTTTAGGGTGTGGCCCGGAGTGAAAGGGCTAAAGTTAAGGAAGCTTGTGATGCTAATACCTGGGCCTGAGGTGAGGGGGGCAGGGGGCGCAGGGGGTGAGGGAGCAAGATTCACAAATAGCCATTTTTTCACCCTTCCCTTCATTTACCACCCCCCAAAGAAAGATCAGTTTATAGGAGGCGGGCTTCAAAAAGTCTGTGGGAAATCCCCAGTATTTTTTTTCTCACTGGCCATGAACTTTTTGAAACCCCCTGTATTTCCATGTGATTAATATTCAAAACCCTTCAGCCCCCACCCCTCACCCCACCCCCCGTTCCCTGCCCCTATGACCAAAAATCAGTACCAGGAACCTGATCCTTTGGGGGCTAGAGAAGAGTGTAAAGCTAATATGTAGTTAGTACCTAGGGGCCCTGGTGGCGTGGCTGCACTTTAGGTTGCTAGGTTCAAGGTCAGCAGTTTGAAACCAGCAGCTGCTCCCTGGGGGAAAGACCAGGCTGTCTACTCTGGGAAACCCACAGGGGGCAGATCTACCCCTCCCAGCAGGGTTGCTATGAGTTGGCATCAACCCGATGGCCGTGCGTGTGGGTTTTTTTGAGCTAGTATCCAACACTTCATAGGCTGGCACCTCCGTGGCTGTTCTCCCCAGGTATCCTAAGTGTGCCCTTTGTACCTGGGCGCTATTTGCATTTTGCCCATTTTAAAAATGAGACTATTGAGAAGAGGTTACACAGTTCCCCACGCGCCACGACTGTGTGCTGGAGACCGGAATCAGCACCGAATCTCTCTGAACCCCCAAACACTTGACCTTAACCCAGCGCCATTGCTTACAGTCAGCAGGCAGTGGTGGGGAGAGCCCTAGAGTCACTGCTAGTCCCCTGTGGTTGCTGGTAGTCCTGGCTGTCAAGTCGGCTGCAGGACACCTGAGAATGAAGCGTGGCCCAGGTGTGTGCCATCTCCCAGCCCTTGTACAGCCCAGCCCATTACTGCAGCCATTGTGTCATCTCCCTCCCTCTGACCGTCTCCTTTACCAACAATCGGCCTTTCCTGTTGAGGTGTCCAAAGTAAGCGAACCAATGTTTGGGGGCCTTATTTCTTTTGGTTTTTATTTTTTTAGCCATTTTATTGGGGGCTCTTGCTCTTAGGACAATACATACGTACATCCGTTGTGTCAAGCACCTTTGTACATATCTGCCATCATCCTTTTCAGAACATTTTCTTTCTACTTGAGCCCTGGGTATCAGCTCTTTCCCTGCCCCCCACCCCTCCCTCATGAACCCTTGATAATTTATAAATTATTTTTTTCATGTCTTACACTGACTGCTGTCTCCCTTCATCCACTTTTCTGTTTTCGTCCCCCTGGGAGGGTGTTATATGTTGATGATTGTGATCGGTTCCCCCAATCTCCCTGCCACTTTCCCCTAAGAGCAGTCTGGATGTATTCTTTTTTTTAATTAAAAGATCATTTTATTGGGGACTCGTCACAATCCATCTATCGCTTGCATCAGGCAAATTTGTACATATGCTGCCTTCATTCTTTGCTAGACGTTTACTTTCTGTTGAGCCCTTGATATCAGCTCCTCTTTTTCCCCCCTCCCTCCACCCTCATAACCCCTTGATAGATTATTAATTGTGATTCTTTTCATATCTCACACCAACCGCTGTCTCTCTTTCCCCATGTTTCCGGTTGTTCTCCCCCCTGGAGAGGGGTCTATGGCTGTGTGTCTGTTGTGACGATCGGTTCCCCGGATGTATTCTTTAGAGACTGATCAGCATGTTTCACGGTAGGTTCAGTCTTCTTTGTCAACACCTCAATGCAGCAATGCTTCTTCTGTCTTCCCGTCTCACCGGCTAGCTTGCTTTTCAGCTTGGAAATCTTTTCCGGCAATATGGAGAGAATAGTCCTTGCTAACTCAGATTATTTGGGGGGATTACATGAGATAGGTGCATGCAGAGTATTTCCCAATGGATCGGACACAGAAAAAAATGACTTCTGATTACAGTCATGTTTAAGAAAATGAGTTGAGAAGGACTGCAAATAAAGATGTGCACGTGCTCAGAAATGGCGAGCTCCCGGGCTTGCTAAACTCTGCGCTGGATTCCCTGGTTAGCAAGACCTGTGCTGAGTGGGAGGTGCCGGTGTCGCTGAGATCATTAAGGGAGTTGGATAGGAGCAGTATTCCGTAGAGCTGGTTAGGTGTGCCGAGGAGAATGGCTAAGACTCTACTTAAATACAAGATATCCAGTTGGGAGGATACTCATGTCCTTTGGTGTAGTCTCAATTTCACTCAAATTTAGGTCAGCGATAAAGAGGTCTTGGGGTGGGGATGGGGGGTGACAGGCTACAAATACATGGGCTAGAAGTGGTCTTTGGCATGCTGAGCCCTTAGAAACAAAAGAAAGTGTGTGCCTGTTGCTGGCGCGTTTTACAGGGCGCTGCAGCCCACGCTCCATAAACTCTCGTTGACTCTGACCGGCACTCCGGACCCTGGACAGTGCCTTGGGGAGAGGGGAGGCAATGGCTACGTGTGTTTATAGGTTTTTTCCAACAGAATTAAGTTGAGCTCCCTGGTGTTAGGGAGCATTTCTCTTACCCTGGATTTCTCCCGGGAATTAACCGTATTTGCTTTAGCCAGAGGCCATCTCGGGGAACAGTTTGAAGCCCGACTGGAAGGCGTTCTTTGAGCGCCAAGTGAGAGGGAGAAAGGGATGCCAGCAAACAAAATGGAAAATGTTAGTGGGGTGGGGGTGGGGGCGGTTCATTTTAATAAAATTACAACTTAAACGACACCTCAGAGTTTGAGCTCACAAGTGACCAAGACTTGGCAGGGCTTCCATTCTGATCCTGGATCCAGGGAGCAGCAAAACTCCCATCATTCTCAGCCTGCTCCCAACTCGAGGCCCACACAGACAGAATCGTGGGAGTTTGTTGACACAAACGAGAGGCACAAGTTCAAACACCTTGTTCAGAAGCAACAGGACGGAAGGCCTTCGGCCCTACCATTAGAAACGAGGACACCAGTGGTTTGTGCCTGCCAGGAGAATCGTCCTCTGGACCTGTCCTGAGTCCTCTCCCTGTTGGATCCAGCCCTCATTCTTTCCTCCCTGCCAGGCCTGGGCAGGCCAGAGGTAGCCACATGGGGAGGTGGTGGTGGGAGAGGTGAGACACTGTACATTCTCAAAACAGAATCCAGTGGGTATTGACTGGCATTTCATTTCAAATGACTTCATTTCCCACGGAAGGATCTTTTCCAAAAGAAAATATCCTTGAATGTCAATAGAAGTTTTGAGATATGACAAGCTATGTCTATCTCAAATTTTCTTCTTTTTCACCCCCTTTCCATTAAAATTCAAAAATAGTGTTATATCTGTGGATCAGTGATGGCTACTTTTTAATATAAATTCCCCCCTTTTGAAGGGAGAAAGGTTAAACTCAACCACGACCAGCGAGTTGGTTCCAACTCGTAGTGACCCTGCAAACAGGGCAGAAGTGCCCCTTAGTGTTCATGAGACCACAGCTCTTTACAGACTAAAATGCCTCATCTTTCTCCCCCAGAACAACAGGTGGTTTTGAACTACTAACCTTTCAGTTAGCAGCCCAACTCAGAACCCACCGTGCCAATTGGAATGGAACACAGATCTAGGCTATGTGACCATTGGCATGTTATTTAACTTCCTCCAGTCTCAGTTTTCCTAATGTGTCAGAAAGAAAGAATACGACCTGGCTGCAGAGTTTGAGTTCGGGTGCAGGTAGAAGACCTAGCACAGATTCTAGACCAGAGTGAGAAATCAGAGGGTCTTAGCAAGCCAAAATCCCACTGCCCTGGTGCCGATTCGGACTCGCTGCAGCCCTGCAGGACAGAGGAGAACTGCCCCATGAGTCTTCAAGGTTGTGTTCTTTACAGGAACTGACTACACCATTTTCCTCCCTGGGAGTGTCTGGTGGGTTTGAACCACTGACCTTTTGGTTAGTGCTTTAACCACTGTGCCACTGGGGCTCCTCGGCACCTCTTAGTTCCTCTTGACTCCACAAGATCAACTTGCCATCGGTTCCCAACACCTCTTTTCAGAATAGTTTTTTTTTTTTTAATGCTTAACATTTTAATAGTCCGTATTCAAAATCCTAATATGGTAAAAATTCCCATCAAATAATTGTATAAAATTAATTTACTGAGCAAATCTTTTTATGTCTTCAGTTCATAAAAGTCCATTTTTAGTGCTGGAGAATCCTGTGAGTCTCTTTAAATATCTTATGGGTGAATTTGCAGGGTTTCTGGAACTTAGGAATGTCCGTGGAAATGACCGTTTTTCATTCTTTAGTGCACTGCTCTATGGGCTCTGTAACTGAGTAGGTGACAGGTGCGTTCTCCAGATCCCATCACCTGCAAAAGGCCTTGTAGATGTGTCGTGGTGTAGAGCACTGTTACACCCACATTGCTGAGAAAGGCTTCCTCTTGTCGTGCATCTGAAGTGTTTTAAAACGTAAAGCATCTTCAGCTTCTCTTGTTCAAATTACTTAAAAACTGTAGTTATTCCAGCATAACTGACCTTTTTAACAAATTGCCTCATTTGATCCTCCCCAATGTTGGGAGGACCGGTTCTCAGGACTGCAGTTGCCCTTGGGCAGTATTGAGCTCTAAGACTTCTTCGTGCCTAACTTAGGAAGTGGTTATGTATTGGCGATTAGATTACTAGATCCATGAGCAACTCTCGCATTAAGTAGGCACGAGTGATCCCAGAGGAGCTGAGACCACCTCCGTGTGTGTCTCTAGTCACAGTCACATATGCATGGACACACATGTACCCACCTCAGATACGGTTTTTAAAAATTGGATTGAAACAGAGAAAACATTCTTTTTTCTTCCTTTTAGTCATTCAACAGATGTTAATTGAGCATCTGCTGTGTGCCAGGCAGAGATCATCCAGTTCACTGGAAAACAAGCATCTAGCGCGTTCCTGACCCAGCCGTCCCCTTGTTCTCCGCCCCACCAAAGACTACCACCAATGTTTGTTTCCACTCTGAGATAATCTATGCATCTATATGAATATATTTGCATGTATACCCCCCCTTTTTTCTGCAAGTGTAAGAATGGCAGGGAGCTGGGGGAGCATCTGTTCTTTTAGTCAGGAGCACTTCTCAGTCATGCCCATAGGCACATCTCTCTGGTCTTAGGCCCCTAGCCACTTGGCCCTTTGGCCTCTCTCTGCCTTGCATGAACAAGGTTTCAAAGCTCCTTTAGCACTGATAATAAATGCTCAAAGGGCACTGCACTCTGCCATTTTACAGTCTACAGACACTATAGCTCCTTGGGTCTGCAAACCTAGCTCCCCCAATTCAGTGCCCGGAGGCACCCCACTCCACAAGCAGGCCTCCTGCCCACAAACCCTCACCTTTACTCACGCTGAGCCAGGAAGCCAGCTGCTGCATCTCCTGCTCCGACTCTTGGTTCTGCTGCTGCTGTTCCTCAGATGCTGCTCTGTCTCCTCAATCGAAGAGGTTCAGCATGCAGGTCCTTGGGGCCCAGAGAACATACGCCACTCTGAGTCTTCTCTCGTGATGTTAGTGAGCCACCACCCCCCCCCCTTCTGTTTCTATCATGAATCATTTGAAACCTAATGAGTTTGCAAAACTGACCAGTCCCCACAGGAGAGCCCCATTGGCCCTTTTTGCCGGTCTCACCCACTCATGAGGTGGGAATGACAAAGACTACGGCTAGAAGAGCCACACCAAATAAGTCACTGTGCCACCACAAGCGGCCGTGTACTGTAAACATTCTTCTTAGAGAAGAGCCCGGGTCAGTTTACCTTACTGTTTTTTTCATTTCTGGAAAGTGCTCTGTGGTCTGGCTGAATGATCCTTGTTATCAGTCCCTTACTGATCCACATTTGCACGGTTCTCTGGAGGATGTTTTGTTGCCTTCTGTCTTGCCCTTTTTCTTCTGCCTTGCAGGTCTCCTAGAATGTTGCTTTCAGTCCCAATCATTTCATCCCTAATGGCTCTGGGACATGGGACTCGACACCCCAGCCTTGGCTACCCACCCTCGTGTGTACTTCCTGATGGATTTAAGCAAGGAGGAATACATTCAGTAGACCCAATGAGGCCTTCTCGCCCCACAGATTCTATTTGACGAATGACCAGGGTCCAGCTGATGATGCTTTTATACGCCGGAGTCCACTTCCTTTCAGAGGTTGAGGCCTGAGGAGAAGAGATTCCATTTGGCCTCGGGCAGGACTCTGGCTTCAGGTTGCCCAGTCAGCTCTCACTGATCTGTGTCCTTCCTGCAGCAACAGAGCTTAGTACGTAAGGGGTTTCCTCTGCTCTTTGGCTGCAGTAAGCTGCCTTTGCCCTTGAATGCCATCGCTCTTCCTGTGCGCTGCTATAGCCACTCACACCAAGCGGGTTTTGCCTATGGGGGAGGCACCTTAACGTCTAATGTATCACGACTAGCCCACTCCCTTGGGGACAGCCCTATGAAGCATATCGAGTTTCATTTCTGGAAGCCTTCACTGTCAGAAGGTTGTTCTCCTTCCTGACTTAGGTCTTCAGAGACTGAGGGTGACCTGGACCACTGGCTGCTGCTTCAGCTGCACCTTCTGTTCTCTGTTAACTCTGCTCCTCATCACATTGGCGTGACCCTGCCCGGCCTGAGGTTCGGTTTTTCCATTGCCACGTGGTCTTCATCCCTTCGTCACCTCCCCCCGCCCTACTCTTGTCCCTATGCATTACCGCTTTCCGTCAAGCACTTTTAAAATGTTCCGTGTGTGTACCCCAGCAGCAGCATGTGCTGTGCTCTTTTATTCTTTCCTTAAGTGGTTAGTTAATTGGCCTCACCTCTACCTCTTAAAATCTTCTTTCTTTATCATCGAGGGGTTCCCCGTGATGTTACCCTAGCTAGCTAGTTCTTTATTCTGGCAGTGAATGGAAGTAGATTTTTAGGAAATAATGTTCCAGTGCGATGCCTTCTACCTCTTTTATCATCTTCAAAATTGAGGAGGGATAAAAATTCTCTTGTGAATTCTGTTCTTTTTCTTTCCATTTTCAAGAAGGCTCCCTCAGCTCCATCTTTAAATGCTTCATACCTCCCATTCATCACTGTATCACCACTTACCAATTCTACACGTGTGTGCTGAGAATCTGCCATGTGCCAGGCACCCGTTGGAGGCCCTGAAGAGTCAGCAAGGGACAAAAGGGACAAAAACCCCTGCCCCCAAGGAAGGCATTTTCCAGACCGTGACTAACGTACTAGATGCAGGAAGCATTGTGGAGAACGTTGGCGCAGGAAAGGGGAAGAAGTGTGGGTCCAGAATGGAGGTTCAGGTTGCACTAGGCTGGTAAGGGATTCGTGTACAAGCAAAGGCCATTTGAAGAAAACCACAAAAATAGCAATGGAGCAAGGCCTGGGGGGGTTGCAGCAAAGAAGAGCATTCTGGGAAATGGGGACAGCAAATCCGCAGGCTCCGAGGAAGGAACACGTTGCCCTTTGATGGCGTCCAGTTCATTCTGGCCACGGCACCCTCACGTGACCGCGGAGACCTGCCCCAGAGGGTGCTGTAGGCTGTGGCCTTCGTGGAAGCAAATGGATAATCTCTGGATGGGTTCAATCTTCCTCCACCATCTCCTAGTCTGACCGGTCAGGACCTTGGCTGGAGAGAGAGAAGATAGAAATCCACGAGGTTCCCGGGAACCAGATGGTGAGGCTTTCAGGCCCTTGGACTTGGTGTGTTTGTAGAAACGTAGAACCGTTGGACAGTTACAATCAAACAAGGAGAGTGGCCTTTTGCTGTGATGTAGTATCGACATCACTAAAGACAAAATCGCCTTTCTTTCAGCTTTTCCTACTAGAAATCTCTTCTGTTCATTCAACTAGGAGTATGAGCTAGATATGATCACTCAGGGTTATCTCGTCTCTCTTCCCCACCCGGAATCTGTTGTTTGGATGCCGCGATGTTCGTGCCATGTTTTCATCAGCCTTGTGTCTAGGTAACCAAGAGCCATCCGTTATTTCCGGCTCTCCACACACTCAATCTTGATTTAATTCGTGTATTTGCTACTTACCTCAGCACCGCTTCCCAACAGAGGAGACGACACAGCACAAAGATGAATGCCACTCAAGTTCAAAGACTTTAAAAATAGAATAAAAAAGACAGAAACTCTGTAGGAAGAAGTGAATGTAACAGGCCCAGCTAGTTGACTGATGGACCAGTTAGCCTACCTGTGAGCCTCATAGTTCACAGGCCTTTGAGGAAAGGAAGGAGTTGGCATAACTGGCCTCATCTGACATCTCTAGTATCCAGCGCACGCCACCACATGATACTTCCTTCAAAGCATCCCTTCTCGTCATCACACCCTGATTGCTTTTCTAAAACAAGTTGATCAAGACTCCTTTCAACCTCCTTCCTCCAATATTACGTATATACTTGTGTATAGGCCGAGTTTTTCAGCACATTGGTTTATACAGTTTTTATGGTAAAACTGGTGCCTCGGCTGATACTTGAGTCGGCTTATACTCTAGTATGTACGGTACTTTTTGTTTGTGCAGGGGCAGTGGTTTCTGACTGTGGCTCTTCAAGCCAAAGTCTCTAACTCCCACCAAACACCTTCTCCCTGCATGGATCTGGTAAGGAGGTAGGGGAAGATGCTAATGGACTTCACCTGTGAGTCCTTGTGAGCCAGAGTCCCTGGAATGCCATCAGGCTCCCTCTAAAAAGGACCCCTCTGAGAGCTCAAAATCACACCGAACAGATCACAGCGCTAATTAGGGGAGGAGGACTGGGGGAAGGGCTACTTTTCTGCAGCCAGCCTTGGGACCTTGAAGATTACAGAACTAGAGTAGAGGTCCCACTCCATTAACACCGTGTACCGTTGTGTTCATTTTCCTCTGTGAGTCGTGGTGATCTGTCTTCGTTCAGGTGGACAAATCCAGCGGACAGGGAGCGTGGTGCCCATCAGTGGCCTGGAAGGAGCTTTCTGTGTGAGTTGGGTGGGGTGCTTGTTTTGGGGGGTCTCAGTATCTTTACTTAGTACTTCATACCTTTGTTTGTCTTCAACATATTTTTTAAAAGGCGTCACATCCGCCCTTTCAATCCTAGGGTTGTAATGTCCCAAGCACACAGAAACAGTGGGGAAGGTGTGAAGGAGACATTTACAAGGCACGTGGGGAAAGAAAAGGCCCCCAGAGTGGGCATTCCGAGCCTGGCACGCGGCCACGGCGCAAAACAAACTGCGCTGCCTGTGGGTCACGTGGCGCCTCCTGAGACTGAGTGACATATGAGTCTGGGACAAGAAACAGTGGTTTGACGACAAGGTGCGGTGAGACATAGCAAAATGAATCAAAGGCCGGCGCCGTGCTCAGAGAGCAGAGAGAGTAAGGCCTGGGCACACAGAGCAGATGGAATGCCCACCAGAGCCTGCCAGAGAGGGCGGCCAGCGGGGGAGCTTCCCAAAATGCAGTGGCAGAGAGAGGGAGACAGGTGTGCCCTGCGCCTGGAGAGAAGAATCAGAAGTCCATAAATGGAGAAGCTGGATGGTGGGGATCGGGGACGAGAAGGACAAAGCCCAGCTCTCAAGAAGCCCCGTCTTTAGTACGACAGACGCGCCTAACCATGCTTAAAACACGAAGTCTTGTGGGGAAAGGCAGAGGGCTGTAATAGGTGCTCCAGAGCTAGGGAGTTTCCGAGGGGCTCAAATGGTGAAGGGAGTTGGCTACTAAAGAGAAGTTTGATAGTTGGAACCTACCCAGGGGTGCCTCGGAAGGAAAGCCTGGTAATCTGCTCCTGTCAGGTCCCAGCCATGAAAGCCCGCTGGAGCCCAAGTCCCTGATGGAGAGGGTGTCCCGTGAGTCAGAATCAACAGCAGCCATCTAGCTGAGAAGCAGCAAAGCCCACAGGGAAGAAGCACACCAATCTGTGTGATTACAGGTGTCATAGGGATCGGGTATCAGGCATCAAAGAACAAAAATTCATATCATTGAGAATGTCGGGCAGTACGGAGCAGGGACCCAAAGCCCATCTGTAGGCCGCTGGACATCCCCTTACAGAAGGCTCGTGGGGAGGAGATGAGCCAGTCAGGGTGCAGTGTAGCAATGATAAAACATACAACTTTCCTCTAGTTCTTAAATGCTTCCTCCCCCCCCCTATCATGATCCACTATCATGATCCCAATTCTACCTTACAAATCCGGCAAGACCAGAGAATGTACACTGGTACAGATAGGAACTGGAAACACAGAGAATCTAGGAGAGATGATCCCCTCAGGACCAGTGGTGGGAGTGGCGATACTGGGAGGGTAGAGGGAAGGGGGCTAGAAAGGGGGAACCTATTACAAGGATCTACATAAAGCCCCCTTCCTGGGGGACAGACAACAGAAAAGTGGGTGAAGGGAGACGTCGGACAGTGTAAGACTGACAAAACAGTAATAATTTATAAATTATCAAGGGTTTGTGAGGGAGAGGGGGGCAGGGAGGGAGGGGAAAAATGAGGAACTAATACCAAGGGCTCAAACAGAAAGCAAATATTTTGAGAATGATGATGACAAGTGTACAGATATGCTGGACACAATGGATATATGTATGGATTGTGATAAGAGTTGTATGAGCTCCCAATAAAATGATTAAAAAAATAAAATAAAATCTCTCATGTTAAACAAAAAAAAGAATCAACTCACTGGCAACTGGTTGGCTTTTCTGTTGTGTTTGTCTTAAGAAATCAGAGAAGAGAAGAAGAAGAAGAGACCAGGGGCGGGTGGAGAGGAGGGGACCTTTAAACTTGCAGTCCGAGCAGAGTAAACATGACAGTGCTGGTTTGCGTTCCCGGCAAATAAGACTGTCATGGGACAGTGACCTTCTGTGTTGTCTCGTCCCTGCAGGGGAATCTGGAACAGTACCGAGTGGGAGAGGCGGGCAGACCAAGAGTCACTTTAGGACCATCGCCCCGAAAATCGTGCCTAAAGTCCCGGCCTCCAGAGCGCTGCCGTGCCGCTCCCTGCCATCCTCCCACCACCCGAGCCCAGGGCCCGCCATCGGCCCCACGTCCCTGGTGATGCCTTCCCAGAACTACGCCCTGATGCAGCTCACCGGCCAGGAGGGGACGTTTTCCCTGGTCGCTTTGCCACCCGTCCCCTCAGCACAGAAGCCCAGAATACCCCTGCCCGAGAACCTGAAGCTGCCGATTCCTCGGTACCAGCCCCCTAGAAACAGCAAAGCGTCCAGAACGAGCCACAGCCAGCCACAGGTCCAAACCCAGGCGCGTCCTCAGATGTCCTCTCCCCCACACAGCCGTCCTGATGGTCCCCACAAAACCGTATCATCCCAACAAGCCCTGTCCCCGAATGAGGCCCCAGGCACCCTTGGCACCACCACTCTGCCCGACGGAGGTGGTCTCATAGCCTCGGGACCGACACTGACCTCCAGCCGGAGAGGTGTGAACACCCCTTCCCCACCAAGACCACCCGGCCCACGGGAGCCCCCAGCAGGACAGGCCCACCCGAGGGTCTCAGGGACACCTAGCTTTGCGAGCAAGAAAGCCTGCAGCAAACCTTCTACCATCCACCTCTCAAAAGCCATGGCCAGTTTGCCCCCCGCCGTCTTGGGCAGTGCTGTTCAGTTGCTCTGGCCTGTCCCCAAAGAGAAATTGCCCATCTTACCCTATGCAAGGAGGAGTACCGCAGACCTGTGCAAAAGGGAGCCCGAGGCACCTGTGGCCACTTTGTCCAGCCCTGGGCACAGAGCCGACTGCTGCTGGGTGCCCTCCGTCACAGGAGGCTCTCCTGCTGCCACCAGAATGACTGACGAGACCCCCGGCCCACTGGCGTCAGGTCCCTCAGAAAGTGCCCGCTGCCCAGCCCCCAAGTTAGATCTCCGCCCCGAAACAACCCAGAATGGTGGTTCGAGCCGGAGAAGGGCAAGAAAACAGAAATCACCTGAGGAGATCCTGGCCCTCCCGGGGAAGAAGAGGAAATGCCTCCCCAGTAAGTGTAGAGACCATAAGGAACGAGTCAGAAATGATCCTCAACAACCCAGGAACCAGAAACCCGTGAAAAAGTACCGTAGCATCATGCCCAAGCCTGTACTCGTCACGCCAGCGTTGGCTCCTCTGACCCCACCTGCAGCCGCGCTGCCGCCCCCCGCTCCTGGAGGCCTGCTGGCTCCGAAAGCCCCCGGCCCCCAGCCGACTGCCGGCCCTTCCCCGAAGCCCAGCGTGGCCTTCAGAAGTGGATGCGCTGGCCCGAGGAAGCCGTGGCACAGATGTCAGGTCTGTAGCCGTAACTTTCTGTTCAAGCAGCATCTTCGAGACCACATGCACACGCACACCCACAGACAGCCTTACAGCTGCCGCATCTGCCGCAAGACGTACGTCCATTCCAGCAGCCTGAGCACACACATGAAGCGTCACCACGGTGAGAGCCGGCCCAAGAGGCTCCTGTGCTGCGAATTTTGTGCCAAAGTGTTCGGCCACGTCCGGGTCTATTTTGGGCATCTGAAGGAGGTGCACAGGGTCTCGATCAGCACCGAGCCCTCCCCTGGCAAACTGCAACCAGGGGACCTTCCGAAGACCCAGGGGACAGAGGAGGCAGCGGAGAGGTGAGTGTTGGTGGAAACCGGGGCTGGCCAGGAAACCTGTCTAGTGTGGGAAGAGGCCCTCAGGTCTCACCCTCTTTTGAGGCCATGCAGTTTGTGAAAACAGCTCCCAGTGGAAAACTTCATTCCGATCGTTCCCAGTGCTGTGAAGAGTGGCTTCCATTGTCCCTGGTTTCTGAGCGGTCATGGATTTCATTGCTCTGACCTCAGTGAGCCAGGACGTGAATGCCACTTTGAGGTCTACTGTGAGAGGAGAGAAGATTCATTTGGATCTGAAATGTGAAATTGTAAGCTTTTGCACATGATTCTCTGACCTCTTTACAGGCACGAGCCCTTGACATCACACCCACAGATGTTACATGTAAACAGTGACATTTGCCCTAGAACACAGCCCGACCCATGACAGAACCTCACGGTGGGTCTGCTGTGTTGACTTTACCAAAGGTAGCCCAACCTAACCCTGACATTGACCCTCTTTTTCCCATCAGGCCAGATTAGCCTTGTCCTGAATCACTTACCCTTAGCAGGCCCTACTATCATAAGCCAACGGGCTAAGCTATTTGGAAGCCTGGCAGTCAGGCAGAAGAACAGAAAGTAAACCAGGGCCTCACCCTGTGGGTGAGCTGAGAGCTGAGTGATCCTGGGTGTTCCCTGCACATCACATGCCGATGAGGGGGTTCCATTAAAAGTATCATCAATACCGTGAAAGCGAAACATCTCCCAACACCTTACCTCTCTGGCCCTCATCATTCACAATCATCCAGATATTCTACAGGCGGATTGTACTTTCTATCCAATGTTAACATACTCTGACACATTCATTAAAAATAGTGGAGGTCTGCCCAGTTTTCTCCTCATTTCACTAGTTTCTCTCATTTTAAGCTGATCCAGGGATATCTTTTCAAAAGGGGCCCTGGTGACCTGATGACACTGGGGGTTAGCTAGTGGGCTGCTGTGTTAGTCTGGGTTGACTAGAGAAACAAATCCAGAGACACTGATATCTGTGTCAGAGAGAACTTTATATCAAAGAGTAATTGTACTTTAAGAAAACATCCCAGCCCAGTCCAGATGAAGTCCGTAAGTCTGATATTAGCCTATTTGTTTGATACCAATCTATAAATTCCTCTTCAGACTCATGCAACACATGCAATGACGCTGAATGCAGGAAGATCACAGGCCAGTGGGTGGAAA
The DNA here is from genome assembly GCF_000313985.2 of Echinops telfairi. Taxonomy (NCBI): domain Eukaryota; kingdom Metazoa; phylum Chordata; class Mammalia; order Afrosoricida; family Tenrecidae; genus Echinops; species Echinops telfairi. The sequence goes on from NW_022103928.1 coordinate 56,280,460, forward strand.
GTCTTATGGATCCAGTGGCAGTGGAAGCATCTTAACGCTGATGGGTCTCCACGTGGCTCCTCCAGCTACAGGGTTCTAGTGTAGCTCCATGTGTCTTGTCAACAGGAATGTCTCACAGGGAATGTCTGTGTCTGCCGCGAGCTATCTCTGTAGCACCTCCAAATGAGGTCATAAAGCAGTGACCCGATTGACAGGCTAAACTCCACCCCTTCACTCTTTTTTTAAAAAATCATTTTATTGGGGGTTTGTACAACTCTTACCACAATCCATACATACATCCGTTGTGTCAAACACATTTGAACATTTGTTGCCATCATCATTTTCAAAACCTTTTCTTTCTACTTAAGCCCTTGGTATCAGCCCTCCTTTTTGCCCCTCCCCCTGAGCCCTGTCTCCCTCACAAACCCTTAATAATTTATAAATTATTATTATTTTTTCATGTCTAACACTGTCTGATGTCTCCCTTCATCCACTTTTCTGTTGTCCGTCCCCCAAGGAGGGGGTTATATGTAGATCATTGTGATCGGTTCCCCCTTCCTACCCCCACCTTCCCCTTACCCACCTGGTATCGCTACTTTCATTATTGGTCCTGAGGGGTTTATCGGTCCTGTATTCCCTGTGTTTCCGGCTCTGATATGTACCAGTGTACGTCGTCTGGTCTAGCCAGATTTGTAAGGTAGAATTGGGGTCATGATAGTGGTGGTGGGGGGTAAGCATTAAAAAAACTAGAGGAAAGTTGTATGTTTCATCGGTGCTACACTGCACCCTTACTGGCTCATCTCTTCCCCGCAACCCTTCTGTAAAGGGATGTCCAGTTGCCTACAGATGGGCTTTGGGTCTCCACTCCGCACTCCCCCTCATTCACAGTGATATGATTTTTTGTTCTTTGATGCCTGATACCTGATCCCTTTGACACCTGTGATCATACAGGTTGGTGTGCTTCTTCTCTGTGGGCTTTCTTGCTTCTCAGCTAGATGGCCGCTTGTTTACCTTCAAGCCGTTAAGGCTCTAGATCAGGAATCCTCAAACTTTTTAAACAGGGGGCCAGTTCCCTGTCCCTCAGCCCCGTTGGAGGGTCGGACTATAGTTTTAAAAAAAACTTTGAATAAATTCCTTTGCACACTGCACATATCTTGAGTAAAAAAAACAAATGGGGCAAAAACACCCGGCGGGCCAGATAAATGTCTTCAGCGGCCCGCATGTGACTTGCGGGCTGTAGTTTAAGGACCCCTGCTCTAGATGCTATATCTTTTGATAGCTAGGCACCATGAGCTTTCTTCACCACATTTGCTGATGTACCCACTTTGTCTTCAGCGATCATGTCAGGAACGCTTTACTCTTAATAGTCTCAAATTGGCACCAGATTATGTAACTACCACAGCTGCTAACCTCAAGGTCAGAGGTTCAAACCCACTCTGCGGAAGATAGAAGAGGCCATGTTTTCCCATTCAGATTTAGTCTCAGAAACCCTTTGTAGGGTTACTATGAGTTGGAATTGACTCTGTGGCAGTAGCCTTGGCTGTGGGCTACTGTCCCCTATCAGATATCTTCATTTACCTAAATACCATCCTCCCTCAAAAAACTTCATGTCTTAATTAGTTTCCTTTAGGTAGGTTTTGGTTTTTTGTTACTGTTGTTGCTGTTGCTGTTTGTTTTCTGAAAAGCTTGGTGCATACACATACATATAAATTAGAGATTAAACTCACTGCCGTTGAGTCAATACAGACGTATATATAAGAAGTTATAGTAGCAAATTGAAAAGCCTATTTCTATGTATTAAGCTGGTAGAATTGTTGTTGTTGTTGTCAGGTGCCGTTGGGTTGGTTCCAGCTCACAGCAGCCAGTCCTCTGCCGTCCTCACAGCTGTTCCTTTGTTTGATCCTGTCCCTGCAGCCACTGAGTCAGTCTACCACATCAAGGGCCTTCCTCCGTCTCCCTGCCCCTCCACTTTACCCAGCATGATGTCCTTCTCCAGGGACTGGTCTCCCCTGATAACCCGTCCAAGGAATGTGAGATGAAATCTCACCCTCTTTGCCTCTACGGAGCACTTTAGCTGTGCTTCTTCCAAGACAGATCTGTTTGTTCTTCTGGCGGTCGATGGTATTTTCATTATTTTTCACCAGCCCCAGAATTCAAATGCACCAATTCTTCTTCTGCTCTCCCTATTCAGTGTCCAACTTTCACATGCATATGAGGCAATTGACATGGCTGATAGAATTAGGGTACTTTGTTTTTTCCCAATGTTCTTCAATGAACATCTATTAATTTGGAACTAAGGAAAATAAGATTCAAAGAAAATGTAATCATGCATCATTTAGACATGGGTCTGCCTGTGAATGGGGGTGATTGCTCCAGTACTTTCCAAACTGTTTGGAACAAATGCTGTTGAAATAGATTGCTTTACTTCAAGTACCTAAGTGGGTTTTGGTTTTGGTTTGAGGAGGAATGTTTTTAATAGTCCATGATTGTTAATAGCAACATGCAGAGATGATAGTCACACCGTTAAATGAGTTTTGACACTATTCAGTCATATTACGTGCAAGTAAAACTTTGCTGATGATCATTTTAAAAATGATTGCAGCAATCGCTGTTAGCAAATGGCCAGAACCAAGCTAGGTTCCGAAGGCATCTTATGCAGACAGAGGAATGCCCTGGGTGTTCATATGTAAGAATAGCGGCCAGTGTGCATTCGTTCTCAAGGTTAAGGTTGGTGAGGGCCACAGCCAGGTGGTGAGGAAGCTGCCTGCCACAGAGCCAGGGATGTCCCTGCTGCGCCAATACCTGTTGCTGTCAGTCATCAAAGAATAATCAGCCCACCTTGGGGGCTGCATGATGACACCAGGGAGTTTGAGGAGGGTGTGACTCCAGGCAGGCGTGGCTCTCCTGGGGACTCTTGGTGAAGGTGTGCCTGTGCCCTGTTTCCTCCATCCTCCAGACTTCTCTGAGTCCTGGTCGTGTGAATGGTTGGCACATCCAGTTGCAAACCCAATGCCTAACAGCCTACTTCCCCCGCAATCAGCCATCGAAAACCCTCCTGAGTGCCAGTCTACTCTGGCACACACTTAGGAGGTCGCTGGAGCCGGAGTCGGCTTGATGGCCTATTGTGTTTCTCCTCACTGGGTGTGTTTCCGGTCCCCAAGGAGTCCGAGGTGAAAGGAATGTTCATGTGGTGTCAGCCCCACCCCCCCAACACACAATCTTACCCTCTTTTCTTCTCCTCTTCAGGGAAAACAACTCAAGCCCCGAAGGAGACCTCTTTCTAAATCGGGTGGACGAAGTCAAATTACAAATCACATGCAGCCGCTGTCAGATCATGACTCAGTCTTTCTCGGAAATAAACTTTCACCTACTGTATGTCCATGGAGAGGAAATCCAGGGCCGACTCCGGGAAGGCCTTTTCCCGGGAAGCAGAGGGGCTCCCGGAGAGCTGGCAAAACACCCTCCTCCTGACGGGAAGCAGTGTCCGGAGAGGAGAAAGCTCGGTGGGCCTTGTCCCTCCGAGGAAGAATTACCTGTGTGCCCTAACTGGAAAAGGCAACTCTGCCTTCATCCTCAGAAGAAGGTGCAAACACAAATGAAAACCGAAGGAGCCCACTTGGGGCCCAGGGAGCCAGAAGACCCCCAGGGCCCTCCGCATCCCACCTCTGACACTGTCCTCTTGCACTCCCACGTGGGCTTTCACTGCCTCCTGTGCTCGCAGACCCTGGGCCAGCGGGAGGAGCTACTCCTGCACTGGGCGCAGCAGCACCACTGTGAGGACCCTGGCAGACTGTGGGCGCTCTTCAGTGCCTTCTCCAGCCAGGGGGTGATCCATTTCCCAATGGGATAGGAAAGGAGACAGGGGAAACAGAGGGGCACTAGGGAGGGTGCCACACATGGCTTTTCTTGGAGAGCGTTTATGGGTGGTAATTCATTATGAAATCCTGCGAGCAAGGCCCCGCCTTCGAGCGAAGAAGCGATCATCTTGTATATGGTTGTCAATTCTTAGACGGTTGTTCCCTGGGTGCACATCCTTCAACGTGTTCAAGTTCTCTGCGCTGGCTCGCCGTCTTAGGCTGTATCTCAGAATCATTGAGAAAAAGGGCTTTGGGAGACTGGAATGGAGCGGTCTGGTGAGCTTTCTTCAGAGGACACTTTTCCGAAGAAACACCGGGGTGGCCCATCGTGTGGATTGTTCAGTGGGATCCATTTCCAGGTGGTGAAACCGTGTCAACCTCAAAGAGGGATCAAGTCGGATGGTAAATGTTGATATTTGTTCAATGACTCCCTGCTTTATTGGACTCTGCGCTCTACAGCTGTCTAGGTGATAAAGCCATTATTTAAAATCCATTCTTTTCAGGTCTCGTCGTTTTCTTGTTTCGTTTTGTTATTAATTCTGCTGTTTCCACAGGTCCGCATTGCCTTGAAAACCAGTTGGTGGCAAGTTTCACAGCTGCGGTGTTCCATTTCCAAGTAGTCGAAACCTTTGTAGCCCTTTAGCTGATAATAAAAGTGATCCCTTCTGCTAAAAAGTCATTCTCAAGGCATCTCTGAAGGCAGAAAACAGACAGCTCGGAAGCGAACGAGATACGTGTAGTTCAGTCCAGATGTCTCAGCCTCGGCTGCGTCCCCCCACTCCTGCCTCACTGCAGAGGGTCTTTCCCTCGCTGACCCATTTGAGATGTGACCAGGCCATTCACACTGGCACTCGCTTTGAAAATCAAGAGTAGATAATTGCCCCTTAACGTCCCTGGGAAACATCTTCAGATCCAAAAAGCTGCCATCTGAGCTTTCTGATCATCCTGGCTGCAAAATCATTTTCATAGAAGGGGGGAATGTAAACATCTGTGCTAAAAAAAACCCTTGGCCTTTGAGTGAACTCCTTGTGTATGTAGCCAGCCCCATTTTCCCAGAGCTTGGCCCAGGCATCATTAGAACAGTTTCTCCTGTGCTTAACGTAATTTCCTGTGAACAAATGAAGAATTCCATTCAAGTCGATATGCGAATGGGTCCCAAGACTTGCTAAGTGTCTGTCGACTTTGAGAAGCAAGTGTCTGCGGTCACAGTCGGGTGCAGGTTGTACAAGAAGGGGAGACCCCATTCTTGGTGTTCTGCGAAGGCTTTTGTCAATGTGAGAAGAGGAGGGTGGGAGGGGAACGCTGTGAACGCTGTGACTGGTTTATCAACCACACGCCCCCCTGGTTTCAAAGAGAGACTGTCGCACTCCGCTGTTGGATATTTTTAGAAAGTCCTGGGGAGGTCATGAAACCAGATTATCATTCAGGACAGCACCCTGTTTGGTTTTGGAAGTTTGGTCTTGAAGACATTTAAAAATGAGATCTACCAGGAAGACTGTTTGAATTCAAACCATGGAGCTTGAATTTAAACCATGAAAGCTAGATTCAGACTGTGACAAAATTCATCGCCTGCTCTGCCCTCGGGTGGTAAAAGTAGCGATCAGAGCATGTCTGGAGACAGAGGTGTGAGGGAGGAGGCTGCCATCCAGTCGAGGCAAGCACCTGCAACCAGTTCTTAACCACGTAGTTTTACATTGCGAGCACAGACAGCCTCTGGGAAGAAGCAAAGAGCTAGGGGTGGGGGTGGGGGATACAGAGGTTTGTTGGGCTCATGATTTAAGTACTCTGGGAGGACCCCATGCTAGAACATATTTCAGAGCAGTGGTCCCACTATCCTGTCAAGTGTAGGCTACTCATCTTGCAGGACGCTGGTCCATGGTGGGGGTGAGGGGTGTCAGTGGTCATCTTTACACAAAGCTCTTCAAGAGAGACACTGAGTACAAGGAACCTTCTCTGGACACCTGTGTGTAAGAGCCCGTTCAGAAAAGAATGTTACAGTTCTCAACTTCTACACACACTCCCCTGAGTTATAATGGGAACATCCCGAATCACCCCCAAAGTAAGAATTTCTGGCTCTTAGGAGCAGCGGCCTTTGGTGCCAATGGTGGAAAGAGACTCCTGTCTGTTACAGAAGAAGAAAGTAAGTTAGCTTCCTGGGTAGTGCAAACAGTTAAGTGCTCTGCTAACAGAAAGGTTTGTGGTTCAAGCCCACCTAGAGACTCCTTAGAAGCAAGGTCTGGCAATCCACTTCTGAAAAACATGCCATTGAAACCCTGTGTCAGTCAGTTCGTTCCATTCAGACACAGGAGGAGCCTCTGAGTCAGGACTGACAGACGACCACTGGTTTGGCTTTTGTTGGTTATAACTTTAGTAACAGCTCAGGGCCTGTCTTGAGTGTGCTGGAGAGGTGTTGCCCACATGATCTCAATTCTCAATGGAGAATCCCAAGGCAGGAAGTGTGGAGGGGCCCTGTGTGACCTTGCAGAGGTCCTTTGGGCCTCTTGCCTTTGGTCCTCCCTCTGTAAAAGGACCGTGATGATCCTAAGTCAAGGCCTTGTGAAAAACCAACGGGACCCAAATGGTACTGTGGATGAAGCATTGGGCTGCTAGCGGAAAGATCAGTGGTTGGAACTCCCCTGCTGCTCTTCTGGAAAAAGAGGTGGAATCTGCCTGCGTAAAGATTCACAGTCTTGGAACCCTGTGGAGCAGCCCTCCTGGTCCTGTGTGGTCACTGTGAGTCGGAATTGACTCGGCAGCGGTGGATTGGTTGGGATGGCTGATTGAGTTTCGTGTGTGTGTGTGTGTGTGTGTGTGTGTGTGTGTGTGTGTGTGTGTCTAGTAACATTTCCATGAGTTGGAATCTACTCAAAGGCAGGTTTGAGGACTACTTATCCATAGCAGAATTCTCACCTTCCATTTTTCCACCTGGTTTTACGCATGGAAGGTAAGAATTCTACTCACCCAGTAGGCAGTGAGAATTCTGCTCACCTTCTAGTGAATCCTCCTGTCTGTAGTGACTTGGCTGTTGTCAAGAGCTGGACAGGTTTCAGTGGAGCTCCCAGGCGAGGCAGACTAGGAAGAAAGGGCTGGTGATCTACTTCTGAAGATCCAACTGTGAAAAGCTCCTAGGTCACAGCAGCCAGGTCCCCAGCTCACCGCGGAGGGGGCGCAGGACCAGGACGTGTTTCTTCTGTCATGCGCTGGGTTACTTGAGTGGAACAACGCACGAGAAGAGCGACAGACAGCAGCACCTCGTCCCACAGCTCAGCAGGTCAGACCTGGTGGTGGTGGTTCTTTATGCTCCTGGCTGGACGTAGAAGGAAAACCGTGATACCGTAGACCAGTGGTTCTCAACCTTCCTCATGCTGCGGCCCTTTCATACAGTTCCTCATGTGGTGACCCCCCCACCATAAAATTATTTTCATTGATACTTCATAACTAATTTTGCTACTGTTATGAATTGAGCGACCCCTGTGAGAGGGTCGTTGACCCCTAAAGGGATCACAACGCACAGGTTGAGAGCCGCTGCAGCATAGAAAGCTATGGTAAACAACGCAAGTCCAGAAAACTCTGCCGAGAAACGAGAGCTCTCCATCTCTTTGCATTAAAAGTGTATTTTAATATTAAAAGCATGGATACAGATGGAATTTGGACTGCCTGGAGGTTTGTTAAGCGTCTAATTAAAATGAGAGCAAAATTCACGAAGTTGTTCCGTAGCTAGAAGCCCTCCTATGTGTCCTTCGGGTCTCATCCAACAAGGGGTCACCCAAGCCTTCCCCAAGCCCCTTGGTCTCGTCTTGACCTCCACCTCATGGTCCACAGCTGACCAAGGACTCGTTTCCACACAAGACTGTAAGCCTCTTGCAGGCAGGAGCTGGTCACCAAAAGGCCTAGCCATCACTGAGCCCCCACTCACGCGGCCCCCTGTCTAACTGAGGAAACTGCTGCATGGACTTTGAATGGCTGTTGTTTTTTGTTTGTTTTGTTTGTTTGTTTTTTCCAGAAGCCGGTTGCCAGGCCTTTCTTCCAAGGTTCCCCTGGGTGGATTCACCCCTCCAGTCTTTCAGTTAGCAGTCCAGTGCCCTAACGAGTCACACCACCCAGTAAATATTTGTTGAAGGAAAAAAAAGAATGCATTAGCTAAATGCAAATAAACTCAGAAATTCCCATTTCATGAATAAGCCTAGCTTTCTGAAACTCCAAACGGACTGCCATTCAGTTGATTTGACTCATAGCCACCCTGTAGGCCAGGGTAGACCTGCCCCTGTGGGGTTCTGAGACTAAATCTTTACAGGTGTGAAAAGCCCCATCCTCCCCCAGTCATCAGGTCTCCTTAAAGCTGTCTTTAGGAGCAACCAAACTTTAGAAACAGCCAAACTTGTAGCAAGAAGCCTTGCAGTGGTGGGGGGGTGGGGGGGGTGGGCAGTTGGGGCAAGTTTCATCTTTAAATTTAACACCTTCATTTTACTTAATAACTCTTACTTCTTGGAACATTGTCTAAAAACCAGCAAAACTAGTTGGTTTGGGGGGAAGGGTTGAGTGTTTGTTTCTCTTTAGCCTGAATTACTTCTGACCCTTTCCGCCTTTTATATTTGTCTTGTTCTATTAGCTGTCCATTTCGCCCCTGCCCCCGTTTGCTTCCCTCTCTTTCTCTCTGGACCTCTTCGGAGCTGGGCTTTCCGCTCCTCGGTGAGGCTGGCCCTCCTCTGCAAAGCTGTCTCTTCTCAGCTCGCAGTAAGTCATCCAGCCTGAGTGTGCTCCCTGGCCTTCCGAGGCTCTAGACTCCAGAGCTTCCCTTTGCCAGCGTTCTGTGGCCCAGTGACATGCTTGTTGGCAATGAGTGCTCGATGTGTTTATTAGAATGCTTAGGTCTGGGTTACATTGCTCCCTTCAAGCTGCTGGCATGTTGGCCAAGTGCATATTTTAGATCATCTCTCCTTTCAACCGAGCCCCTGGGGGGTGGGGGTGGGGGAGGGTGGGAAATGCCCTGGAAAGGATGAACTGGGATTTTGCTGAACAGGTTTTTAGCTTCAACTTCAGACTGACTCCACTGGCGTTAGACGCTCGGCAGCTTATCCAGGCTTGCGGTACAATCTAATATATAGTTTGCCGTTATCTGCCTCTTCGGGAATGTTTCTCTTGGAGACTGAACGTTTATTACATCTCATATTTGGCCGCGGCCATGACTATTCCCATAATAAAGCTGTAAGCACCGTGTCTGTCGGGCATATTTTAAACCTGCGTTTAGCCTGCAGACATTGGCTGTAGGGGTGCGTCACATTTTCCACAGCTCTGAAGTGTGAAAATATTCCAGGGTGTCGCCTAAAGCCTAGAAGAAAGAGAGAACGCCATCCACTGAAGGAGACCAAATGTGACAACTGAGAGCAAAGCACAGATTACTTGTTTTAATTTTGATGTGAGGCGAAACAGCCTTGTTATTTTAAATGATATGTGCTCCTATCCCCAGAAGTATCTCCCTCTCTTCTGGTTAGCTTAGCAGTAAAGAATTCACCCATCACCGGGCGACTTGACTTAACCCCGTGTAGCATGACCCAGAAACAAAAAGGCAAGTTATTCCATTCAATCATATTTTTTTTTTATCAATTGCCAGTGCATGCTATGCAGAACACAGAAAGATATGTGTTGTTTGCATTGTTTGTGTCCAAATAAAGGATGAATTTAGGCTCCACCTTGGAGACCCAGCTTGGCCTCTAGGCGGTCCTGTAGGCATTTGTAGAGGCAGAGTGATGGGACTTGGGTCTAATTCTTGGGTCCAGTTAGAATAGACTAGACCCAAACTATTAAAGTTTGACATGTAAGAGAGCCACATGGCTCAAACAAATGGGCTGTGTAAGTATCCCGAGTCTCCGACATCAGAAAGTAATGTCAGGGCACATTCTTAGGGGACTCTGCAAACACCACCCTTGCCCAGCTGAGTCCGAATGAACGCACAGTTAAATGCTTCTTCAAAACACAGTGGTGGAGCCGAGTCTCTTTAACCATGGTCGCGTGGAAGGAATAGTGATCACAAATAGCCAAGATTAAGTCATTCGAATGATGCTTACCCTGGAAGGGAGAGATGGAGAAGAGGCGTCCTGTGAGAGATGGGCATGAAACTTGTTCTGAGGACAGAGGCCCACTGGAACACAGCACAAGCGTGGGCACCCTGGCACCAGTACCTCAGCGCAGCAAAACGTCATCCATTTGGGTACCACCTCAATGGAGAGAAAAATGTGAGTATGTGTGTCTATCAAAATCAAACAGACATGACCCTTTGACCAAAGAGATTCCGCTTATAGGAAGCTGTCCTATGGATAGCACGTGTGTGTGTGGCATTGCCCACTGCTGCGCCAACAAGAAGCAAAACACTAGAGATGACCTAAATGTCTGTCAGAGCTGCTTAAAAATAGTACAGTCTCGTGTACAAGGGAGGGAGCCCTGGTGGCCTAGTGGTTATGCGTTAGACAGCTAACCACAAGGCCAGCGGTTTGAAACCACCAACGACCGCACAGGAGAAAGTCGAGGCTTTCTCCTCCAATAAAGAGTGACAGTCTTGGGAAACCACAAGGGCAGTTGTTGCCTGCCCTCTAGGGTCACTGGGAGTCAGAATGGGCTCAAAAGAGTGAGTGTACACACTGGAGCATCAGTTTAAAGGGCTGAAGTAGCACTTCATATACTGAGGCCTTTATGGTCAAGGTGAGGGGAGCCAGATCGGCATGTGCTGCTTGCTTTCGCCCGAAAACTAGAGGGGGAGACAAGACGTGTGTGTGTTAGTCCGAGCAAAGAACGTTCCTGGCGGGTAACTGCTGAGAAAGGGTGGCCGGGGAGATGGCTGTGCAATACACATTTGTACTGTTGGGATGTTTGCTGCATGTTATTTTATCCAATAGAAAAAAAGAGCTGGACTCCAGGACAGGCAGCCCTTGGCTAAAATGAGCAAGGAGCTTCAACTTGGCCTTCTCAGCTTTGGGTCCCCATGCATGCCACCCCACCCTGAACCCCTGTTCCCCATGCATGCCACCCCACCCTGAACCCCTGTTCCACAGACAGTGCCACCCCACCCTGAACCCCTGTTCCACATGCATGTCACCCCACCCTGAACCCTTGTTCCACAGGAGAAACAGGTGTGATCCGTCTCCATGTTCCAGCATGTGTGAACTACAGCTGAAGGTCACAACACAATTCTGTGTGCACTGCATTCCGAGCCTGTACCTTCCGTTCAATTTCGGTTTTGAAGACCAGCTGTGACCTCCCAGGGTCATGTCATCACCCACTAAGGAGTCGAGGCTACAACTCGAGATGTGCTGCCAGCGACTCACGACTGCTTGGGTCCTCATCTACCCCACCAGGGGCTGATGTCATTCAGTCCCCGGGACCCCCAGAGTCACGGAAAATGGCTCCAAAGTCCGGGCCAAGTCATGTCACGGAGGCAGACGACAATGCTGCTTATCTTTACCCATCAGGTAACCCACGGCTGCTGGGCACAGGAACATCCACTTTTCACGTTGCTGTCATGTGGCCCAAGCCATTCAAAGGTGACACCCAGTTAATGCACAGACGCCTGTGGGTGTTGCTCATAGGCCCGCTTTTTCGGTTAGTGTGCTGGCTTGGAGAAGCTGGGTCTAGTTCCCTGCGGGGGAAAGGAGGGCCCCCAACAAATCATCACTGGTCCGGTAGGCGCAATTGTACGGCGATAATAAGTAAAGATTATAGTGAAGTCATCGAGCGCATGAGAGACAGAAGAGAGATTGAAGCCATGGAGTTGGACTCAATTCATGGTAGTGTGCTCCCCTCAGCCTCATGTGGTGGTCCTTGTGGGGAGACCTCGGGAGGGAGAACAGGAGAGCCCAGCTTTATTGCTAACCAAGGGTTATGACTACTTAGGGGGGCGTGATTACAGGTAACCACAAGCCACAGGAAGGGGCAGTACCATAGGCATACACATCATAGGACGGGGATGCACGATAGGCATAAGCGTGACAGGAAGGGGATGAGCTAGGGGTGTGCACGTAGGAATGGATACTAGAGGTATACATGTGACAAGATGGGCGGACCCTAGATTCATGATGGCAGCCTAACCTTGGTCACTCTTGGGTGGGCTTGGCCTCTCAGGGGTCTCCTACAAGGAAACAGTCAACTACTATCCTTATCAGAAGAGAGTGGGCCCTACTTGTTGTGAGATAAACAGTGGTGTCTGCTTGCTCTGGATGGCTGATGACCCTTAGGGAGAATAACCCCTGACCTACTTCTGCTGACCTCCAAGCGTATAATCATTTGCCACATGTAGCAATCAGCTAAGCTTGAGATACATTTGGGGGAGACAACCTGGGAGAAATCTTTCTGTTTCCCACGGTTCCCCCTTTTTAGAGTAGCTTAAATCTGTCCCAGGTTGCCGACAAAAAGTATTTATGGAACTACTCACAGATCCTCCAGGGAGAGTCCCAAATCCACATGAAGCTCCTGAATGCTCATGCTTATGTGGAGAGAGTCATGCTCCCAGGGGTCATGGTCACTTGGAGGGCCACTAGCCTGGAAGAAGGGGTCCCTGGATAGTGGGAACACTTAAGCACTCCGCTAATCATTGAAAGGTGGCCTGTTCAGTTCCACCCAGAAGTACGTCAGGAGGAAGGCCCAGCGATCGCTGGAAACTCAGTGGAGCACAGTTCAACTCTGTTGCACATGGCGACACTGTGACTTGGCATCAACTTGAGGGCACCTGGCTTGCGAGCCCCCGAATGGTGCGATGGGAGCGTGTGCTCAGGTACTAAACTGTGCTAGGAGATCAGTCCACCCAGAGATGCCTGGGAACAGACCTAGCAATCTACGTCCCAAAAGGCAGCCACTGAAATCCCAAAGGGGCACGTTCTGTGCTGATGCACATGGGGTCGCTGGTTCTGCTGGCCTGAAAAAGACACCCTGGCACAGGCCAGCACTTGGCCTGGCACGATCTTTCCAAACTTCCAGTTGGGTGGGTTTACCTGGGAGCTGTTTCTGTAAGCTGTGGCTTCCCACTCTGCTGTTGATGGGAAATTGAATCTGACTCTTGCAGTGATCCTAAAAGGCACCAGGAGAGAAGAACATGGGCAAGCCTTAGTTGACATTTTAATGTTTTCATTTCGCTATGATTTTTTCACCAGTGTGCTGAAATACCGCCTCTAACATGTCCATCATCTACGTGGACGCTAATTGTGGTCATAATGTTATAACTCCGTGGGCCTGTATTATCAAAGAGTGCATGCTTATGCAATTTTCACACAGGACTCCAATGCTTTTCTGAGTCCTTTGGGAGTAATTGGGGATCTCAGTCCAGAGACAACTGGGAAAAATTTCCACATCACAAAATCCATTGCTCTAATGGGCACTAATTGGCTGCTTTGTTGGTAACCCCAGAAGAGGAAGCCCAGGGTTGGAAACCTGAGTGATTGACTAACGGGCTGAGATAGTAGATGGGAGGTTGTGCTGTAGCAATCCAAATTTTGGTCTCTGCGGCAGAGAGGGGGGTTCTTGAGGCTCCAGGGATGTCCACCAGTGTCGTACTTTCCTGCAGGTAAGTTGCTCATAATAAGAGGCCTACAGTCAGTCAGAGGAACTTCGATACTATCCAGTGAGAGCCTAAGCAAGCTCTATGCATTAATAGTCCCTTACCCAGGAAAGAAATCCCTGAGTGCCAGCTGGTGGCAAAGCTGATAGTGCAGCCCATGAGAGAGCCTGGTGCGTTAGACCGTGCAGCAGGAAAAAGTCCAATCTCCATCCCCTCCGCCATCAGAACAAGTTCGTCCTAAGTGAATCGAGGAAGTAGGCCCTCACATGTTAGGATGCTTACACTGAACCTTTCATTGTCTGAAACTGAGTCACACCCAATCACCAACGACCTAACCTGCGAGTTTCCTACTAAGCACAATTTGATGCAGTGGCCAGCAGAGCCAGCACCAAGCTCTTTAATCTTAGATTTCCAAATTTATTTGGCATGCCGCCCTTTTTCAGAAAAAAAATTACTCAGCACACCCCACCCCCAAGTCCATCCCCATCCTGGCAATTAAAAACGTTTGTACTGGTAGTTCATGATCCAGGTTAAAGTGCAGGTATCTGCAGTCACCCTGGGTCTTTCCAGAGGCCTCCAAGGGGGTGGTATCCACTACTTGGGCAAACACTGTCTTAATCATCTCCATATTTTCGGTCAGACCGAGCCATCAGCATCTTTGAGGCAGTGTTTAAAGTGGACAGTTCTTCCAGAAGGCAATGAAAATCTGGCACAGAAAATACCAACAGCAGCCAACAAGCCTGCTGACTCTAAGGCAGCGGTTCTCAACCTGTGGGTCGGGACTCCTTTGGGGGTCATACGACCCTTTCACAGGGGTTGCCTGATTCATAACAGTAGCAAAATGACAGGAAGTAGCAACAAAAATAATTTTATGGTTGGGGGCGTCACCACAGCATGAGGAACTGTCGTAAAGGGCTGCGGCATTAGGAAGTTTGAGAATCACGGCTCTAAGGCATGCAGGAAGGATTCCCCCTCCACGTTCTTCATGGGCTGTCACTCTGTGTCCCCTTCATCAACCCAATATGGATTGTGTAACCACGGTGTTACAGACCACACCATCCTAAACATGTCCCCATCATCTCTCCTCAGATCCCCCCCCCCCAAGGCTGACTCATCCCGTCCCCACTGTCTTCTCCGGGGATCAGAGCTGCCCCTGACTGCTGTGCAGGCTGAGCCTTTCCCATCTCACTAGTTGTTCATTACCGCTGGAACGTGGTCACTAGTGATGACATCTTTACCCTGGAGGCCTGCAGCCCTCCATGGAGTCCCCCCCCACCCACCCACCCACCTCCCCAGGCCAACCGCAGAGGACTGGATCCACCCTACCCCCTGCAAACAGTGTCCCTCACCTAAAGCGGATGAAATTAGGTCCCACGCCTGGAAGGAACCCCTCCATTTCCTACATCAACCTTTCTCTCCTCATCTTCTTTTTCTGCCCAACCTGGAGCGAAGCCCCACAGGAACCGTGTGGGAAGGCAGCATTCGGAGCACACCACAGCAGGGGAACTCATTCCTCCCTTCAGTCTGCAAGCTCTGTACCACTGAAGGCACCGGGGAAATCTGTAGATGTCAGTCTCCACCCTGAGACTGCCCCCTCCAACCAGGACTGTCTGTGCTCCCTCCTGTGCAGGCTTGTCCATCCCAAACAGGATGACCCCTGGGCCCCCTAACCACACCTGTCAATAGGCAGCCCAAACTTACTCCTGCCTCCTCTGCACAGCGCCTGAGATGCCAAACAGGAATGCTGCCTACTCAGGTCAGAAGCACAGTTATGGTTCTTAGGATTCACATAAATAAAGGTAGAATACAATTATTATTATTATTATTATTACTCCTACTTTGGGAAAAACGAGACACAGAAACAAAGATTAGACTCTTTCCACAATTTCTACCTGTACAGTTCGCCAGCGATGGTTCCAGCCTTCCCAGCTGGTCGCCATTCTTGCCGTCTCTACCGTATTCTTTCACACCGTTAGCTTAGAATCACTGTCCCCTGAACTTGACGTGCATGCTTTTGTTGTTGTCCGTTTGTTCTCACAGAGATCATTCTTTTAAAAGGTTCCGTGTTTAAGGCAGACGTTCCTCATGAATTGGGTTGCATGGTTTATCGATGCTTCAAGGGATCATTTCAGTTCAGGGCTTCATGATTATTGCAGGCCGATCGATTCAGGGATTCCCAGTCTGCGAGCCCACCGAGTCTGGTGTTCAGAAGAATGTTAAATTCTATTTCATACTTTCCTTCTCTTTGATCAAGACCTCACTCTTGTAGCCAGAACAACATCGTTTACTAAGTTAACTTCTAACCTCACAGCGCAGAAATCCTAAGTACCCAAATGGTCTATTGCTCATGAAGCACAAAAGATCCGGCTGCATGGTCTAATGTGTGCCAAGTTCCAGAAGCACGTGGTCGGTCACAAAGCGAACGTATGCCAGACAGAGCTGGATAGGATTGCAGTTGAGACAATGAAGGCGGAAGCATGTGCTGAGAAAGAAGGGCTTTAACCGCGGCCATTCCCAGGATAAAGGCAGGGCACCCACTGACCTCGACAACTAGCATGACCTCCTCTCCTCACTCTTGCTCAGTTTAGGCTCCTCCCATTGAAGGAGAGGGATGAAGCATTGCCCATGTCGGGGAATCACTCCCTGGCTTACAGTAAGAGCTCACTTCCTCCTCTAGTACATGCTGTTCAATTCTCCTAAAGGCAGGGCCAATGGGACTCCACGGATTGCCTTTGTTAGAACTGCCCTGCAAATTTAGTTTCTGAAACCTCACCAAGGACTCTGGTGCCCTAAGGAAATTATACTACTCAAACTCAAGGGCCACCTGACACCATTTCTTTCATGAAACGAGCGCTAACAAACCACTGAGTCCCCTGTGCCTCGGCGGCCTCCTGTAGGTTAGGGTACAACTGTGCTCCCTTATGGTTTTCACTGACCACACGCCCTTTCTTCTGAGGTGCCTCAGGCTAGACTTGAACCTCCCACCTTTTGATTAGCAGCCAAGCGTGTGAACCCTGGCACTACCCATTGACTTTGAGACTCGGTTAATGTGTTAGGCCAGGTTGACTGGAGAAACAAATTATGTTATACTCATATATGCATGAGAGAGCTTTATATCAAGAAGTAATTCAATATTAAGAAAACATCCCAGCCCAGTCCAGATCAAGTGCATAAGTCCGATATTAGCCCTTACGTCTGATACTAGTCCATAAATCCCTACTCAGACTCACACGGCCACATGCAAAGAATGCAGGAAGATCACAGGCCGGTGGGTGAAAAGTCTTGTGGATCCAATGGCAGTGGCAGCATCACAGGGCTCTGGCACATCCCAGTGTGCCTCTTCAA
The DNA here is from genome assembly GCF_000313985.2 of Echinops telfairi. NCBI lineage: Eukaryota > Metazoa > Chordata > Mammalia > Afrosoricida > Tenrecidae > Echinops > Echinops telfairi. The sequence goes on from NW_022103928.1 coordinate 56,297,182, forward strand.
CAAGAAGGTGAAGGCAGAGAAAGGGGGTGGGGGTGGGGGTGGGGGGAGAGGTTCCCCAGACCCTTCTTATGAGAAGGCCACACCCACAAGGAAACATCATCAGGCTGTGACCTGATTGGCAGGCTGGCTAGCCTCCACCCCTATACTCTAGTTATCAAGTTGACACGAAATTATATAACTACCACAGTTAACAACTACTGAAAGAAAGCTTGGGATATGCTGCACAGGTGTGGGGAGGGGAAGTTTCCTACACAGGTAAGCACCCTGCTCTTTCCTCCAAGCCAGTAATTCAATGCGGGGCTCGTGCCGTGTGTGCATTGGCAGCTCTGTCAAAGTCATGACCATGCGGAGAGAGTGAAGCCACACCCCTCCAACTCCAAGATGAGGTCCCACTCCTGAATAAGACAGATCTGAGTGTTGCCACCGCTGGGGCTAGAAAATATCACTAACTCCAAAACTTACCACAGGACAAATTTTCTCTCAGGGACTAACCATTTCAGGACTCAGGGCCCATTGGCGATCGCTGATGGTGATTTATTAGGGGAGGAAAATTTGGAATTGAACTTTACCTCTGGGGTTTACTTGCATTAGAAAGCAATGCAGTTAGCAGTCCATCTTTCAACACTGAATGCATTTTCTCCACTTTTCTATCCTTCTGATGAATTAAGTGCTTATGTAAGGTGAGGGATTGAAAACATTAGTGGCTGACTCTTAGTGGGTCTGCTTGCCAGACAGGGCGGCATGGAAAAACACAGGGACCAATTTCAGACTGTTTCTCTACCAATTCATATCAACCATGAACAGGGACGCTTTCCTAATCCTGCGAGGGATGGAGAATCAGAACTCCTGCGCTCCGGTCCCCGGAGCTGCTTGGAACAAAGTCTGCTAATTGAATTCAGTTGTTTGCAGTTTTCAACGTTGCCTGTTTTTCACTGAGCAAGAATCTATTAAGCTCCTTTCATCTGTTGTCCAAGAGGAATTGGTGCCTGCATTTTTATCACCAACTAACTTGTGCTCACCTTTATCCCAGACTTTCATCCCCCGTCCCCACCCCCCAATGTTTACAATGTAATTAAAAACAATCAAGTCAAAGGAGCTATTTCAGTTGGTCCCTCAGGGGGAAGAATGAGGTGGAAGAAGATGGTCCCTGGTGGCTTCCTCTTTGCTGAGCCTCTCTGCCCGCTTCCACAGAGATGACGTCTGTGGCTGCCGACTAAGAGCATTTCGTCATGTCACCGGCGATGGAGCAATGACAAAATATTGTAATTAAATGTTGGGATGCTCGCGTACATCATACGGTTACAAACGGTCCGAGAACTTGATTAATTTCAGCGGCTCAGAAAGGACTAGGCTTGGGGAAGATTGTTTTCCGCCACACGCGCCTCCAGGGAAAAGGACAGTGTGAATCCTGAAGTCAGAAGCAATTAAACTCCTCCCCTCCCCACCCCCTGCACCCCCCACCCCACCCCAGCCTGGCAGCATTAACGAGCCACATTCTTCAGGCACAGCTCTGGCAGGCAGCCTGGCAGGGCTCTGGGTGCAGTGCCTTCCGGGCACTGCAGACCCACTGCAGGCTGTGCTGCACCCGCAGTCCCTGTGCAGAGGTTTGTAACAGGAATGGGGAATGATCAAGTCACAAAGGTAGGGCCACAGTGGGGGCGATGGGTATAATGCCGACTAAGCACCTGGCAGCCTGGGCCTGGAAGGGAAACACTGCCCGTGGACACAAGCGCGACGGATAAGAAGTGACGGAGCTGAAAACGAACTCTTAGTCTGAGGGAAGACATGCTTCCAGCGGAATTTGCCTTTGGGCTTATGAAATGCAGAAGGGCATCCTAACATGAGTCATCAGGTCAATTAGCCAGCAATCGTCTTGATCAGTGGCACCAACAGTTCACAGCCAGGCTGCTCACCGGGAAGCGTGGAGAGTTTGAATCTTCCCAGGGTACCTAAGAAGAAAGACCTGGTGACCACTTCCCAAAGAGTGCTGCCTCGGACAACCCTGCCCAGCCTGCTCCACGCTGTCACACCCGGGCCACCAGGAGTCGGAATGGGCTCAGTGTTTGTGTGCCTGTTTTCTGGTTTGGGCCATTGATCCAACAGTGTCCTCTTTTTCAACGTTGCTTTCAGGAACCCCTCAGATGACACACCCAATTCAAACCGAACTCGCTGCCAACTCACAGTGACCCCCCTAGGGCAGGGTAAGACTGCCCCTGGGAGTTCCCCAGACTGTCACTCTTTACGGGGATAGAAAGCCTTTCTCGTGTGGAGGAGCGGCTGGTGGTTTCAAACTGCCGATCTTGCGGTTAGCAGCCCAGCTCATAAGCACTGCGTTGCCTGGCCTCCTGAGTTTGTCATCCCGAGTTTCTCTTCTGGAGATTCTGCGTGACTTTGCGTGTTCTGACTTCCCCCGTGTCTGTGATACCGAATAAGCAAAATAAGACCACTACCGAAAAACCCTCCAGCGTCGTTATCGACTAGGAAATGCGTCGTCACAAGAAAGCGCCCCACCCCTTCCCTGGAGGACTCTTGCCCGTCTGTTTGCTTTGGATGTTTGGACAGTTCTGCTGGGCTGAGTGGATAAATGCTGACCCAAATCTGCTCTGTAGAATGTCTGGCTTTCAAAGATGGCTGTGCTCACATTGGCCGACCTGACCCCAGGTGGGAGGTCTTTGACACGGAATATAGAGGTCCGCGTTGGTTTGTTTGCATGCATCACTCTTGATGCATAAAGCAGCCAGACATTCAAAGGTGCTCTGCCTGAGATGAAGAAAATTGGGGAAAGCCATCACAGCGGATTCATGGGAGCCTTCCTTCCACCACCCCGTTCACCTGTCCCCTGATGTCCAGGACCTGATCCTGCTGGGAGGTGTTTGTTTATCAGCCTCAGCTCGGCGTCATCTCCTTTTCTTTGCTTCTTCTCTCTAGCACCAATGTTAAGTCAATTTATTGTTAAATCTACACGAGCAGCCTCCATTGCTGAACGGGACGAGAACTTACTGATGACGAACAAAGACCGTAGCCTTCAAAATGGATTACACCACAACTTTTTTTTTAATTTTAAAAATTCTCACAACTGGTCCAGTAAGCAACATAGCAACGAACAGAAAAGATTGAAGTTTTCGAGGATTTTATTTTACTTGGATCTACAATCGACACCCATGGAAGCCCAAACTCCCCGCCATTGAGTCAAGGCCGACTCACGGGGACACCATAGCGCGCAGAAGAACTGCCCCTGTGGGTTTCTGAGACTTTAACACTTTACAGAAGCAGAAAATCTCATCTTTCTCCTGAGGAGCAGCTGGTGGTTTAGAACTGCCTTCCTGGTGGTTAGCAGCCCAATGCATAGCCACTAGCCACCAGGGCGGGGTGGGAAGCCCAGCCCGGAGGGCATCAAGTAACATTGCATTAGGCAAATCTGCTGCAGAAGACATCTTTCAAGTGTTGAAAAGCAAGGTTGTCACTTTGAACACTAAGGAGTCCCTGGCCTGGGGTATTTTCAGTGGCCTCACACGCGTGTGAAAACTGGATACTCACCAAGCGAGACCAGGAAACACTGATGGTGTTGGGGAAGAATGTTGGCTAAACCAGGGACTGCCGGAAGAATGAACAAGGTGTGTTGGAAGAAGTACTTCCAGAATGCTGCTCAAAGGCAAGGATGAAAAGACTTCACTGCGTGTACTTTGGACATGTATCAGAGGGACAAACAGTCCCTGGAGAAGGACATCCCGCTTGGTAAGGTAGAGTGTCATTGGACAAGAAGAAAACCAGCCAGACGGCTTGATACAGTGGCTGTGGTCTTGGGACAGGCACAGCAGTGGTGACGATGGCTCATAACCCATGACCAGTATTTCAGAGCAAGGGTCTGCTTACAGATAAATATATACCTTATAGAAAATATGAATCTATATATAAATAAATATATATATTTAAGATAGGAAGTGGAGGTGGGGTGGAGTTGGACAAAGTCGGAAGACATCAGGACAGAAGTCTGTTCTGAAAGCTGGGAGTCTTGCTCCCTGGGCCAAGTTCTCAGCCCGACTTCGAGCAAACTTCCCTGAGCCTGATGCACTGCTTTTATGAAAACGCTCGCGTTAACATAGTTGAGCGTGATTACGCAGTTCTGGGCTTTGCTGAAGTAGTCAAGTGCTACCTTTGAAATAGGGTGTTGAGTAACATTAAATAAACCATGCATTTCCTGAAGAACGAGCAGGTCTTGTAAAAAAAAAAAAAGTACAGCCAGAATGCTGAAGACTTCGTCTCTCGTGCTTTTGACCTTTCTTGCAGGAGGATGACGAGACCCCAGAGAAGCACATCCTGCATGATAAAGCAGGGGGTCATGAGAGAGGAAGACCCGCCACACGATGGAGTAGCGCAGTGGCCTCAACCATGGCCTCCAAAGTAAGGACTGCGAGGAGAGCGGGCAGACTGGGCAGTGTCTGGTTCCATTGTGTGTTGGAACCGAGCAACAGACAGAAGCCGCCCAGGAGCTTAGTGGTGCCGCAGTCAAAGCACCCAGCTGCTACCCTGAAGGTCGGCAGTTCAAGCCGACCTCCCATTTCATGGCAGAAAGACTTGGCAGTCTGTTTCCATGAAAGTTACAGCCTTGTACAGGTACAGCCTTGGAAACCCCACAGGGTAGTTGTGTGCCCTGTCGGGTCACGAGGAGTCAACATCTGTTCCACAGCAATGGGGGGGAAAAGCCCAAACCTGCTAGGCATTTCCCCAAAGTCCAGCAAAGAAGGGTCTGTTCGGTTTTTTAGCGGCGATTTAAGCAATAATTAGCTAATTTGTTCATCGTCAGGCTCTCATTAGACCAGCAGAGGAAGGGAGCACCTGCTGTGGTTTAAAAAGGCAGTGTTGCCATTCGTTCCAGGAGAGCCTTCAGGAGAACCACCTTCCAGATGGGTGCAGGCCCCATTTGCAGGCCAGAAGGGAGTCCGAAGCCACCACTTGCGCTGAGCTGAGCTGAGCTGACCCCTCAGACCCAGGGCTCTGCCAGACATTGGCCGGGCTGCTGGGCTGAGCGAGACCATGTCTGCCATCCACCATATCCTGGCCTGTGGGGTGGGAGCTGATCCGCCTGGGCCACGAGGAAAACGGATCATACCCATCCTGTGAGCAGAGCTCTCCAGCTTGCGGTGCGGGTGGGGGTGATGTAGGGGGCTGGGGATGGAGAGGAAAGCCAACAGGACCCCCCTCCAGTGTTCATGAAGATGGGGTGGGGCCATGCTGCATCTCCTTCCACTGTGCCAGTGCCTACTCCGACCTTCCCTGGTGAGCCCAGGCAGGCAGCCTGAAGCTTCTAGCCCGGCCCCCACCTTCTGGAAAGACCTCCCCCGTGTAAGAATCTAGACCCGACGCCCAATGGGGTCCTCCTAGGGATATGTCCAGGGGGCGGAAGAAATGGCTCACGGTATGGATTTGCTTTTAAATCCACACCGCTCAAGTAGCATGATTTTTGTGTCCCTGTTTTGCCGCCGCTTTGTATTTTGGACCTTGTCTGCATCGCAAAGTGTGGAAGTGGCTCAGCGTTCCCTTGGCCTACATCACAGGGGCCCACGATGATCGGGCTTGCCGCCCCTTTGCAAGAAGTGTATTTACTCGGTGGCCCCCTGGCAACGAAAAGCTTTTGTCCTATAGCCCACAATCCAGGATACAGTGTAGGTATCTCCGTTGGCAGCCCCGTCTGGACCCACTGGCTGTGGGCTTGAGCATGAGAACCATTGTGAGGATGGTACAGGACGGGGCAGTGTTTCGTTCCATTGTGCATCCAGTTGCTGTGAGTCAGAACCCACTGGATGGTACCTAACGACAACTGGATCCTCCCAGGGCCCCTGAGGGGGCAGTACCACCGTCTTTGGAAAACACTGAGCTGGAGGGTCCAGGCCACTGCAGACACCACCTTGCCTAAACCAAGACACGCTCTCTGGAAGCCCACTCCTCCCTGCCTGGGGCACGGTGGTCCAGAGGGAGTCCTCTCACCTTCCAAAAGGGAAATCCAGGTTCCATCCCCGGCCAGTGCCCCTCACACGCAGCCCTCCCCTCTGGAGGCCGGTGTGCTATGAACAGGTCCCAATGGAGCTTCCCAGTGAAGGTAGACCAGGAAGCCAGGCCTGGTGACCTGCCGGTGAGTAATTGATGTCCTGTGGGTCACAACAGTGGGATCTCTGGGAGATTGTGAGGATGGCACAGGTTGGAGCAGCATTCCATTGGACCACCACGCGTCTCAACAACAGTTCACAGCAACAAGCAACGGTCAACACCAAACCTAGGAGTCACGGGAGAGGCTGGGCCCCAGCAGCTTCTGCAGGGCCAGCCTGCGTGGACTGTCAGCCCAGGAGGCGGAGCTGGTTCATTCTCCTCGGTGAACCCACTGGAGGCTGTGGGACCACACAGCCCTCAGGCTAGGCTGATCCGAGGCTGACAAATAGAGGCCCAAGGCGGTACAAGGTAAGGCCCGTGGGTTTCCATCACCTCGAAACTCGTGTTTCGATGCTAACACACCCTCACCATCTAGACGACGACGAAGCAAGGTTCGCGGTGAGCCCCAAGAGGGAATGTTTGTGTTTGTTTACCCCATACTGACAGGAGGCAGTGTGGTGACCAGATGAACCCTGTGTGACCGCTTATGGGAGGTGAGCCCCTCGGTAAGAATGAGAGGGACAATGAAGAAAATGAACTGGTCCCAGCAAAAGGGAGTATTAGGAACACAGTGAGGAGGGCAGTCCTGAGAAGGTTCCCCATGGGGATGAAACAGAAGCCAGCCGAGACCAGGGGCCCAGCAGGAGCGACTGGGGGAAGAGCGGGTGGGGAATGGGATGGGCATGTTCTGAGCGGAGGCACAGCAAAGCCAAGAAAAGCCATACCACTGCCATGGAGTGGAGGCTGACTCATAGCGATCCTATAGGACGGGGTAGACCTGCCCTTGGGAGTTTCCAAGACTGTCACTCTCTGCAGAAACAGAACGCCCGCCTTTCTCCCGTGGACCGGCTGGTGGTTTCCAACTGCTGACTTTGCAGTTAGAGGCCCAACGTGTACAAGCCAATCGGAATCGAAGTGTGGGGGAACATGGTGGGTGAGGGAGAAGAAAATCCCAGAGGTTGGAAAGAGGCGGAAGGTGGATGAGTTGGGGGTGGTAAGGGTCGCAGGTAAATGGAAGGATTGGAGAAAGCCCGGAGGGAATGGTCCCCTTCAGAAGGGAGTCAACTCCAGGACTGACTGACAAGCCAGGGAGAAACTGGCTGGAGTCCCTGAGGCGGGGGAGTAGCCTGAGCGGCTGGTCCAGGGAAAGGCCCCAAGGCCCGGAGCAGAGACCACCACACTGGGGACACCCTCATAGACCCCTCTCTCTGCCTGCAGGGCAAGCAAAGGCAAATTCTGTTGGTCTCAGCAGTGTTTTCCTCAAACAAGGGATGCCTGCAGTAAAACAAGTCTGGGTGCTTCGGGTAAAGAAATCCCATTATAACTTCTGAAGCCCCTTCAGATTTATGGCCAGGGAGGGCTGGATAAGCGGGAATTGAGCTGTTTATTATGCCGGCCCCGCCTCCTCCCCCAACCATTACCCAGCACCTCGCCTCCTCCCCCAACCATTACCCAGCACCTCGCAGGTTTACTGTTTTGTTTTGTTTTTAAACGCCCTGAGTTGGTCTGAAATACACCTTGCTTAGAGACGGTTGCGATAAAACAGGATTTAAAGGCAATGCATTTTCTACCGGGCAACCTTATCTGGATTGACTGCTTTGGGTTTTCAAGCTAAGTGTGAATGTGAAGGATAATTACTGGTCATGTGTTACCTGAGATTACAGGGTTATGTTCCAACTAATGACGCCGCGAGAACCAAGCAGTTGTTAATATTTAATCAGTCTCTTGGCTTAACAATTGGATAAATGAGGTGTGTAATTACACAATTATAAAAGACATTTCAGATAGGAACGGTACTGTTATTAATACTGAAGGTGAAAGTGGTGGAAATAGACCACTGGGTCATTTCAGAGGAAAAAACAACACTAAAGCAGACCCTCCCAGGAGGGGACCAGAGGGGGCTGCCCACAGGAAGTCCCAGCACAGAGACCCCAATGCTTTTCCAGTGTGGCTGTTGGCTGCTCCTCCTGCCTGGCAACAGGCTACCACGGGCCAGCGGTTTTATTGATGTCATGGAGGAGAGAATTTAAACGAGCCCCCCTGAACCAATCACTGCCAGGTGAAGCAGGGGCCCAGCAATGATGAGGCCAACCCTCGGTGAGCTAGGCTGGCAGAATAGTGACAATGACCGACTCCACGTGCGGTGCCGGTGAGGTTGAAGCAGGACGAGATGACATGGTAAGGTGTTCCTGAGTCAAATGGCCATTTGTTAGGCCTTTGAAATGGAATGAGTGCAACTGAGGATCTGAGGAGATTTTATTTCATTTTTAATCATTTGAATCTAAATCACCGCACGTGGCTAATGGCTACCATATTGGCTAGCATAGGCCCGGAGGACTGGAAATGGACATAGTAGGATGGGGCATCATCATCTTTGGGGAAGGAAGGAGAGGCCACCTTCCAAGTGCCATGAGCTTCAGGGAGCTGTGGGTACAGACACCATTGACAATCAGACCCAAGTTTAGAAGTTTGAGACTTGAGGAGGAAGCTGATGAGCTTGGCTTTGGCATGATGTGTTTGTGATCCCTGTAGATCATCTAGGGAAGGGAAGCACCCATTTCCTTTGTTCTTTCGCTTGCCTTTCTGTCCCCACCCCTCATCCCACAGTCAAGGTTGAAGGCATCCTCGAAGGAATTCAGAAAGTGTGTATGGGCGATCAGCATGGGGGAGAGTCCATTCTCTGGCTTGGTGGTGGGGATGCCAAGAGCCTGATGCATCCGGCTGATTCCCAGAACTTTCCCGGTGGGCGCTACCGTGGGTTCCATCCTCTCTCTTCCCTGCCTGCCCCGTTCCTGCTTCTTGGAAGTCCTGGTGCCCCAACTGGGAAGGAATGAGTGAAGCCATCAAGAGGTCAATGTGGACAAGTGAATGGCAAAGCCAAGTCTACAGAGTGAGCACCTGGGGCAGTGTGTGAACAGGCCCCAGTTCGCTCTGTGCCTCCCCGGAGCACAGCAGACTGATGAAGCAGCCCCGTCAGCTGGCCACAACAGAGCCGGAGAAGATGAGTTCAATGCAAACCGTTCCAAGGAGATCGCTTTACTTAGATAAGTGTCAGAGAGTAGGGCATTGAAGCTGTGCTCCATCTCCCGGGCGCATTCCATTGACCGTGAACCACAGCAAAACCCTGCATGATTCTGCCTCCAAAGGAGCAGAAACTCTTCCAGGGGAAATCTGCATGGTGATAAGGCAGTGATAAAAAGAAGACCTGACCGCAAGGCAAGAATAGACACAATCCACGGGGCCTCGACTCTCATCACAGGGAAGCAAGTTCAATCCCATTGGCTGAGAGGGCAGGAGGCAACGCCTCCCCTCAGAGTTTGCCAGAATTCGGAGTGCATCAACCTGAGTTTTCTCCCACAGGTCTTGTTTTTCTTGCTCTCTTGAGTAATTCCCATCTCCTGCCCACCACTCCTTTTCTCAAATCCTGCTCTTCCTCCTTTCCCCATGTCCTCTCTCCTATCTTCTCTA